>NC_045149.1:72348-672348 GCF_008831285.2 Nymphaea colorata
AAAATGGATATAGTGAAGAGTATACCACTTGCAAAGAACATTGCTTTAGACAGAAAAAGAAAGAAAGGCACTGGGGGCAGAAGCATATCCCGTTCCAATCTCAGGCGTCATTGATGGCCATCCCATTTCTTGGGCATGGTTGAATATCTCAAGTATCTTCTCCTGCTTTTGAATCTGCTAAATATTACTTCTATCGCAAAACCAAAAGGCCACTATGCAACCATTTCTCAATGTCCACAAGCTCCAGGCCGCCGGCAAAAGTAGAAGCTATTCGGCTATCTGCTCATTAAGAACATCGTGAACAGTCATCACCGATACTCTTGGAGGAGTTGGGAGGACTCAAGAGAACGACTAACCTTGTTTTTCTTGAAAATCGATGGTCCAAATACAAAGAATGAAAATGAAAATATAGATGGCAATGGATCCGACTTGATATATAATGTACTCTTGACCATACCTTCTTTTCCATTGGATTCGAGTTCCGATACAAATGAAAAAAAGTCATATCCAAATTGAATCTGAAATCAGATTCTACAATATGAATCTGATCGGAATCTGATTTTTTGCTCGTCCAAAACTGAATCCAAAATCAGATTTCACAATTTGAATATGATTTTGGGACCGTTCATCCATGAAAGCTATAATAGACTTCAAAATTAAAGAGAAGACTTCCAATTGGGCTCTGATCCAGTGGTGGAGTAATGTTGTAGCTGGTGTGGGCACACCGGCCCATCACATTTACTTTATTTGCATATGAGTGCCCCTAAAAGATTGAAATTTAAACTTAGAGTGTTCTTTAGAGGTTGAAGTTTAAAGACAAAAATTTCTGACTCCACCACTGCTCTGATTCAGCACCTTGATATGGAGTGCTAACTTGTGTGTGTTTTTTTTTTTACTTCTATGCTTTGGGTGATGTTATATCGACTACAGGTCCTGCTAAATGAAGGAAATTAGACAGTCATGCTCTCTTAACTGCATGGGTTGATATTCCAACTTTTTGTGAAAACAGAAGCCTCCCCTTTCATTTTTTTGCTTGAGGGTAATGCTCTCAAGAAATGGATCTGCTGGAGGGTAGGCCTCCGACCTGTTATTAAAAGAAACCTCAAGGTAATGCTCTTGCTATTTTTCACCTTGCATGTCGATGCATCCCTTTTGCAGTACAAAGGGTTGATGCTATGGCAGGAGGTCACAGTAGTCTTCATAAGGATGTGAACAATCCCCTGAGGCTCTGTTTCAGGGTCGGCTTGGAATATGATTCATTCCTTATTCTTTTGTATACTCTTTTCTGCTTCTTCCTACATCATTCATACTGTTTCCATCGTCGAAATCGAAAGACTCAACCTGTACCAAGGCTTCCTGTGTCGTGGGGGTCTCTCTTACAGAATATGTTTGGAATATTCCTTTTCTCCTCAGATTAACTTGTTTCTTGACCGTTGCTCTTATCGTCTCACACTTGGAAACAACTGGGCCGATATATAGGAGACAAAAGTTAAGAACTTTTGCATTGGAACATTTCAATCAGTCTTTGAGATTTGAAAACTTTGGTCAATAAATTGGTTGTGACAATATTTTGCAAAAAAAAAAAGAAACGAAATTCTGGAAATTTCTGCAAATCCATGGAAAAGTTGAAATTTTGATCGTTTTCCCACATGCCTAAGTTTTCCAAACGTCACATTGTTAGCAATTGTTAAAAACTTTGTTTTTTTTTAAGTTTACCAAGTAAAAAATTTAATAATTATATTTTTCTGTTCTAACTATGACTGAATTTCCAAATTGATGGGATTCCTTGAAACTTTTGGTGGCTTTTCAATTCAGAGTTTTAGATTTAGTGTCTTAGCTCTTCTTATCACTTTCGAAAGTCCCTATATTACTCGCAGCAGTGAAATCTTTTTTCATAGTGAAATAAAATGTGATCAGATTGGAGCTTTCAATCATCAAATTTCAAGGTCATGTACATTTCGCATCGTGCAGACTTTGCATATGACATCTAACAGTAAGAGATGGCATGAATAAATCAGCTGATGAACTGCATATCTTAAAAATTGACCTGGCAAATTCTGCATATCTCAAAGACATTCTTAATGACTTCTGTCAGTTTTTTGTTCCTTTCTTTGACTGTTTAAATTTACATGCTTTGACCAATGTTGATCAGTTGATTACTAAGCCAAATAAGATATGAAACAGGATTTATCAAAAAGAACTGGCATTTCTACTGTTAACAGCCTTTGCCAGGAGTTCGTCGAAAATTTATAATCTGCTATTTTTTAAATACAAAATCTGCCCTACACACACACACAGACACACACACGTACATACACACAATTTGAATTTGATGTAAATCCATTTTTTTTTCTCATCCCAATCTGAAACTGAAATCAGATGTCACAATCCGAATCAGACCTGAATCCTATTTTTATATTCATACCTGAATTTGAATCTGAATCCAAATTTTGAACTGAATCTGGCTGATTTACAGAGTGTAAGAACATTGAATATATAATTTGTACTAAAAATTAAGTATGATCTAGGTCTGATCGGATATTTTTATATATCATCTCAATCTGAATTCGATTGGATATTTTTGTCTAACTGAATCCAAATCTGAATCTAAAACCGATTAGTTATTTATACATATTTGAATCCGAATCTAATCGGGTGCCATTCCTTAATTTCAAATCCTATCTGATTTTTCTGTTGATTAGTAAATTTCTTTTCTTCATCCAAATGTTTTGGAGCTGTTTGCTTGGATATCCAATTCAAATCAGACATATTGACATCCTTAGATCGAAGCTTCCCCAGCCCAACTGACATTTTCACCATTGTAAATAGGGGATGAGTCCATTTGTGTGTGTCAAGTGGATAAAGCTGTAAAATGTGTCGAGCCGACTCAAGCTCAACTCGAATTTGCTCTGTTAATCTCGAGCTTAACTCAAACTCATGGTTATAAACATGTCAAGTTTGAGTCACATAAAATTGATTTGATTAAACTTGATATAACCATTTATCTAGGTTTTATTTTGTAATTTTCAAACTTAAAACCAAATAAAGAAATCAGGTCAAATAGGGAGTTGGTAAACAAACTTAAATGAGTCAAGCTTGAGTTGTGGCTTGAACTACCGAATCGAGTTCAAGCTGACCAAGCAGCAGGTCTCCCTTGAGCAGCAGCAGACGTCTTCCTCCTCCTTTTCCGGTTCCAAGTATTGACTCCACGACTTCCAAAACTCAAATTCTCTTGACGTTGAGAAAGAGAAAAAAAACTAACCTTCAGAAAATAGAGAAGCCATAGTTGCAGGGCCGAGAGAAAAATAGAGAGAAACAGACATACCTTAGGCCGAGAAACACTTTTGTGGCATCGTTTGAAGGAGAAACAGACATACGTTAGGCCGACAGATCCTGAAAAGCAGTGCATAGCAATGATTTGAAGAGGAGAAAAACAGGGAAAGAGCGAAGTTTCAAAAAACAAAGCATAGTTGCAGGGCCAAGAGCGAAATAGAGAGGGGTAAGAAGATCTTTGATGAATCCCAACTTGGTGGTGTTCGTTCGACGCAAACAGAGCAGGCTTCGCAAATTTCTGCTTTGATGCTCACATTCAAGAGGCAGAAAATCTAGGAATCTCAGAATATCACCGTCAAGCTCTCCTCAGAGAAAACAGAGAAATAGTTCAAAGCACGCCCAAAAAAAAGAAAAGAAAACCACCTCATTACAGTCCAACAGCCCCAAATTCTGTTTCCTCCCTCTTTCCTCCGCTGGAGAAGCTCTTTTGCCGTCTTATATCAGGGAAGAAGCCAGAGCCTTTGAACAGAAGCAAATATGACTGCCTGAGTTTGTGACTCAGTGAAGGGTTGAGAGAACCTGCTGTCGAGCTGAACCTGTAGGCTGAGAACAAGAGCTGCCGAGAGGAGATTTCTGGAGATGATTTGTGAGGATTTGCAATGGGTTCGTCACTGACATCCGAAGCAGAGAAATTCAGTCGACCCTTAGAAATTCTGGAGATAGGGGTTGCTGCCGGAGCACAGGAAGAATCCGGCAAGAATGGCGCCCTTCCCTGACTTCCTTTGCCGCCATTATCTGGAATAATTTGCTGGCGACGAAGGTGTATCAGGCAGCAGAGAGGAAGGCCGGTGCTGATTCTTCAGGCGATTCTTGCTGTCGAGCAAAAGATTATTCCAATTCCAGGTGTCTGAAGAACCTCTCTACAAAAGCTTGGATTTTTTGGAGTTGATGGAAGGGAGCAGTCGATTTCCCTCTCTCATGTTGCTCTGATACCATGAGAAAACTTAGCAGAGGAAGAGTGAAAGATAAAGCTGGAGAGAACTTGTTATTATTTATTCCTTTAAGCAACATATATATATAGTACAAATAAAGGTTATCGCTTACAAGATTTTTGGTATACAAGATCGTGATACTACACAATTTCTTGAAAAATTGAGAGCACTAAAACATATTTCACGTTATATTTACAAGATCCACAATTTTTGGAGTGGATGAAGGATTACAAAATGGAAGGTTATAATGGAACAAATCTGCCATGCCCCCCTTTTAAGTAATTTCAGTAATTTCGCTTTTATCAATCTCCCCAACGTCTTCCTTAATTTCCGTCTTTCTATTGATATCAAGATTCTCAACCTCTTCCTTAATTCTTGTCTTTCCATTGATATCAAGATCTTCAACTTCTTCAGCAATTTCCTTGATTTTCAGCACATTCATATTTTGAATATCCCTAAAATCCCGTTTTGCTGATTTACTCTTATCATTTCTATCCCAATCAATTAACCACCGAAAATGTAGTCTGCATGACAATAACAGATCTTGATAAGAGATGTGATCCCTTCTTTCTTGACACTTTGTTTATCACAGATTCACGTACTGCGTGATTATCTTATCTAAAATGGTGTGGCCTGTACTCTATATATTGAGAGTCCATCTTCTCTCAAGAACATCATTGAATGAATAAAGAGGAACCTCCCTTTCCCGTGGATAAAGGCATCAAAAGTTCGAACCACAACCACGTACATGCTTCAGTTCTTTTTTTTTCCACGTTTTAACACGTCTTCCATAGGAGGCTGGTAGAGTGTGCACACATTTGTTTAGTTATATCTGTACGTGGTTCTAATAGTTCATTCTCATGCCCATGCGGTTGCAATTTGCACATGGGAAGCAGGAGCTGTGGCCGGCGCCTCAGAGGAACAAGCCTGAGCTCTCGCTTAAGGCCTACTGAAGCATGATAACCATTCAAACTTCGCGACAAATTATGAAACCGGTGACGTTTTCAAGGAATTGATTAGTGTCTTCTGCATTTGGGCCAGTCAGCAGGCCTAGGGTGTGCGCTCAAGGATTAAGCACACCTCAGGAAGTGGTTCCAAGCGAAGAGGAAAAGAAGATAATACCTCAGTCGGAGGAATTCGTGGCGATGGTGGACATGGTTATCAATCCCAATGCTGATGTGGCCTGCAACTAGCGGAGGCTACCCGTCTTTGTGGCTCGAACTCCTCTTTTGAAGGATTTCACAAGAGAGATTCGCATTTATGACATATGCTCCTGTTTAAAAAGAAAAAAAGATTTTTTTTTTACAGATAAAAAAACAATTGAAAAAAGTGAAAAGGCTCAAAAAGGCAGTTCTTTTTCTGTAATTTCAAAGTTGCCCTATTTTTCTTTTTCTTTTGGCATATGATTGTTGCATGCACTGGCGGGCGCACACAACTCGAACTCCTCTTTTGAGTCCTACCACCCCCTTCCTCCCTTTCTCTTATACGTTTTCTATATTCCTTTATTCTTTTGACAATTTTTGCAAAATCATTGACAATTTGTCACTTAATTATATGTTCTCTCTCTCTTTCTACCTTTCATCTAGATATCATGCCTTTCCATGTAACGTAAGCAAAAAAATTGGAACTGCACGTTATTCACTTGGTAAGATGGATAGACTTTAAATGTCATTTTCCATTTTCATCGCATGTCCAATTGAACCATTCCAAAAAAAAAAAGAAACAGATATGGGAAAAAAATTAATCTCTGATTAAGAAATAGATCGTCTTCGGATTTAAAAAATAACATCTGACTAGATTTGGATTCAGATTCTGATATATATAAGTATTGGATCAGATACGGATTCAGTTCAGATTTAGTTTTAAGTAATTACTCATATCCAAAAGGCCACCACCCAAATATGGAACCATTTCTCAGTGTCCACAAGCTCCAGCATGCTGGTGCACAGGGGTAGAGCCAGGAATTTTTTCAGGGGCGGGCCAAACGATCCAACGAACTATAATATATTATATTATATATATTATATTATATTATATATATATGTACTCACACACTTTAGATAATATTTGCAAATCACAGTATAGTATAAGTGAACTGATGTCCTATATAATTGCCCGCGTCATTAACGTGAAGCGCGACCTGTCCTACGGATAATTGTTTGTCTTTAGCACAAAGCGTGATCTTTCCTCGGTAGATAAGGTTCTCTATTTCTATTACAGTGACGTAAGTGTCAGCAGTGAACATAAGGTGCACATAAGCAAGGCTACTTGTCAAATTTTAAAGCATAGCATGATATCATATTCCGAATTGGCAGCTTGCAGAAGCTTTCAAGAAGGCACCAATTAAGAAGAACTTACAAAACAAATGCCTGACTTGATGAGCTTTCTTCAGAGCATACAGTCTTGCTAATTAAGCCAGCTACAGACAGTACCCAAATTGTACATGCAGATCAAGCTCAAAGTTAAGTTCAAATAGCCTGAAAAGCAAAACCAATATATCGTATTGTAACTTAGTCCCTCAATTGACAGTATTCAAGTAGCAATAGTAAACATTTGACTGTAGTTGTGGGCCAGGGCAGGAGGAGAAGGAGCGAGCGAAAGAGAGCCAAAGAGGGTGTGGTCGGCACTCGACTGCGTTGTGGGCCTGAGAGGTAGGGGAGCGAGAGAGAGGGGTGAAATAGGGAAGGGCGAGAGATGGAGGGAGCAAGCGAGAGAGGGGCAAAATAGGGTAGGGCTACTGCTAGAGAGAGGGCGGGGCCGGCGAGCGATGGGTTGGGCCAAAATGAGTGACGGGTCGGGCCAAGTTAAAAAAATTTGATCTTTCAAATATAATTTTTTTTTTCGTTGCTGACCCAGGCCATGGCCTAGGCGCCCCGCCCCCCCCCCCCCCTTCTGGTACGTTATTGCCAGGCCACCTTCAAAAGTTGAGGTTATTCGGCAGCCTGCTCATTAAGAACATCGTGAACAGTCGTCACCGATACTCTTGGAGGAGTTGGGAGGACTCAAGAGAACGACTGACCTTGTTTTTCTTGAAAATCGATGGACCTAAATACAAAAAATAAATATGAAAAAATATTTGAAATAAAATATATTATTAACCGTCTGTTGGTTTCGAGCTCCGAAACAAATGGAAAAAGTCGTATCCAAATTTGAATCCAAAATTAGATTCCACAATCTGAATCTGATCCGAATTTAATTTTTCTCCTCATCCAAAATCAGATTTCATAATTTGAATCTGATCTAAATCCATTTTTTACTCATCCTAATATGAATCTGAAAACAGATGTCACAATCGGAATCCGATCGGAATCCTATTTTTATATTTGAATCTGAATCCAAATTTTTGAACTGAATCTGACTGATTTACAAAATATAAGAGCATTGAATATAGGATATTATTTAAAACTAAGTCCGATCTGGGTCTGATAGGATTTTTTTGTGTTTCTGAATCTGATCCGAATTTAATTTTTTTCCTCATCCAAAATCAGACTTCATAATTTGAATCTGATCTAAATCCATTTTTTATTCATCTCAATTGGACATTTTTATATAACTGCATCCGTATCGGATCGGATATTTATGCATACTTGAATATGAATATAATTGGATGTCATTTCTTAATTTCAAATCCTATCTCATTTTTTTAATTGATTAGTAAATTGTTTTTCTTCATCCAAGTATTTTGGAGCAGTTCGCTTGGATATCCAATACAAATCGGACATATTGACATCCTCAGATCAAAGCTTCTCCACCCCAGCTAGCATGTTCACCATTATAAATAGGGGACGAGTCCATTTGTGTGTGTCAAGCGGATAGGGTTCTAAAATAAGTCAAGCCAACTCAAGCTCGACTTGAATTTAATCTGTTAAGCTTGAGCTTAACTCAAAACTCGTTATTGCAAACAAGTCGAGTTCAAGTTACATAAACTTGATTTTACTAAACTTGAGTAGGCCATTTATCTAGGTTTTTATTATTTTTTTGTAATTTTAAAACATTAAACCAAAGAAAGAAATCAGTCAAATGATGAGTTGGTAAACAAGCTTAAATGAGTCGAGCTTGAGCTGTGGCTTGGTCTATCGTATCGAGTTCAAGATGACTTTGTATAGCTAAACTCGAGCTTGAGCCAAGCTGAACGAGCTCATTTTTTACTCGGCTCATATATAACCCTACAAGTGAATCAAGTGTGTGCAGAAGTGGTGTGAGGTGCCTGTATAGTGAAAGTTCTCATGGCATGAGCAAGTGTTAATGATTCACACATCTATAGAGAAATGTAAACTTAATGGTTGGCATTTTAGAAAAAAAATAATAATTTAGCTTCTGTAAACATTTATAAAAACATTATGGCCTGTGACAGTTGGTTCTTGGATTGTTTGTTTACACCAGATGTTCTAAAAACAAAATTTAGACTTGGTCGCATGTTTGTTTGAGGAGATGTAATTGTATTTTCTGAACTTCATCCATTCCATCTATTATTTGTTTAGGTTGGATTGGGTATCTACGATGCCCTATCTAGGACAAGGTATTTGCGTATGTAATAACTTTGGTCCGATCCGTATTGGTGTGCCATAGACGTTCATTTTGGCGTTTGCTTACACTATCATATGCTGGATAAAAGTGTCTCAACGGTGCATTTTGGGACCATTCATCCATGAAAGCTATAATAAACTACCAAATTAAAGAGAAGACTTCCAATTGGGCTCTGATCCAGTGGCAATGTTGTATCTGGTGTGGGCACCCCGGCTCATCAAATTTGTTTTAATTGCATATGAATGCCCCTTAAAGATTGAAATTTAAATTTATTGTGCTCCTTAAAGGTTGAAGTTTAGAGACAAAAATTTATGACTCTACCACTGCTCGGAGCCAGCACCATGGCCTTGATATGGAGTGCTAACTTGTGTTTTTTCAGGCTACTTCTCTCAAGAAATGGATCTGATAGATAGTAGGCCTCTGACCTATTATTAAAAGAAACCTCAGGGTAATGCTCTCACTATTTTTCACCTTGCATGTCGATACATCTCTTTTGCAGTACAAAGTGTTGATATTAAAAGTGGAGTTCACCATATAGTCTTCGTAAGGATGTGATCAAGCTTTTTTGTAAATCGATTCCCTTTAAGGCTGACTGGGAATGTGGTCAACCCCCTGAGGCTCTGTTTCAGGGTCGGCTTATATTATGATTTCATTCCTCATTCTTTTGTATCCTCTATTCTGCTTCTTCCTACATCATACCTGTAATCACCCCAAATTTTTCTAAAATTTTTGAAGATCCAAAATGGATCCAAAATCCAAGTTTAGATCCAAATCGAGCATTTCAGATATAAAATTTGAATCGCATTCGAAACGACAAAATTTGAGCGTCACGCATGCATAGGCCTTCCCTTTGTTTTAAAAGCTCGTTTCTTTCACCAAAATGTGTTTTTTAACCCAAGTCGCACGCTCGAACAAGTCGACAATCGACTAAACCAAATCGGATTTGGAGCAAGTTTGGAATCGCTCAAAATGGAGTCGATTACGCATTTGTAACAAAAAAAAAGAACCATTTCAATAATTTTATTTTATGAATGACATATATTTATTTTATCATTTTTTTAATTTAAATTAAAAAACTTTGCATTTTTGTGCATCGCGGGATGCGCACTCGTGCGACCGTGAAACGTGTGCACACGCACGCAAAAGAGTGACGTGTGCACGATCGCGCAATAATGCGTGCTGTCACAGTCGTGTGACCATGCGCGATTGCACGGTCGTGTGGTGTGTTCTCGTCACCCGACCATGCGGTCAGGCAACGACGCCCCAGGCATTAGTGCCTAATGTTGTTGCGTCCGGGCGCTGTTGTCTCCCCCTTTCACCCCTCCTTTTTGACGAAAAACCACCCTTTAGAGGGCGTTTTTGGTCTTTTTGGGTGGGCAAAGACCCAGCTCAGTTTTAAAAATGTATTTACAGGCCTAATGGCCTGTAAATATTCTTTTTCAAAATAATTCAAAATTATGTGAAATTCGGATGAAAATTTTAAAAAATTCAAAACAAATATCAAAATATGGGTTTTGGCACCAAAATCCTCTATAAATACCCCCACAATCTCCCCTCCTGGCTAAGAATTTGCCCTTGGGAGAAACTCTAGAGTATTCTTACTTGAAGACTTAGAATTTTTCTTGAGCTATCTCTCTCTCTCTCTTCCTCTTTCCATTTCTCCTCTTCCTCTCCAACTTGGAGCAAGCTAAAACTCTCTTCGAGGCATCATCTTGGAGCTTCAATCAAGGGGATCTTCAAGTGAAGGTGTTCAACTTCACTAGGTCATTTCTCATTAGAGGTATGTAATCATCATCCCTCTTATTTCTCTCTTCATTTTCCTCTTTTTTCATCTCCCCCTGGCCAAAGGAGATAGCACTCAACCTCTTTTTAGAGATAAGAGGCTATGCTCAAGTGCACCGGGAGCATGAAAAGATGAGATTATCTTTCATTTCATAGTTGAATCATGTTTTCTCTTTTATTAAATATAGCA
Source organism: Nymphaea colorata (assembly GCF_008831285.2). Lineage (NCBI taxonomy): Eukaryota > Viridiplantae > Streptophyta > Magnoliopsida > Nymphaeales > Nymphaeaceae > Nymphaea > Nymphaea colorata. The sequence continues at coordinate 83,113 of NC_045149.1, forward strand.
TTGTCTTTCTTTCTTTATTTTCTTCTCATCTTCATCTCCTCATGGCCAAAGGAGATAGCGCTCAACCTCTTTTTAAAGACAAGAAGCTATGCTCAAGTGCACCGAGAGCATGAAAAGATGAGATGATCTTTCATTTCATGATTGAATCATGTTTTCTCTTTTATTGAATATACCATTGTCTTTCTTTCTTTATTTTCTTCTCATCTTCATCTTCCCATGGCCAAAGGAGATAGCACTCAACCCCTTTTTATAGACAAGAGGCTATGCTCAAGTACTCCGGAAGCATGGAAAGATGAGATGATCTTTCATTTCATGATTGAATCATATTTTTTCTTTTATTGAATATAGCATTGTCTTTCTTTCTTTATTTTCTTCTTATCTTCATCTCTCCATAGCCAAAGGAGATAACACTCAACCTCTTTTTAGAGACCAGAGGCTATGCTTAGGTGCACGGGGAGCATGGAAAGATGATATGATCTTTAATTTCATGATTAAATCATGTTTTCTCTTTTATTGAATATAGCATTGTCTTTCTTTATTTATTTTCTTCTCATCTTCATCTCTCTATGGCCAAAGGAGATAGCACTCAACCTTTTTTTAGAGACAAAAGACTATGCTCAAGTGCACCGGGAGCATGGAAAAATGAGATGATCTTTCATTTCATGATTGAATCATGTTTTCTCTTTTGTTGAATATAGAATTGTTTTCCATTCTTCATTTTCTTCTCATCTTTATCTCCCCATGGCCAAAGGAGATAACTCTCAATCTCTTCTTAGAGACAAAAAGCTATGCTCAAGTGCACCAGGAGCATGGAAAGATGAGATGATCCTTCATTTCATACATCATACCCTGATTCCTAATTGAATCTTTCTCTTGTCATCATCATCTCTTACTTTCCTTACTTGAATATTGTCTATGTATTACCCATGTATAGTTGCTTGGTTTTTCGTTTATATGTGAATGTATGATGAGAATGAGAGTGTGGTTTGGGGTTCTTTATTTTTATCAATCAAAAGAAATAAACTTGTCGTTACATCTATAGTACGCGATATAAGCGATTGAAATCAGTTGTTCGTATAAACACGAGTGGGATTTAAGTGATTCATTTGGTCATACATATTTAATTGAATGTTTTTAAGTTGTTAATACGTCCATTTTGAATGATTTATTTTATCGAAATCACAAGTTTGTATAAGAATGAATAAGATTCAAGTCGTTAATTTGCTCCCATATATTTAATCTAATGTGTTTCACTTGTTATTACATGTGTAACGAACGATTTAAATGATTGAAATCACAAGTTCATATGGATACAAGTGGGATCTATGCTTTTGTTTGACCTCTTTTACTTAATTCAATGAGTTCTCGTATTGAAACGAACAAAAAGTTATGCTTATTGGACTAACTACAAGTATCAAACTAATGTATACATCAGATTTGTGTCCATATGAAATGGTGATTTCAATCATTTAAATCATTACTTATACATGTAATAACAAGTGAAACACAATAGATTAACTATAAAAGAGCAAATGAACCACTTGAATTTTGTTCATTTTCATGCAAACTTGTGATTTAAATCCACTATCAGTCAACGTGGACGTACCAACAAGTTAATCACATTCAATGAAATATGCGTGCTCAGATGAATCGCTTAAATCCCACGGACATTGATACAAACTAGTGATTTCAATTCATTAGATCCTTACTATTCATGTAACTACAAGTTCAACTCATTGGATTGACTACAAGAGATCAAACTAATGCGTCGATCTCATTTGCATCCATTTGAACTTGTGATTTCAATCAACAAAATCAATCATTGTATATGTAATAACAAGTGAAACGCATTAGGCTAATGATAAGCGATCAAACGAATGACGTGAATCTCATTTTTTCATACAAACTTTTAGTTTGAATCATTTAAATCATTCGTTATAGATGTAATAACAAGCGAAACACGTTATATTAACTGAAATACAGCAAGTAAATAACTTAAATGTCATTTATGTTCATATAAGCTTGTAATTTCATTCCACTAAATCATTCAACATGCATGTTTAAGCACATTTCCGCATTAGTTTGTGATTCAAGTCGTTCAATCAATCCATCATGGTTTACCTAATGTGTTTCACTATTTATTACTTCTCTAAAGAATGATTTAAATGATTGAAATCACCAGTTCATATAGTTAAAAATGGAATCTATGCATTAGTTTCATCCCCAGTACTTAAGCGAAAGAATTCAACTTGTCGTTACATCTATAGTATGCAATATAAGCGATTGAAATCAGTTGTTCGTATAAACACGAGTGGGATTTAAGCGATTCATTTGATCACACATATTTAATTGAATGTTTTTAACTAGTTAGTACATCCATTTTGAATAATTTATTTGATCGAAATCACAAGTTTGTATGAGAATGAATAAGATTCAAGTCGTTAATTTGCTCCCCTATATTTAATCTAATGTGTTTCACTTGTTATTACATATTTAATGAACGATTCAAATGATTGAAATCACAAGTTCATTTGGATACAAGTGGGATCTATGCTTTTGTTCGACCCCTTTCATTTGATCACACATATTTAATTGAATGTTTTTAACTTGTTAATACATCCATTTTGAGTGATTTATTTGATCAAAATCACAAGTTTGTATGAGAATGAATAAGATTCAACTCGTTATTTTGCTCTCCTATATTTAATATAATGTGTTTCACTTGTTATTACATGTGTAACGAACGATTTAAATGATTAAAATCACAAGTTCATGTGGATACAAGTGGGATCTATGCTTTTGTTTGAACCCTTTTACTTAATTCAATGAGTTCTCATATTGAAACAAAGAAAAAGTTTTGCTTATTGAACTAACTACAAGCATCAAAATAATGTATACATCGGATTTGTGTCTATATGAATTTGTGATTTCAAACATTTAAATCATTCCTTATACATGTAATAACAAGTGAAACACATTAGATTAACTATAAAAGAACAAATGAACCACTTGAATTTCGTTCATTTTCATGCAAACTTGCGATTTAAATCCACTAAATCATTCAACATGGATGTTGCAACAAGTTAATCACATTCAATGAAATATGCGTGCTCAGATGAATCGCTTAAATCACACTCGTATTGATACAAACTTGTGATTTCAATTCATTAGATCCTTACTATTGATGTAACTACAAGTTCAACTCATTGGATTGACTACAAGAGATCAAACTAATGCGTAGATCTCATTTGCATCCATTTGAACTTGTGATTTCAATCAACAAAATCAATCATTGTACATGTAATAACAAGTGAAACGCATTAGGCTAATGATAAGCGATCAAACGAATGACGTGAATCTCATTTTTTCATACAAACTTTTAGTTTGAACCATTTAAATAATTCGCTATAGTAATAACAAGTGAAACACGTTATATTAACTGAAATACAGCAAGTAAATAACTTATCATTTATGTTCATACAAGCTTGTGATTTCATTCCACCAAATCATTCAACATGCATGTTTAAGCACATTCACGCATTAGTTTGTGATTCAAGTCATCCAATTGATCCCTTAAAGTTGACGTAATCTATTTCACTTTGTATTACTTTTATAAAGAACGATTTAAAAGATTGAAATCACCAGTTCATATATTTAAAAATGAAATCTATGCATTATTTTTATCCTTAGTACTTAATCGAAAGAAATAAACTTGTCGTTACATCCATAGTACGCGATATAAGCGATTGAAATCAGTTGTTCGTATAAACACGTGTGAGATTTAAGCGATTCATTTGGTCAGACATATTTAATTGAATGTTTTTAACTTGTTAGTACATCCATTTTGAATGAGTTATTTGATCGAAATCACATGTTTGTATGAGAATGAATAAGATTCAAGTCGTTAATTTGCTCCCCTATATTTAATCTAATGTGTTTCACTTGTTATTACATGTGTAACGTACGATTTAAATGATTGAAATCACAAGTTCATATGGATACAAGTGGGATCTATGCTTTTGTTTGACCCCTTTTGCTTAATTCAATGAGTTCTCGTTTTGAAACGAACAAAAAGTTCTGCATATTAGACTAACTACAAGCATCAAACTAATGTATACAACGGATTTGTGTCCATACAAATTGGTGATTTCAATCATTTAAATCATTCCTTATATATGTAATGACAAGTGAAACACATTAGATTAACTATAACAAAGCAAATGAACCACCTGAATTTCATTCATTTTCATGCAAACTTGTGATTTAAATCTACTAAATCATTAAACGTGGATGTACCAACAAGTTAATCACATTCAATGATATATGTGTGCTCAGATGAATCGCTTAAATCTCACTCGTATTGATACAAACTTGTGATTTCAATTGATTCGATCCTTACTATTGATGTAACTACTAGTTCAACTCATTGGATTAACTACAAGAGATCAAACTAATGCGTAGATCCCATTTGCATCCATTTGAACTTGTGATTTCAATTAGCAAAATCAATCATTGTACATGTAATAACAAGTGAAACGCATTAGGATAATGATAAGCGATCAAACGAATGACGTGAATCTCATTTTTTCATACAAACTTTTAGTTTGAACCATTTAAATTATTCGTTATAGATGTAAAAACAAGCGAAACACGTTATATTAAATGAAATAAAGCAAGTAAATAACTTAAATGTCTTTTATGTATATACAAGTTTGTGATTTCATTCCACTAAATCATTCAACATGCATGTTTAAGCACATTCACGCATTAGTTTGCGATTCAAGTCATTCAATTAATCCCATATAGTTAACCTAAAGTGTTTCACTGTTTATTATAGTACTTAATCGAAAGAATTTAACTTGTCGTTACATCTATAGTACGCGATATAAGCGATTGAAATCAGTTGTTCGTATAAACACGAGTGGGATTTAAGTGATTCATTTGATAACACATATTTAATTGAATGTTTTTAACTTGTTAGTACATCCATTTTGAATGATTTACTTGATCGAAATCACAAGTTTGTATGAAAATGAATAAGATTCAAGTCGTTAATTTGCTCCCCTATATTTAATCTAATGTGTTTCACTTGTTATTACATGTGTAATGAACGATTTAAATGATTGAAATCACAAGTTCATATGAATACAAGTGGGAACTATGCTTTTGTTGAATGTTTTTAACTTGTTAGTACATCCATTTTGAATGATTTATTTGATCGAAATCACAAGTTTGTATGAGAATGAATAAGATTCAACTCGTTAATTTGCTCTGCTATATATAATCTAATGTGTTTCACTTGCCATTACATGTGTAATGAACGATTTAAATGACTGAAATCACAAGTTCATATGGATACAAGTGGGATCTATGCTTTTGTTTGACCCCTTTTACTTAATTCAATGAGTTCTCGTATTCAAACGAACAAAAAGTTCTACTTACTGGACTAACTACAAGCATCAAACTAATGTATACATCAGATTTGTATCCATATGAATTGGTGATTTCAATCATTTAAATCATTCCTTATACATGCAATAACAAGTGAAACCCATTAGATATATTATAAAAGAACAAATGAACCACTTGAATTTCATTCATTTTCATGCAAACTTGTGATTTAAATCCACTAAATCATTCAATGTGGATGTAGCAACAAATTAATCACATTCAATGAAATATGCGTGCTCAGATGAATCGCTTAAATTCCACTCGTATTGATACAAACTTGTGATTCCAATTCATTAGATCCTTACTATTGATGTAACTACAAGTTCAACTCATTGGATTAACTACAAGAGAATAAACTAATGCATAGATCCAATTTGCATCCATTTGAACTTGTGATTTCAATCAACAAAATCAATCATTGTACATGTAATAACAAGTGAAACGCATTACGCTAATGATAAGCGATCAAACGAATAACGTGAATCTCATTTTTTCATACAAACTTTTAGTTTGAACCATTTAAATCATTCGCTATACATGTAATAACAAGTGAAACACGTTATATTAACTGAAATACAGCAAGTAAATAACTTAAATGTCATTTATGTTCATACAAGGTTGTGATTTCATTCCACTAAATCATTCAACATGCATGTTTAAGCACATTCACGCATTAGTTTGTGATTCAAGTCATTCAATTGATCCCTTAAAGTTAACCTAATCTGTTTCACTCTTTATTACCTTTATAAAGAACGATTTAAATGATTGAAATCACCAGTTCATATATTTAAAAATGAAATCTACGCATTAGTTTTATTCCTAGTACTTAATCGAAAGAAATAAACTTGTCATTACATCTATAGTACGAGATATAAGTGATTGAAATCACTTGTTCGTATAAACACGAGTGGGATTTAAGCGATTCGTTTGGTCACACATATTTAATTGAATGTTTTTTACTTGTTAATACATCTATTTTAATTGATTTATTTGATCGAAATCACATGTTTGTATGAGAATGAATAAGATTCAAGTCGTTAATTTGCTCTCCAATATTTAATCTAATGTGTTTCACTTGTTATTACATGTGTAACGAACGATTTAAATGATTGAAATCACAAGTTCATATGGATACAAGTAGGATCTATGCTTTTGTTTGACCCCTTTTACTTAATTCAATGAGTTCTCATATTGAAACAAACAAAAAGTTCTTCTTATTGAACTAACTACAAGCATCAAAATAATGTATACATCGGATTTGTGTCCATATGAATTGGTGATTTCAAACATTTAAATCATTCCTTATACATGTAATAACAAGTGAAACACATTAGATTAACTATAAAAGAACAAATGAACCACTTGAATTTCGTTCATTTTCATGCAAACTTGCGATTTAAATCCACTAAATCATTCAACGTGGATGTTGCAACAAGTTAATCACATTCAATGAAATATGCGTGCTCAGATGAATCGCTTAAATCCCACTCGTATTGATACAAACTTATGATTTCAATTCATTAGATCCTTACTATTGATGTAACTACAAGTTCAACTCATTGGATTGACTACAAGAGATCAAACTAATGCGTAGATCCCATTTGCTTCCATTTGAACTTGTGATTTCAATCAACGAAATTAATCATTGTACATGTAATAACAAGTGAAACGCATTAATATTATATATTATACATAAATAATATGTATGCATAATTAATAAACCGTATGTATGTATATGTACATGTGTATATATACATATATAACAATATATACAATATACATTATGTAATACATATATATATATATATATGTATGTATGTATGTATGATGTACATATAATGTACATATAATATACATTATAATATGTATGTACGATATATATATATATACGATATATATGTTATATTACGTTTATATAATATACATATGACATATACCACATGCATATCATGTATAATATACATGTATATTATATATATTATGTGAAATATGACGTATATGTACAAGTATGTACTTGTGTATAATATAATATGTTGTAATTATAACATATTATGTAATGTACAATATGTATATATAATGTTACATATTATATACAATTATACTATTTTATATGACACATATTATTTAATATATTATGTATCTACATGTATGATTATATATATATATATGTGTGTGTGTGTGTGTGTGTGTGCTATGCCAGTTTACCTCATTGCAAGTTGACCTATCTTTATGTCTTATACTATACGTATATACACATAATCATATTTTATATTATACGTAAATAATCTATATGCATAATTAATAAACCGTATCTATGTATATGTGTATGTTGTAAAATGTTTCACGTACAACATATATTGCATATATATTGTACAATGTAGACATATGTATTATAATATGTACATATTATCATGTACAATGTAATATATAATGTACTACATTATATATGCGTAACATATATAATGCAATATTGAATGTTATTATGTAGATATAGTTACGTACCCATATATATACAGTGTGTGTGTGTGTGTATGTGTGTATGATACTTAAGTTTCTACCGACATGATCGAAAAAATATATGAACCAAAGCACACAGAAAGATTACAGGCCCAAAAGGTTGCTCAACTGCTCAAGAAATCCATCTGTTTACTACTTCAACGGACTCAAACATCCACAGTCATAGTGAGCAGTCTTCTGGGTCTTTTTCTTTTCCCTTTTTTTATTATTTTATTTGGGTTGATCGGAATGAGGCATAGAATGACAGTCATTGCACGATAGAGCTATTTATGTGGGGCCAAATACAAAATTTTACTTCTTAGTGATTACTTGAACTTATAACATGCTTGCTTCACTCCATGTGTTTTCCTCCACTGTGTGTTTTATCATTTATTTGGAAAATGTATTTATGTGAATGTAGCTTCTTAATTCCTGAAATTGGACTAATTTCAAACACATATAAGTGGGGTTGTTTTTAAAATCCACAGGTGCTATCCATGGAAGTACTAAAAGTGAATCAACAAGTTAAGAGAGGATTAGGAATAACCATAGTAGATTCATGGTGCCAAATGTTCTTATAGTTTTAGGAAATACTACTATCTCGGCTTATACCACTGCATATATGGTCAGCCAATTGAAGATGCAAGGTAACTTTATGTGTTGGTTTTTAGTTTTATCTTTTCAGTCTTACCTTCTAAAAAGCATAGGGTGGAATCGCCTGGGTGCTCAGGGAGGAGGGCTTTTGCTAAAGCGGGTCAAGTTGTTGTCAATTATAACACACAGAGTGCTTCAAAATGGCATCCGTACCCATGTTGACATAGGTGCGGGTGCAAATCTCTACTTAGTGAGTAACCAAACAAAATCTTTTAATACATATTTCCCAATTTTTCTTCTAAATATACATTTTTTGTTGTATAACTTGTTCATCTTTTACATACTTTGCTAAATTAAGTCAAAGTGGAAATGAAATATATATATTGTGGATATTATGCTCGACCATGCAAACACACCCTCGGAATGTGCATTTACATCTTACAACCCATAGACTGAACCAACTCAGTACTGTTTTTAGGTTTCTTGGTTACTTATAGCTTGTTTTTGTGGTAGTTTTCAGTTCTCTAAGCATGCCTTTTCATTTTCTTTTTTGTGGAGAAATGCAGGAGCACATATAAGAGGGGGATGTTCATGAGAAAGTGCACATGTATGTGCTTGCTGGAAATTTTTTTTAACCCTCTGTATTCATGAGAGCTTTTGTGGAATTTATGCATTTTTTGAGAAACTCAAAATAAATGAAACCTGTATTATAATGGAGATCCAGTAATTTTTTGTGTTGTGAATTCAAGGAATTGGAAAGTTGCATCTTATCGAATAAGGAAAAAAGTTGTGCATGAGATTTTAAGAGTTCATTCCAGTTGTACTATATATACATTAACACTTATATTATATATGCATACATATATACATAATGTAATATAGTGTGTTATTATGTAACGTATATACATATATAATATGTTGTACTATATATTACTGTGTATATGTTATGTACTGTAATATGTAATGCATATGTATACTCATAATATTAACATATGTATATTAATATTATATTAATTTGTTAACATATATAATACTATATTAATATTATATTATAATATATATCCATATATATATATATATATATATATATATATATATATATATATTACAATACATTTATATGTACATATTCTCATGTTATATGTATATAGTTGTATATATAATATATAGTAATATATACTATATATGTGTATATGTTTAATATTTTAGATATTATATATACGTATAAAGTAAGTAGTATATTGTATATATACATATATATTATATATGTATATGTTATCAACCCAATAGAGATAGGCACCATAGACTATAACAGATTACACTAGTTATACATGATATATTACATAGTGCAGGCTATATACGTTATTATGATAAGCCCATAATATAGTCAATGTTATACACTATATATATGGTAACAATAGTGGTATACCATACATATGAGATCATGCATAAGTTTGAAGATCAATTCTTATTCACTCACACATGTTTCTAGTTTTGCAAAGGACAGGTATTAGGTAATACTTCTTTTTTCTAGTAAGATCTTCCAGGAGCGAAAGGTCAAGAAGGTCTCCAAATTATGAGACTTCGGGACAACATATTATGTCTATCTTGGTTTATAACATACACTGCCCAAGTAATCCCTTATCTCTTGGAGATGTAACTGTGTGAATTTCTGCTGCCAATTTTTCTGAAGTATGTGCAAGTTATTCCCATATGTGTCATCTGCACACACTTTAAGAATGATGGTCTTAGATATTTACCATTTCGTTTAATGCAAATGTCACCATGCTTCTTCTTTAGTTGGGGTTATATATTTTTCTATTACGTAAGAGCCTTTTCATTGTTTACAGTCTCCTTGTTACTCTTGGGTATTAGGGTTAATGTGTCTTGACTCTTTTGATTTATCTTCCATCATTCTCAATGCTTACCTGATTGCACTAGGAGCTGTTTGCTATTAAGCTCTATCCACTTGCTGAACTCCTAGACCATCATGCTATCAGCACAATTGTTAGGCTCCAAAGGTGATTGTTCCAAGTCGTGCCCCTTTACCCTGCCTTCTTTTATATCCTCTGCTTAGTTCTAAACATAATAATATGGTCTGCAACCTAAGGTTCTGTTTTTCTTTTTCCTGTTCAAAATTTCAGCAAGTTATTTTTTGACATGTGATCTAACTGATTTAGTATTAAATAATAAGTGCTTTTTCTATCAGTGTCTATCTCCATAGAGAACACTTGTAGTAACTACAATGTTATATTTCTTGTTTCTTAATGTCTACCCATGTTGCATTTGGTGTCCAGTCAAGTGATGGCCAAACAAATAGTAAAATGTCAATGTGAACAAGTTATTGTTGTTGATAATCTGATATTACTTATTTACTACTCCTAAAAGGATTGCTTTCTGTGCCAATTTAGTTCTTCAATAGATAATACTGGCAGTGACTACAGTCTTCTATTTCTTATTTCTCAATGTCTACTTTTATTTTATGGATATCTAGTCAGGTGATGGCAAAACAACAAATAGACATATTAACAGCTTGGGCATGGCCGAGTTAGGTTCACTTTGTTAGGAGACATGTATATTAGTTTGTGTATAATGTTTGTCTTTTATTTTTGAGATTTTGGTTTGAATCCAATCCCATCCACGTATTACATGTATACACATTATGTAAGTACTCTTTCTTCATAAGGGCATTACTGTAATTGGTCAATTACTACGATGCTCTTTTTATATAAGCAAAGAAATAGAGCACCATTGCTTTCATTTGAATATATTTTGGCATCTCTTTCCTCTTCTCTCATTTCCTTGCTGTCAACATATTTGGAGCTCTCACATGGTACTAGGGCCATTTTGATCTTAGGATGGGGTGCTTTTCTAGAAGGTGTATCACAATGTCAACACACGTTCACATTCTTTGTATATTGTTGTTTTTATTATTTTGTATCTGGATATGAATCCAATCTAGTCCTACATGTGTACACTTATGTAAATATCCATTCTTCATAAGGTTAGTATGTTACTTGGCCAATTAGGGCAATGTTTTTTAATAAGTAAGAAATGAAGCTGATCACTTCTTTCTCATTGAAGACGTGATATTCTAGCCCCTCCTTCCTCCTCTCTTTTTTCCTGGCTGCTAACATTTCTGGAGATTTCTTAATACACTTCGTCACATGAGTTGGGTTCATCCTACTTCTGGAAGAAAAAGAAATAGATGCCACCATAGTTGTTTATTCTTTTGGAATAATTTGGGAGCATCATATTAATAGATGTTGTGACTTCAGGTATAACGTAAAAGGAGGTAAGTCACTTTTGAGGATGAAGTTGTCAGTTCTATGACTACTCCAACTTATTCTATTAATTAATGCAAAATTTTTCAGAGAAGCAAAATGTAATACTAATGAAGGCCCATGGTATTTAGATTACAATAAAAATGTGATGTGTGCATGTGTTTTTATACCCATGGAAAAGTAAAATGTGCCTACCATTTTTATCTTTGGGGCTCACAGTGTGCCCCTCTTAAACAAAAAGATTACAACAGTATGCACAATTTTCTTCTCTTTTGGTTTTGCTGCCAATTTCTTGCTTTTGTTCTTGTTTCATTTATCGCAATTCGGTCATTACTATTACAATATAACCAATCAAGCTATTGGACGAGCTCCAAATCATCAGTCTATAAAACATATCAGATAGATAGTCAGTGAAGGCAAGATAGAATTTGCAAAGCCTCAACTAACAAACTCCTAGATTTGACTGCAAGCTGAAAAGTATACGCTGCCAATGGAAAATATTTTTATCAGACATGTTCACCCATGACAGTTTAAAGTGAAGCAGTAATAGTAATAGATCATAATTCATGAAAGATGATTCTTCTAATAATTATATATATATATATATATATATATATTCCCTTAAGCTTGTAAAACATGGAAGGAACCTACCTATCTTTGTTGAGAGTAGTAATATACCAATGGCCACCAGCTGGCAACTAGTGCATTTACTTTTGACAAATAACTCAACATATGGTAACAATCCCTGGTAATTGTTAAAGGAAAGGTATCAATTTTTTAGTATAAACTCTAAAGGGAGAAAAAGAACGTGAAGCAAGCTTTATATGAAAACAGAAAACTATTAACCTGTTGCAAGCATAGGATCTATGATAAACACACGAGAACCCTCAGGAAACTTTTCAGGCAGCCTGCATAGGAAACCCAGTGGAAGGGTCATAAGGAGAAGTATTTGTACAGAAACAAACAACCAATTGCCTATTTGTTTCTTATTCTACCTATCTTCATGGCCTCTGTAAGGTTGCAGACCCTGAATGGTGCTGAAGCTTTTTCACAAGATGAAGGAAAAACATTTGCCTTTGAATGACTATTCTTACAATGGAATTATTCATATGTTGGGCCGCAGAGAGGACATGAAGAGGCAATGATAATTTTTGAAGAAATGAAGGCTTGTGGTATATTACCAAGTGTTCATACATATAGTAGTCTGATTTATGGATTTTGCAAACAATGTCATTTCTCAAAGGGCTTTGCTCTCTTAGAGGAAATGGCTTCTGTTGGAATAAAACCTAACATTATTTGTTACAGCATGTTCCTGAACGGGTTATCTAAGAACCAAGAAATTGAAATTGCTGTAAGATTTTTTCATAAATTGGCAGCTCTTGGCTATGACCATGATGAAGTTACATATGGCATCATAACTGATGGGTTTTGTAGAAATGGTGAAATGGCTATTTCCCACAACTACCTGAATGCAATGGTTAAAAATAACATTGTGCCTGATATTTTCTGCTACACCAGTTTAATTCATGGATATAGCAGATGTGGGTGCCTACAGGAAGCTCTTAACGTCTTTATTCTCATGTAAGAAAATGGTATAGCCCCCAATGTTGTCACCTGCACCATTCTTGTTGATGCGTTCTGCAGGGATGGTCTCATTCAAGAAGCATTTAAGTTTTTAGATGATATGCTGGAAAGGGGCATCATCCCTAATGTAATACATACAACACAGTGATTGATGGACTTTGTAAGGAAAACAAGGCTTCTGAAGCATGGTCATTATTTCATGAGCTGGTAAAGAGGGGACTTGTTCCTGATAATGTTGTCTATGGCAGCATGGTTGATGGTCTAGTGAAGCAAAATGACTTTAAAAATGCATTTGAGTTGTATACTAGAATGACAAAAGATGGAATTCAACTTAATGCAGTGACGTATACAATTTTTATACATGGTCTTTGGAAGAACAACATGACACATGAAGCTATGAGTTTATTTAAGGAAATGATTAGCAAACAAGTGAATCCTGATACTGTTGCTTACACATCATTAATTTCTGCATATTGCAGGAGTGGAAATATGAAGAAAGCTTGGGAACTATTTTCTACAATGTTGTACAGTGGATTATTACCTGATGTTGTCACATTTACATGTTTGGTTGATGGATACTGTAAGCTAAGCTGTTTGGTGAAAGCTTCAGCACCATTTCAGGGTCTACAACCTTACAGAGGCCATACTATCAGTCAGCTTTCGGGTAAAACAATCCCATGCTAGAAGAATTATAACAATTGCAGAATAGGCATGCCATGACCCTATATTCACACCTAGCAATGCTAAAAATGTAATTAACAGGGTACATGAAGCCACTGTTATTGTACTAATGTGCCTATTCGTTTCACAAAATGATTACTGATAATGACTGACAATACTAGTTGTAAAAATGCATTAGATGTATCCACCAGATAGATGTACCATCCCAAGTTTAGTAATACTACTGCATGAGAATAGCAAAACCACAGGATATAAGGAACTGAAAACTTTCACGATTTGTGGTAGTATCCTAGAGCTTGATCTGTTCTCTGTTCTGCAAGGCAGCAAGTTCGGAAGGGTTAACCAAGAAAAAAAAGGAGTAGCAATCCATACTTGTTCAAGTATACTTCCAGTTGAAGAGTCGCCTCATCTCTATATACTCTTGAACCAGATGAAATCAATAACATCGCCGTGAGACACACCAAAACAATTGCATAAACAAGCTGACAGAAACCCAGAGGACAATGGAACACACATGCACCTATACGATGCATGTATTATACCTATATGATAAGTCTTTGTTGCAGGCAAGCTTGATGAGGCATATTCTGCAAGAATAAGCCCAGCCCTTAAGATGGGGATCACCTGCCAAACAAAGATACGTCAGGAGTTCATACTCTAGCTATCAAACCAGGAAGTTTCTCCATTCTCATAAAAACCAAAAAGAAAATCACAGGGATAACTTTGGGCTTCCTTTTATTCTCTCTATAAAGGTTTTGGACACTAGAGAAACCAAAATCCCCCATCAAACGCGGGTTTAGACATAGATAGAGCAACCAAGAAAGAGAGAGAGACGGAGACAGAGACAGAGAGAGAGAGAGGGAGAGATGGACGGCAGAGCCACACCTGGAACAACCACAACGGAGAAGCTGGTCGAAGCAGGAGAAGGACGTCGCAGAAGCAGGTTGATGCCAGAGAAATGGGACACTGCCGGAGCAGGATGTGTGGCCTTTGAGTTGGATGTCACTGGAGAAGCGGAGAAGCAGAGAGCACACGCAGGGCGGCAGGAGCGCAGAGCACTGAGCACAGCTGCACAGGCGGAGAAGAGAAGGAGAAGTCGAAGAGACCGAGAGAGGGAGAGTCGGAGTCGGAGAGAGGGAGAACGAAAAAAAAGGAAACCCTAGTCCCTAAACTTTTATCCCGCCTACGAAGAAGTGAGCTGAACGCCTGAACCGGTTTTTTTAAAACCGGTATGTTAATCGAGCCGAGTCGAGCTTTAATGAGTCCACTTGAGTGAACTCGAACTCAACTCGATTAGTTAAATGAGTCGACTCGTGAACTCGAGCTCGACTCGTTTAACTAATGAAGCAGCTCGAACTCGCTTACGAGTGGAGCTCGAGTAGCTTGACTCGTTGTGCACCCCTACCGAGAACGAGTTACCAGATACATGGGAGGACCCTGAGGATATCCAGAGGCGATTTCCGTCATTCACACCTTGAGGACAAGGTGTTCTTGGAAGGGGGAAGTATTTGTTACGATCCATATAAGGATCATGAGGTCCAGTAGGAGTCTATTTTCATTATGTTTTTATGTTACTTTTCCAGTATGGATCTGCTTTCAGTAGGAGTTGGCCCGGTCCGGACCCACAGCTGCTTATATTTAAGCTTGTGTTTTTCCCTAATTAAGCATGATTAGAAGTTGGCTTTTCTCTCTCTCTCTCTCTGTTTCTCTTGCCTTCTCCCCTTTAATGCCCCTTGTTAGCCGACGGCTAACAAATATGTACCCTTAACCTCTGATAGTATAGTAGGTATATAGCTATTATTAGGCATATACCAGTATTATACTACCCATACACGTATAATACCGTATAACATTGGTAAGGTGTACTGTTTTATCAACTATTGGTATTTACATAGACCTATTATATATAGTGAATAAACAAATTATTCACTATATAATTGTATATAGCATGGTCATATGTTATATACAATTGCACGTTATTAATATATGTTTTTGGGTCTGTATAGGTATGTAGAGCATATATACATAGCACTATTGTTTAATATAATAGTATATGGGATGTGCTTACAATAGATTATTATAAGGTTGCAGTATAATCTATAGTTAATGGCTGTGGTACCTCTTAACATATTACAATGTGTGGTCGTAATACTTGAACATATAATACTAAAGTTATTCAGTAACATGACACCATGTTACTGGAGCACCTGTCATGTTACATATGATAGGTACTTTAGGGGTAAATATATAGACGTTGGTTATATGATAAGCCCTTTTGTGTATATATCACCACTGTATGGTACATTACTGTATATGTCCAGGTGGCTCATATACCGTTTAGGCCTTCATTATCCTTACAAGAGGGTCTACACCTGGTCTCGTCTTATTGGGTAACATCTAGCCCTATGTTTGACCGCAATTATTTACTATAGTATATTGTTCCATATAACAAAGGTTATCCTGATAACATGAGGTCTGCTTAATTCCAAGAGTTCAGCAAGCATAACATGTGTTTAGGTTCATAGCATGTATATAGTTAATATACATGCTAAGTATATGATGGAGTATAATTGTATAAATTAGAATAGTACATATTAGAGTATAACCCATCAGAACAATCCACATCCCTCAATACGTAACTGTATATATCACATACGGTTATATTTACCTATATCAGTAGTGTAAACCATACTAACAATGTACTATATTATAACATAATATAGTAATAGCTGTTCTGGTACACGTATATACCAGAACAGCTATAATGTATGGTTTATACGTAGGGTATATGTTCAACAATGTCCAAATATATACCCTTATATGTTTAACTATTATAAGTATAGGGTCTAACCCCTATACTTATAATATTATAATAAATACCAATGTCCCCAACTATAGTGTTAATATATATGTTATACTACACCATGTACCCATTATATATTATAGTCATAACCATATACAGCTATTATTAGGTATACACTATTATCCATATACAGCTATTATACATTACAATATAATGTCCATATGTCATGACATAGTCTGTATATATATATATATATATATATATATATATATATATATATATATATATATATATATATACAGACTATTATAGGGCATAAACTATAATTATATAATACAGTATGTTACCAATAATGAGTTATTAGTCTATGTCATGACATATGTACATACAACCATGTGTACATATACAATAACACTATGTGTTATAGTATATAACTGGTATGGCTGTACATGCTGTATTATACTGTCATAGGTATCTATCGTATAGTCCTATTATACATATACCTTATTGTGTACATATGATACTTGACATATAATTATATGATCATGTCTGGTATCTAATAACATGTCCCATATTATGTAATATGATAGTCTAGTATATACCATAATGTATATATGTGTATAACATAGGGTACTATAAGCATATTCCAGAGAATAACAGTATATCATACAATAATAGTGCCTGTACTATAACCAGTATAGGATGGGTCCTTTGTTATACAGAGATTACCATATATATAAATGGTCGCCTTATCTGTTTAGTGTTAAGTATATATAGGTGACCTTACCATGTTGTGTATATATTCCTTATACATAGACATATATATTACAACTAACTATGTAGAGGACAATGATGGTTGTATAATAGTGTATACAACTTATAATGTTGTATACAGGTAATATATGTATATCAGTACTATACCTGGGATAGTACTGATATAATATAGCATGCTATATTATATAGACTATATAATATGTAGTACAACATATTATGGTATATAGGGTTATGACCACCGTAGACTATAACCCTATATAACAGTATAATAGTACATACTACTATATTGCCACGTTTGTATTAATACTCTGCAATTGACTTCCATCCTGAAGATGGTGCATTAAGTTTATGCCAGGAATATGGATGTGAAGAAGTTTCTTTGTCAGATATACTTGGGATTTCTTCTTTTATTAAGTAGGCAAACGAACAGATGTTGAATGGCTTTGATTATTATTTGCTCCTTGAATTCACAATACATTTATGTTCTTATGCAGATACCAGCCACCTTTACCTGCAGATCAAGTCAAGCCATTGAATGACTTTGATTATGGAGGAGGTATAAACTATCTTGTGTGCTTCAAACACTAGTTAAATAGAAGTCTCTACAGGCTTCAATATTTTCAGAGGCCTCTCCTGGTGGAGGTGGTAGAGGTCATGGTTCTCGTGGATGGGGGTGAGGGAGAGGTAAAGGCAGTCCCTTTAATTTTCTCAAGTCTGTAGTGTTTTATTGGTATGCTGCCTCCGATTATTGAATGGGTTGCAGGAAATGGTGATGCTGACGGTGAACATGTGAATGGTGGCTGGGACAGAGGCCGAGGATACAACCGTGGTCATGGGCGTGGTGGCTACCGTGGACGTGGGAGAAGCTATGGTGGCCCAGCTGATACCCATCATGAAACCAATGCTTGATGATGAAGCACCCGTCTATGGTAGAGGTGGTGCGGGTGCATCCTGCTAACTTCAAAAATAGTCTTGCTCTGAAAGTGCTTTTTGTAATTTACACTGCCTGACTTGTTTCACACTATTGCAGGGCACAGTCGTGGCAGGGGACGTGGACGTGGAAGGGGTCGTGGATCTAATGGTTCAGTTAATGTAGCTGTCGGCACTGTAGCTGCATAGCTGGTTGATCATCTTTGAGCAGTTCTATACTTTATGCTTTCCTGGATGCCTGCTCCCAAGTTCATGTTTGTTGTTAGTTTTTTTTTAATTCTTAACCTGAAATTTGTATTTTTATTCTGAATGATGGTCGGTTTTCTCGCGTGGCTTTATGTCTTGTAGGTCTTTAGTTTCAGAGAAATCAACCTTATTATGTAACCTATTGTACAATTAACTGACGGAGCAGCACGTTCTTTTATTCATTTTTTTACCATATGAAATCTTCCATTTTTTCTCAATCTTATTAGCTTGTGGCTGATTTTTTTTCTGAAGTTTATGTATTCTCGAATTGCGTGAACCAAAAATCAAGTCGATTTTGTTATATAAAATTTTCATTGTGAAAAGTGAGGCTACGCGATCATGGAATTTTTATGTGATCGCTTTTTTAAGTCAATCGTCAGAAAGGCAAATCTGTTTTCAAAGGGGATCCAACATTTATTGGTGGTTCTTGAATGAAACTTCAAGGAACTTTTTTCACAACAAAGTGACAAGTTTTCTATATGTAGGACTCTCAGGCTCTTTTATCTCAGTAACACTTTCTCAATTAAAATCGAGTACTTCATGCCAGCCAGACCATTTAATACAAGTGACTTAAATATCATTTGTCATACGTAAGCTCGAGTTACATGTCAAGACACCAGGCCTCATCAAATTGCAACTCTTCAGCTTTTAAATCTCTGTACATCAAAAAAAGTGCTTACGACGACTTTTTGATTTTTTTGTCACACATATGCAATTTGTTTTTAGTAAGGGAAAAATCAAAGTTACAAGTTGAGTATAATCTGAAGATTTGTGTTACTATTTTAACGCGGTTTATTTTGGTAGAGTTAAACTTGGGTTGTCTTTCCCTGATGATGTGAGAGTGTGACTTTTTCTTTTTTTCAGATATCAAACTTTTTTATATATTTGTGAATCACCAATCTTTTACATCCCACATATTGAAGGTTTGATCTAAAAAAAAATACCCAAAAATAAAACAAATGTCTACTCATTGACTAGGAGTTAAGAGCAAGATGAAATCTCGGGAACTTATTTTGTCTATGTTATATGGGTACCATTCTCATGGTTGCACGATGCCAATGGCCAAGAAAGGAGATGTTCCAGGTCAGCTGTTCGATTATGACCAAGAGTGGTACGTCATTTTGGGATCTTAGACTAAAGACTTTAGATCCTCAATCCCGTGGATTCGAAAGATGACGAGGAAATCAAATCTCTGGTTCTCTAATTGCAGTTGGTTAGAATAATCAATCACTCCCTAAACACGAGTACTGAATGTCATGTAGTTTGTGGTTCGATGGATATTTTCATGGGTAAATCTTAACCTAAATCGCTAAGTCCACACAAAAAGTGGAAATTTATATAAGTGGGTCCACACTGGGTGGGTTTTCTTTGCTGAAAGTTAAACTCCTTTGAAACCATTGGTAAGTAAACAAATTATGTCTGTCCAAGTCTTAGAATACGGATTCAAATTCTCTACTATAGAATTGGTGTTAAGCTTAGAGTTGAATTACTTGAGTTGTCTCTCTCTATGGAGCATAAGGGGCTGCTTGATGATGTTAACATTTTCTTGTTATTTTATGAATCTGCTTGAAAGATTGAAGAAGATTCAATAACAAACAGTTGTTGTAGCCAAAAGGCCTCCTAAATAATCGGACAATTTAACACCATCCCCTACATGGTCTTGAAAGGGTCAGCTTTGGCTTGCCATGGCACTAACACTGACCATCGGTGAAAACAATTCTCTTCTGATGCAGTGTTGTGCATCCACTGAGAAGATTCGTTGCAACTTTGTTTGTCTTGAAATAAAATGGCGTCTGAGATGACACTTTCCCCGTATCTCTCTCACTTTCTCTATCAAGATTCATTCCTTTTCACTCTCTCTCTCCCTTTCTCCTTCTTGAGGTCTCTAAGGATTTTGGTGATTGTTGGTTCTGGGATTGGAGGTGTTGCAACAGCCCTAGGCCTTCACAAGTATAAAATCTCTCTCGCTCTCTCGGCCTTTTGCTCTCTCTCTCTCTTTCTCTATATATATGTGTGTGTGTATATATATACACACAGCTTTGTTTGAATATGGTACCTCTGTTATCCAGACTTGGATTGAGAAACTTGGTCTTGGAGTCGGCCGATAGCCTGAGAGACAGTGGGTTTGCTCTCACACAGTGGAGCAATGCCTGGAAAGCCATGGACGCTTTCGGTGTTGGGGATCTACTTAGACAACACCGCACCCAACTTTGCAGGTGCTACACTTGTTCCTTCTTAATCTTCTTTTCTCTACTTTGGAACTAATCTTAATATTTTGGTCTGTATATATCCAAGAACACTTATTCAAGTCTCAGTTATGAGAAAACAGACGATGTTTAGAATCTAATGACACTAATGATGTTGGAGCTGTAGTGTAATTTGTTACTACTATTTGCTATAAGTATTTATAGATATTATGACAAAAACTTTAATTCTCCACATACATAGATTACATAAAATATGTTGTTTGTTTCCTAAGTTCATAAGTTGGATAACTTTGTGCAGGTTGACAGTCACTTCTAATGTCATTGGAGAAACCATAACAAACTTACCCTTCACCAGGTCTGGAGAAAGGTAAGAAAATGTTGGGTATAAACCTGTGGGAAGGCCACCATGGTTATACCAGGTCAAACACACTAGGTTTCCCTCATATCCGCCTCTCCTTTCTTTCTTCTTCTCTAACTCTTTTTTGGTAGATTGGCTCATTTTGGTAAATATGGCTTTTATTAACCATGAGTTTGGGTTAACCCATTGTTAGCTACATAATGTAGCTACAGTTGTCAAGGATTGTAGAAGTGAAAATCTATTTTGCCTATAAATAAATAAGTGTATATATATATATATATATATATATATATATATATATATATATGTATATATATATATATATATATAAGAGAATTTAAATATGTCAGATGGCCCAAGGTTGCTGGACAGTTTTTAGGAAAATATAAATTGTTGCTGAAAACACCACAACCATTGCCACATAAATATAAGTCGTCTTTAATGCCTTGACAACTGTCTTTTAAATGACTTTTTTTTTTTGAAAAAAAGTTAGCAATCAATGAAATGGGTTTGCTCAAAATAACCCCAAAAATAATGAAAAGTTGGTAGTCAAATTGAATTTTGTTACAAACTAATACAACTCAATTTAGACGTGTTCTTTTTGTGACTCTTTTATCAACTTTTGGACATTTGAAGCACAATGCATAATGGAAATTCTTTGAAAGAAATTTCATGCCGGAAGGCCGAAACAGCTCTCCTGATCATCATGTTCTAGATGTCACAAATGGAATTTTTCATACGGAATTATTATGTGAAAAAATGAGTGAGCATCAATTATATTGGTACATCTGGATGAAAATAAAGTAGCCTAACTTGGGCGGCCCTAAGAAAACATGGGTTTAATAAATAACCGAGGGGACAACTTTCTTTGCAGCAATGACGTTGAAGTGGGGTGTGTAAGCCGACAGATGCTGGTGGAGACTCTACGAAAGCAGCTGCCGGATGGGACCATCAGGTTTGGATCCAAGGTGGTATCCATAGAACAAGATGGGAAGTCATGTCCGATCCATTTGGCTGATGAAGCACTTATTAGAGCTAAGGTATATCTTTTCATTGCTTCAAATGTTTAAAGAGTCATAAGACTACACGCTGCTTAGATATCAACAAAACATATATTATCTAGATCTCATTTGGATCCAGACAAGGTCTTGCCGTTCTGAAACTGGATACAAACGGGTTCTTGCCCGATTCAGCTGGATATCCATGACTCTCTCCGAATGTCATCTAATGGGATGTTCTCTATAAACTTTCAGGTGCTGATAGGTTGTGATGGTGTGAAATCTGTTGTTGCCAAGCTGCTGGGGTTTCCCGGGCTTGTCTTCACAGGAAGCTCATCCATAATAGGACTCACATTGTTGCACATTACCCAGAAGGCCATGGGCTTGAACCATGGTTTGCTCAGTTCTTTGGCAATGGCTCTCGTTTCGGGATCTTGCCTTGTGATGAGAGAACGATCTATTGGTTCTATACTCTTTCTTTTAGCCCTCAAGGTATAAGAACCACGACCACACAACCTCTTTGTCTTTTAATTTATTGAAACATGAATTGATTAGGGTAATATGAGCTTGATCTAGTCACCAAGCCATGTATAAACCAAGGAGATCATATGCCCCTCCTAACATTCCCATAACACTTAGATAAACACACATAAATGGTCTTATGAACAACGAATTGTTTACATATTAGAGACCATCTAACCAAAATTTAGTTTGATCATAGTATGGAAGATTGGTGGTTCTTATTTTGTCAATCCTATACAATAATGCAATACTGTTGAGTGTTGGCTTAGACTGGGACAGATTATTAATGCAGTTGGCTTTAATGATTTAGGCATTCCACAGTATAATATGAAGTGAGATTCTGTTTTCGAAAACAAAAATTGCACAAACTGAAGTCTCATTCTTTTCCTCATCGGTTGCAGATGATGCAACAACGAAAGACGACCCGCTGAAGCTGAGATAAATTGTTTTAAGTGGAATAGAGGGGGCACTGAAAGTAGTGAGTATCGTAGAAGACACCGACCTAAACTCCATAATGTGATCACCACTGAGGTACAAGTCACCATGGACGATGCTCTGGGGTCATGAGCTCTGCAAGGGAAAGGTGGCAAATGCTAACATTGTGAAATTGACAGAAGGATGACTTGTTCTTTTTAAAGGGAAAATATGAAGGATGAGCTAATGTGCTTCTTAAAAAGAGTTCATCTTTTGTCACTGTCACCATGATCAACAGCTCGCTAGTTATGCACAGTAATCTTTCGTAAGTAACAAAAAGAAACTGAAACTTTTATCCTCTACGACGTTTGAATGGGGAAAGGACAAAAAAGAAGCAGTCATCTCAAACCATTTTTTTCGCCGCTGAAATATATCAAAGTGCATATTTGAATGTTGAGATGTAGGTGTTATGAGACAACTGACCAGGTCGTACTCGTTTCACCTTATGACAAAATTAATATTTTTGGGTGAGTCCAAAAAGTACTGACTTAAATAGTCGCACGTTTGTTTGGTGTCTTACATCTATGAGACGGGGTCCATTTCGAACAAGTTATCTGGGTGTTCCTTTGCTTGACCAATTGATCCACGGACGAATAGTTCAAGACAGTCAATTACCATGGACATCAAGTCTCAAGCCATTCATCCATTGTCATATACACTATGTTTGTTTGAGGTGGACATGAATCCATGATCGCACCAGCAAGACGATGCTTGGATTGTCATTCCAACTTAATCGATTCCCATCAAACAAGCCCTTCGAAGCAAACCTGACTACAACTAAAGTTTGGATTTGATATCCAACCCAATCAATTTCTCAGCTTCATATCCTGTTGTAGCTTTGCCTTCAAATAGAAAAGATAAGTACTTATGGTGTAACCATCAGATAGAAAAATGTAACACGGATTATTTGGATCTTGAACTGTGAATTCCAAATCTGATTACGTACGATCCGGTAGTCCTAGACTCAAACCGGTTTCTGCTGGATGATCGTTTCGGAAGCGCTTTCGAGATACTCGATTATTGCCCGAGTCTCTAGAACCGTTTCAAAAGACAAAGGAAAAAGGAAGACCACCGGGCCTTGAGTCGTTTTCTCGTTCTTCAAGTTCTCTCTCAGTCCCTCCCCCCTTCTCTCTGAGCTTATTCGCAGGGCGAAAGCAGGAGAAGATGACGCAGGACGTGGAGACGAAGGGTCAGCCTGCCCCGCCTCTCTCTCAATCCTCGTTCACTTCTCCCGTTCTTCAGCGTAATCATCCCCTAAATCCCCATTTCTTTGCTTCTTTCTAGGGTATCGATCTGGTTTTGATGCCCTGTTTCTTGTTTTCCTGGGTGAAAAGATCTGAAAGAGATGGGGACCTTGATCGACATGGGGGCGTACACGAAGGAGGTACGCTGGATCGTTCGTGCCGTCTGCCACACGATCGCGCTGCGCCAGTCCTCTCGGCGTTCCTTCACCACATCTTAGTGTCTGGGTCGGACGTCTTGGTTCGGTTGTGTTCCTACCTTCCGAAAGTAAGTCGAATCCAGCACGTTCTTTATTGGACTTTCAACTGGTTTCCTTGAGGTTGGGTTTTTACTTTCTATGGGTTCTGCGTTTGATTAATTGGCTATTTCATTTGTTACTTGGGAACGACTTTGTTTCTTTTTCGTTTTTCCAGTGTTTGTTTATTTAGTTTAGTGAGGTAAAATCGATGTCTAGTTTCATGTGTCGACAGACGGGTATGGTTGCATGTGTTTGGGTTGTCTTTTATCATCGACCCTTGTTGTTATATGTGTCAAATGTGACAATGGTTAGTTATGTGAACTTGGGTTAAATGTTTGCTTAACTAATGCTTGGTTTGATGGTTCGAAACATTGGATTGATTCTCTTACTCGTGTGTGCTCCAGACATCATAGAATTTTCAGATTTTCACAAAGCTATTTTAATTGACGTTCGTAGTTGAGTTATCCCGTGGATATGTGAGAATGTCGTTCTGTGGATGTTCGAGTCCGTTGAAGTAGTAAACAGATGGGCTTCTTTGACCAGTTGAGCAACCTTTTGGGCCTGTAATCTTTCTGTGTGCTTTGGTTCATATATTTTTTCAATCATGTCTGTAGAAACTTAAGTATTTTTGGGTAGTTTTTCTTTCAGATTTAATTGAATGCTTATCGATGTGTTTCATCCGAGTCTATTTGTTTAGTTGGAATGCTAACACTCGTGCTTATTGTGAGCAGTCTTCTGGGTCTTTTTCTTTTCCTTTTTTTTATTATTTTATTTGGGTTGATCGGAATGAGGCATAGAATAACAGTCTTTGCGCGATAGAGCTATTTATGTGGGGCCAAATACAAAATTTTACTTCTTAGTGATTACTTGAACTTATAACATGCTTGCTTTCACTCCATGTGTTTTCCTCCACTATGTGTTTTATCATTTATTTTGAAAATGTATTTATGTGAATGTAGCTTCTTAATTCCTGCAATTGGACTAATTTCAACCACGCAGGTGCTTCAAAATGGCATCCGTACCCATGTTGACATGGGTGCTTGAAAATGGCATCCATACCCATGTTGACATAGGTGCGGGTGCAAATCTCTACTTAGTGAGTAACCAAACAAAATCTTTTAATACATATTTCCCAATTTTTCTTCTAAATATACATTTTTTGTTTTATAACTTGTTCATCTTTTACATATTTTGCTAAATTAAATGAAAGTGGAAATGAAATATATATATTGCGGATATTATGCTAGACCATGCAAACACACCCTCGGAATGTGCATTTACATCTTACAACCCATAGACTGAACCAACTCAGTACTGTTTTTAGTTTTTTTGGTTACTTATTGCATGTTTTTGTGGTAGTTTTCAGTTCTCTAAGCATGCCTTTTAAATTCTTTTCTTGTTGTATGTTTTAATATTTTTGAAGTGTTCTATAGTCTTCGTGCATCATTTTCTTTTTTGTGGAGACATGCATGAGCACATATAAGAGGGGGATGTTCATGATAAAGTGCACATCTATGTGCTTGCTGGAATTTTTTTTTAACCCTCTTTATTCATGAGATCTTTTGTAGAATTTATGCATTTTTTGAGAAACTCAAAATAAATGAAACCTGTATTATAATGGAAACCAGATCCAGTAATTTTTTGTGTTGTGAATTCAAGGAATTGGAAAGTTGCAGCTTATCGAATCAGGAAAAAAGTTGTGCATGAGATTTTAAGAGTTCATGCCAGTTGTACTATATATACATTAACACTTATATTATATATACATACATATATACATGATGTAATATAGTGTGTTATTATGTAACTTATATACATATATAATATGTTGTACTATATATTATTGTGTATATGTTATGTACTGTAATATGTAATGTGTATGTATACTCATAATATTAACATATGTATATTAATATTATATTAATTTGTTAACATATATAATTCTATATTAATATTATATTATAATATATATCCATATATATATATTACAATACATTTATATGTACATATTCTCATGTTATATGTATATAGTTGTATATATAATATATAGTAATATATACTATGTATGTGTATATGTTTATGAATATGTAAATATTTTATATATTATATATACGTATAAAGTAAGTAGTATATTGTATGTATGCATATATATTATATATGTATATGTTATAAATGTACATATTCTCATGTTATATGTATATAGTTGTATATATAATACATAGTAATATATACTATATATGTGTATATGTTTATGAATATGTAAATATTTTATATATTATATATACGTATAAAGTAAGTAGTATATTGTATATATACATATATATTATATATGTATATGTTATTTGTACATATAACATACATAAATATATTATATATAACATATATAAATCTATTACATGTATATAATAAATAAATAAATAAATAATATATATATATATATGTTATATTACGTATATGTGTTATATACTATATATATATATATATATATATATATATATATGTACAAATATATGTACCATTTACTATATATATACATATGTATTACATACTGTATATGTACACACATATACGCACATACACGTATACACACGTATAATATACTATATAGTATGCATACTTATGACATATATGTACTATGCAGTATGCACTATATATGTCTACATATATATATATATATATACAT
This sequence comes from Nymphaea colorata, assembly GCF_008831285.2. NCBI lineage: Eukaryota > Viridiplantae > Streptophyta > Magnoliopsida > Nymphaeales > Nymphaeaceae > Nymphaea > Nymphaea colorata. The sequence goes on from NC_045149.1 coordinate 110,678, forward strand.
GTACAAATATATGTAATATACACACATGTATTACGATTGTATATTACATGTACACATGTATTATACGTGTGTTGCTTATGAGTTCTCGTCAGGTGTCTTTTTGCAGGTTTCTCTATTTGCCTTTTGATACTCATAGCTTGACTAAGTTTCATAGTTTCAAGGCTATGTTGGATCAGTCTGTTTCTAATATGATACTTTTCTTGTTTTAGTTTGTGTTTTAGATTTGAGTTCTCTCTCTCTCTCTGCCTGTTAATTTTTTGCAGTTGTCTATGAAGTATTCCTTTGGCATTAATTTCTCTTTTCTTGCATGTACAATCTCCTATCTTAGATAAATCTTAAATCTTTTGTTATAAGTGATTCTTTTACAATTTAACGAACATCTTATGGTGTGCGAAATTACAGAAGTAATTTTGTGACCATCACAAGAACTCTGTTATCATTTAGTCAAAAATTGTTTGTTTGCTATGTTTTCATGTTCCTTGAACAAATATAGAGTTATATGGTATTTCAAACGAATGAGAGTGTTTCAATAAACATCTTCTGACTGATCTTTTTGCAAATGAACTGAGAAAATTATTTGTATTAAGCAACCAAAGAAACATGCTTCTGCTTCTCATATTTAGGTTGTTGTTCATACTTCTTATATTTAGCTGATTGTTTTGCTTTCAAGTGGTTGGTAACAAAACTAGTAGGAGACTTCCTCTTTATGGAGATAGGAGAGGGTCTTTCCTCACACAGTCACACCTGGCTCTTCTTTTGTATCAGTTGGACCTTTCATAACTCTATTCTTCTTGATCTTGACTACGTTTCCCCTGAATATTCTTGTTTGGCCTTTAGTGTCATAAGGATGGTGCTGTCCAAGAATACTATTTACTATGCATACCTATGAGTGGGATGGAATATCAAAGCCTTCTTTTTTTCTTCTAGTGAATCTCTTTTTTTTTTTTTACACCAACATCTTGGTATATTTCAGAAATTAGATGTAAAACTTAGCTGAGTGCTGGAAACTCTTGAATGATGCTTGATGGCGATGTCAAACTATTTGTATGGTAATAAAAGTTTCAAAGCTGGGTTTAGGTTTTTGGTTTTAAAAATAGGCACTGTTTAGTTGACTTAACTTGTGCATGTGTTGTTTAAATGCTTGGAAGAGAACGTCTCAAAGATATATGACACAGATCGGACACTCTCTTCACATTTTTGCTGCTCTTCCTCTGTAAGTAATACCCCTTTTCCCCCAAGCAACTGCTTATCTAGAACATCAATGATATCTTGCTGGGAAATTGTAGAACGCCCCTTCCTTACCAGAAATCAGAGCAAGAGCATGAATACTGCATCTAGAAACAATGTCAGGACCAAACAAGAAGCCAAGAGAAAATAGAAAGGAAACAAAAAGGTAATACATCACATAAAGGGCCAGTGATAATGTTCAGGTACCCTAGGGAAACTTTACAGGGATTGACAGCAATAGTAGCTAAGGCTGTTAATGGGCTGGATTGGTAGCCCACTTGTGGCTGCACCTGACCCTAATCCCCCACGTAAATAATAATCAGGCCTAACCCAGATTTTAGCTAGTTATTCAGTCAAACATGAAAGAAACCATAGCAAACTTTTTCTCAACCTAAATCTAGAAAATTATAATGGAGTCAAAGGGGCGTTAAATATGGTCCATTCATATGTACCCAGCCTTTAATGTACATGAGAACGATTTTTTTTCTGTCATCAAGTTCCCACTTCCCAGCAATGTGATGAATATTGCAAAACCAAATTAAGAAAATGACCAAGTGTGCTGTTATTCGCATCTGGTCTTCAGTACATGAACAGCAGCACTTAACATCTTGCTGCTTAGAACGGAACTTCAATATGAGGGTTGTGATGCTAACTTGTTCACTGAATAACCAATAAAAGACCAGACTGCCCTCACTAATGAAACCATTTACAATACAAAACCTAATACATAAACACACAAAAAACGAACATACGGGCTAGGTAAACACAAATGGAAAACCATGGACTTTGACTCTTTAACTAATTTAGAGGACTACTCATAGTCTCATATGTTTTTACACATGCATTTCTGTATAGTGCATTGACTGTTTCAGCACATGTTTCAATGGTTCAATATTTGAATCCACTGAGCAGTATTTTTGTACACACAAAAGTGCTTTTCTTTTCAGATCAGATATCAAACTAAGCGGTTGTTTTCCAGCTGATGGTTAAATAATAATTCTCAGTGAGCATAGGGCCAAGTGCCCCTCGTAAATCAGATTCAGATGCCTAATATGTTTTAGCTGAACTTGGGTATAAAATTTAGCCGAAATTGATTTTAAACAAACTAGGCTCAGTTGTGTGTCAAGCTTTTTCAAATGCCTGAGTTTTATGAAGACATTTTTTGCTTTTGTAACTCACAAACTTAAGATATCCACTACTTAATGAGCAGCCAAACAAAATCTTTTAATACATATTTTTTAATTTTTCTTCTAAATATACATTTTTTGTTTTTTAACATATTCATATTTTACATATTTTGCTAAATTAAGTCAAAGTGGAAATGAAATGTAAATATTGTGGATATTATTCTCGACCATGCAAACACACCCTCGGAATGTGCATTTACATTCTACAACCCATAGACTGAACCAACTCAGTACTGTTTTTAGTTTTTTTGGTTTCTTATTGCATGTTTTTGTGGTAGTTTTCAGTTCTCTAAGCATGCCTTTCAAATTCTGTGCGTGTTGTACGTTTTAATATTTTTGAAGTGTTCTGTAGTCTTCCTGCAGCATTTTCTTTTTTGTGGAGACATGCAGGAGCACATATAAGAAGGGGATGCTCATGAGAAAGTGCACATCTATGTGCTTGCTATCTTTATGTGTGAGTTTTTTGTGTTGCTGTTTCTTTTTTAATCTGGAAGACTTCACTTTCATGTCGCTGCACCTACTATTTTATGTTTATTTGTCCTCTGTTGAATCATGTAGTCATAAATTGTCAAATCTAAACTATGATAGTGATAACCATGCAGGAAGGGACTTCAAAATCCAAAGTTCGTTTTCTACAAGACCTACATCTTTGTTCTAATTGCATATGCAAGTGTCCAGCTGGCCTTTAGCCTACTCATGCGCATTCCAGCTTGTCATAGGCTGACAAACCGATGTGATCATGGCCTGTTAGGAGATTTATCAAGTGGATGCATCAGGTTTGGTTTCTCCGTTGTTCTTCCCGTTGTATTTTCTTATTCATTTATTGTTGTTCCTAACAGCTGTTCTTTTCTGATTTAAGGAAAGACATTATGTTGGACGAGGAATGTATGAGCGAACAACTAACTTTATCAAGTAGTCTGATTTTCCTGTGGAAATATCTTTGTATTGTGCTCAGACATGGAATATTGTTTTAGTTTGATTTTGTGTATATGAAGGATTTTCTAGGTGTTTGGGTGTGCCCATGACTAGGGTGGTTCTCTTGGCATGTCAGCTAGTACTTTTGAGTTTTGATATCTGAGCTTCTATTTCTAAACCAAAATTTATGAACTCAGATTGCATTATTTAGATGATTGTTTTGGATTCATCCAGGAAATTGCACTGGGATCCAGGGGTTATGGTTAGACTTTGTGAAGTAATGAATACTTATCTTAGGTTTCTATCAGACACACACAGCCAAAAGAGAAAATTTTAGACTGAGGAGGAGAAAGACAAATAAGACACAGTTTGTTCCTCTTTTTGACTTTTTTTTTGTCCTTGGTGTTTCTTTCTTGTTTCTGTTGCATAAGTGTTTGGGTTTTGAGAATGCTTCCATTTTGAATCTTGATAGTGATGGCATTTCATTCTTTTGAAGCCCAATTGTGTGCAATTGGAATGTACATTTTCCTTCTACTCTTTTGGTTAGGCACATTGGACTGGATGAATCCTTTTGGCTGTTGTGAAGTCTGACTCTTTACTCTGTGAACTGGCACACAATCCCATGAACTGGGTGCTCATGTTTCATATAGATAAAATGCAGATATATGATTTTCTGGCTTTGTGTGTTTGAAGCAAAATTCGCATTTGCCTATTTCCTCCAGGAAAGTAAAAGCAGATACCAATTGCTAACTGGTCGATGATGGTTCTTTTGTTTATGTTTCATCTGTCTGATTGTTTCCTTTCCAACATATGCAGATAAGGCCATTGGTCAATCCTACAAAAATTATTATAAATCTTAATGGGCTAGAGTATTCGTGGCACGATCTTGTATCAAAACGTGAGTTTTTGCTGCCTTTGTCTAGTCGTAAAATACTTTCGAGGGATTAAACTAGGAAGGTAAAATGTTCTTGGGACATGCATAAGCTCACATCTGACCTTGTCCTGAATCCTTTCCTAGAGGCCTCATGATATGATAGTTCATCACTGATGTTGTTTCTGTTGTGTTCTGCTGCTAAGCAGGCTGCAGGCCAATTTCTCTCTGATTAATTCGTTATTGTATAAGTATTTTGTTCCACATACAGGATCACTCTAACTGCTTCTGAATTTGGCTTTTTTTGAATAATTTTGGGAGACAGTTCACACTAAATTCATACTTTGATTTCGTTTTTCTTTTCTGATGGTTATATTTCATGACGATTTTTTGTCAAGTACTGGAGTTTCTTGATTATTATAAACCTAAGCATTTTGTACTTTGGTATTCTTTTGCCTTTAAGAAACTTTTTGTTAATTTTTTTTTTTTACTATGGACTTCAATTAGCTTGTGAAATGGAGGTTTATAATCATGTAACCAGGGCACAAGACTGATCAAACTTTGCTGGATAGTCGTACATTTAGAGTCTAACAGAGTCCAATCCCGTAGTTGTCATTATCATGCACTTGAAGATTTTACAAAACCCACCACATAGAATTGGTTTATCCCGGGCTTCCTTTGGGGAAAGATAAGAGCTTAAGGTAAACCATTTGTAAAACTTTCAATCAGTTTAGGACTCAAACATTTATGGAAATCATCACTATTAAACCAACCTTTCGTATAGAAGTTTCTAGGAGAGTTGGTGAAGTTCATTTTTCTACCCAACCAACCTATGCTATTTTGCATTCACCCTCTTCTTTAGAGTTGAATTCCTTCCTCTTGGTGATATACCATTTGATGTTAAGAATATTTGTAAAAGTGATAATTTGAGTTTTGCTTAAAAACATTTTAGAAGTGTCTTCTCACACAATGATGTGGCTTTTCTTTATTCTTAGTACCTCCTTGAGCATAAGGATAAAATTTCAAATTTTTGTTGTCAAACAATGGAAGAGGAAAACGGAACAGATCTTGAATATGAGCAGTAAGGAAAGGTCCTGTGAAGTTGAGAAAGTCGAGACTAGGAAATGCTATTGTCGTCGAAAACCCACAAGGTGAAGTGGGTTGGATATGTGGCAAAACTACACATAACCACCAAAGCGGTGGAGCTTTGTAGTAGCCTTTGGGGTGGTGAGGTATTCCCTCAAAGGTGAAGGTCGGCCTAAAAAAAAATCAAGGAAAAAAAATTTAAAGGCAAAAGCTGAATGCAAAAGAAAGAAAGAAAAAAAAAAAGAGGAAAAAAAAACAAAAGGTGTCTGCCAAGAGATGAAAGGCATGAAGGCTGAACTCGCAGGAATTGAATGTGAAAATCTTTGGTAGATGTGTGGTCCTAGGGTCAATATCTTCTCCTATTTTTTATTACTTAAGATGCTGAGGATGATTCCTTTATGTTCATATTTTGGAAATTGAAAGGCATCCATTCTAGAGATTTGACGACATCGGTGCAAAATGAATCCTAATGCTTGTACGATAGGTGCTATGTGTAAATGAAGGCCATATTATTTGCACAACACGAGCACTCATGATTATTAGTTAAATTGATCGTTTTTAAACTATTTCAAACTAAAAACTTGACATCTCTAGTCATAGGAGGAACTAACCAATCTCCTTTGGTCTTGAAATATGTTTGTCATTTCATTCCCAATCCCCTTTGGCCTTGAAAGATGTTGGCTATTCCATTACCAAACCATTAGTCCATTCATGGAATAGATGAAACTCCTCGAAGCTAGTCAACTCATGTTGAGTGTGACGAATTTAATTTTCTTTGTCTCAAGAGATGCATATCATTTGGGACGAGTGATTAAGCCTGGCCCATTATTCCATCTTAACTGAGTGTCTTCAACATAACCCAGACTTAGGGTTGAATTTGTCATGGAACACCTCTTATCTCTTTTCAAAAGGACCAATCAATTTTTGAAAGGTTCTATTCATCGAAGTTGCATGGGTTTCGGGTTTTATGTAATCAGGTCCTTCGTGGTTTTAGATGAGGATAATGCTCAGTTTCTCTTGTATCACGTTAGTGTCAGGTTAGTTGAATAGATCCTTTAGTTAGCTATTGCACATGTCTAGCGGTTAAGGTCATTGGTTTGATTTGTATTCAGTAGGAGAATAGGGTGTTTCTGGTTCTTGGATACTGTCAAATTCATAAGCTTAATAGTTTGGGTTCTTATGACTGTGTGTTGGCTAAAAAGTTTGTTTGAGGAGGATAATTTTTTACATATTGTTGGTTGTAGAACCATTTTTCCCCGTTTTCATTGACAGTGTAATTCATTAAAATGTCCTGCAGCGGCTCATTGTCTTTCATTTTGAATAGTTCTTTTTCCTGCTGTGTCGTACTGATATGCTATTATTTGCAGATTTATCTTCTCGATTTTCAGATTTACTATACACTCTTTTCAGATTTTCTATACACTCTTTTCTGCAATTGTTGGCTTCTTGCTTGGGGCAAGTGATGGTCTAGGCGAGGTATGCCGTTCATCTTATTATCTTAGTGTGGTAGTGTTTAGCTTTGTGCTTGGAAAGACCATGAGTTTTGCTTGGTTTTTTGAGATATTGTTGCTCTAAGTTGATATTTTTACACCAAGTTATATTATGTGTCTGAAATAATTAATTTATAAATTTAGTATGGTGTGCTTGCTTTATTAATTTTCCTTCTAGATTGATAATCTGCTGTTCCTTCAACATTTTCACTTTCTGGTTTCAGATTCATTCTGTTGACGCTGTTCATGAGCTTTTTGAGCAGTTTCCTGAAGCTTTCATGAAGTATCTTCATGTGCCAAACCAAAGAGTAAGTGCTCATTGCTCAGTCTTCACATTTAAATTCATGTTTCATTGCATGACCAACCTTCTTTTCTGCATTTTAGTGCCTAGTCTTCCTTTGCTTACCAAAATACTGTTTGTGGTAGGAGTTATTTTTATGCTTTTAATCAGGTGAGTTGACCGTTATATTTGGAGAGTTGTGATGAAGTATTCTTGTAATTGAATTTATGCAATCTTTGCTGTTATATTTAACACTTTTTTATGAATAAAGATGGAATGTCTATGATTCCACATGTGATATGCTTCAATTTTTCCACTTGGTGTGTTAGACTTATCCTTTATTTTTTGTATATAATTGAATTGTCTGGGATGCTTGGGAGCTTTCTTTATTGCATGTTACTTGAAGACATCAACCATGCTTTTATAAGGGTATTGAGAGCTTTGTTGGTAGCTATGTGATACGTGGAGATGCCTTGAAGGGTTTCACGTCCATAATGAGCTGCTGGACTCGGGTTATACTTTACACTATATATATATATATATATATAAATATATATATATATATATATATATTTAGCAATTTGTATTCTGTTTTAATTGCAAGTGTCTTTATTGTATTGTTGAGAGCTAGAGATGCATTTGTGTCATCTTATAACTCTTTTTTTTTGGGAGACTTAAATATCTTTTAGTGTTCATTTCCTTAGAAAATGTTGTGCAGGTCTCACTTTTTTTGGAAAGACCTTTTAATAGTAAATATCATTTGGAAGACAGGACTTCATATCATCTTACTATATTTATTTTATATATATATATATATATATATATATATGTATATATATATATATATGTATATATGTATATATATATATATATATATATATATATATATATATATATATATAAATGTGTATTCATACTATATATAATTTTAGATTGTTTCTTAGCTTAATCTGTCCTTTCTTTTTACTTTTATTACTATACATAAAGAAAGAAACAGGGAGACGAAAAAAAATGGAAAATATTTTGAACTTGCATAAGAAAGGACACGGTTGGGGTGCGTATTGGAGCTGCACCAGCGTCGTGTTGACATGGGTGCGGCCTCTTTTTTGAAGAGTCTGTGTGACATAGCATCTAATTAATTTCTCTTTTGAAAATAAAATTTCCTTCCTCACAGAGCTGTGAGGTAAGCTATAAGCCTATATATAAATGGGAGTATAATAGGATATATGTATGTATATATAATTGTATGTATATATATATATATATACATACATATATGCACTGACCTGTACCCGCACCCAATTCTCTTGACAATGCTCTGGACTGGTGGCCCATCCGCACGTGTAACATGAGTTGGTAGGGAAATATACAGGTGAGCTCTGGAATGGATCTTGGATTTGCGAAATATGGAAAAGATGATTACCTATTATACTTACATAAATTCAGAGTAGAGTCGGATTTCTGGGTGCAGGTTCTCTTTTTTTTATTTTAAACTGTCCATGTCTTTCAGGATATCATGTGTGGACCCACCTTGAGATCTAATTAAATATAGGCCATGCTTGCATCTATGAAATACTAATATGACATCTACCTTATTAAGGTTGTAGGGTGTTAAACATGCCCTTTCAGGTGTTTATGTATTGTAAGTGTTGGGCACATGCGTTTGAGTTTCTCTCTATGAATTTTTGGTGAATTATTTGTCACCTGATTGGATCAGAGTCATTACCTGAATCTGATTTCAGGAAAATGAGTCTCACCTAACTGAAGACAAGCAACTTTACCTTACCCTCTTCCTTTTTTATGATTTATCTGTCATCTACTATTCTCTGGGTTTATATCTTTCAGTTGTAGAATTGTTTGTGTTTGATGCATGTGGTCTACAATTATGATATGTGTTATGCTGTCCAGGCAGAAATGAATGTTTCTTGATGATTTTAAGTTTTTAACATTTGAATCATGACCTCTCTTTTGTGTTTTCTGTAGCACCTAAAATCACATAGTCTACTGCCTGGATTCCACTAATGTGTTTGGCTGTATAGCATTTTAACTGGAAGGCTTGTGACCTGTGACACAGTATCTAGTAGCCGTTTGTACACAATGGCCACCTCAGGCTTTACAGTTGCATCAATTTTGATTCATGTATCTGAATATGCATGTTGTTTACTGTGATTTGTATATGTGTTCGTTTCATCACCTGCACATATTCCATGCAGTAGGATTTTTATTTATCCTTGCATTATTATAAATGATGTATCTGAATGGAACATCCATGGACGATGGCATGTGATTCTTTAAATCTGCATATTTTCAGGTGATTCATTCTTCTTTTCATTCTAGTTTCAATTTTATAGTTAATGGCTAATGATATTTGGTGTAGGACTATATTCTGAGAGACAAGGCATATGCTGCCAAGTTTGCTCCATTTTGGAATGAGATTGTGAAAACCTTGCGGGAGGAAGACTATATCACTAATTTGTCAGTATCTAGCTATTCTTTTGCTTATACATATTATCTTCCCATATTATCTTCCCATTGTGTGTCAACCTTTGGTTTAGGTTTAGGCTAGCGAAGGTGATGGTTTTGTGATTTAATCAAAAGCCTTTTTCGTTTAGTTATGTAAATCAAATTATAACGAATCCTTGAGAAGAAATTTGTTTAGAAACATAAGGGAGGAGCCAGTTCTTGACTAATTGAGCGAATGTTAACTTATAGTAAATGTGCAAGGCCCGACATTATTTTTATATTTTCCATTATCCCGCTCCCAATTATGAATGGGGACTTGCCTGCATGAAGCTATAATCGCTGGTCAGCCATACAGCGGTGAATTCATTCCCGGGCCCTGTACACACTGTCACATGAGTGCGGGGTGCTGGTGTGGGTGCGGGTGCGGTGTACGCGGTTTCCAGTTCCCTCCCTGATGATGACCTTTGATTCATTTAATAGCAGATGCTCTTCTCCGTATTCGGTCCAAATGAAATATTTCTATTGTAGAAACCATGCCCATCCTAGAAGCAAGTACCGCGCGTGTTTCTTTGTCTCCAATTCTGTGCTAGATGATTATTTCAATGGTTAGCTGGATTTCCGTGAAAATTCTGATCATAACAAACCCATATGGAGTGTCATGATCTCCAAATCCTTATTTTGGGATCTCTCAAGACTGGTTTGAGTCGCATAGTATACAGATATTGGGTACAATAAAGAAAATAAAACACCCTGATGTTAGTGTTCAGAAAATTATCAAGAGCCTGATTGTTTGGTGAATACTGCTTGAGCATCTTCTAGAAGTTGAAAACACTGGCCTTGTTGAATCTATGCATCACGTTTCTATTTTTAGGTTCAATAAGTGTGGGCAGTGAAGTTTATGCATCTTTTATATTTGTTTCTGATTACCAATGCACTTGAAAGAATAAAGTATTTATTGGGTTGGGGTTTTTCAATTATATTCTTCTTGACCAAAAACCTGGGTTCTCTAATGGTTCGTTGGATGGTAACTATTTGCATGAAGCTAGCACCATTTGCGATCCCTAATCTTGCACTAGAAGCTGTAGCCTGCTAGCAAGTGCTTAGTCATGGGCCTGTGAATGTGGACTTGTTGGCGTTACTTAATGGAAAAATTACAATCAAGAAAGATAAAGATATTGAGAGTTTTTTATTTGTCTATCTTTGTGGATAACCTTGAGCTGAATTGAGACATTCTTTCAGAAAAGAGTATTGTCTACAACTCATTGAAGATGGATCCCAAACATTATGTTACTGTTCTCACCGGTCCTTGAAAGTTTTGTTGAATGTGCCATTACTGATAAGATAATCCAGAGCTGCAGGCCAATCTGTGATGGTTTTTATAATTCAGATCCTTCAGATAGCATAACTCCCTTGAAACCTTTCCTCTTCACTGTTTAGTTAGGTAAAGTTCCTTCTGATCACTAGTGAAGAAGTTTGAAATAATCAAAAACCAAATTTTGGTATTTAGTTTCGGCAGAGCTGTTTGAAATGATGTGACCATGTTATATTCCATTATTGTTATGATAGTTCCAAAAAGGCTACATTGTAGTCCCTGCATTCATAGTTGGCCTACCCAAAAACTCGTTGGGGCTTGGACTTTTGACTTGATGAGTCAACTCGGACAACTTTAGCTGGATCAAGACTGACTTTATTGATTTTTTTAGTACAGTGAACAGCATGTTGTGAGGAGAAGTCATCTGGGACAACTTCATCCATGTTCGGTGGCCTGATATGAATCATGTATACAACTTTCACCTGAGTGAAGAATGTCTCATAAATCAAACAGACTCTTAATTCAAAGGAGATTCAGAGTTTAATGCCCTCCAAGTGTCTCTCTTGAAACCTGTCAAAGCCTGTCTTAAATGTCTAAGTCCAACAACACAAATTAAGGAGAAAGAAACCTAACAATCAATAAGGAAATACTTTATTCTTCACGTCTGGGAGTTATTAGAATTGATATAACTTGATTGGTCTGAATCAACCTCTCAAAGACTGTTAAGCTCTTATTAGTAAATTCCAGACTTGGTGTAAACAAATGAACCCAATTTGAGTAGTTTGAATCCACACTTGTAGCTTGGACGAGTTGATCAAGTTACACAGTCTTCGCCAGGTTTTGGTTGTGACCAGTTCAATCCAAAACTATAAGTGGGTGATTGCCTACTTGGACTGTGTTGCCAGGCCACTAGTTGGGATTCAGTGAGTTTGCCAATTTATGATGTCACTTAGTTCATTAGTCCCATTCACAAATGAAATACCAGTAGCTGAGAGCTATCACTGCTCTATCGATGTGTAACTAAAAATGTTTGAGATGGTTTGCTTCTTGTAGGTGGTAAATTCACATATTCTGACTTGGTTGGTAAATTCACATATTCTGACTTGTTTGAAAACCTGATATAGAAATAGGGATTGCAACACAGGCACGTGTACACCGCGGGCGGCCCATAGCTGAGAGACAACCCCTGTGGTGGCCCAGAACAGTATATGGATCCATTCATCCACTGCAGCGGTAGAGCACTCATCCATGGATGTGTGAATTCCAAGGAGAGATACTCAGCCTTTCCTAGGACACCCAGGTTGGGAAGGCGGGAGCCCAACGCTCCAAGCAAATCACACAACAGTACCCTGGGGCCTTGCACCGCCTGCGCTCCGAACAGGCAAGACCAGTGGCAAAAGCGGGACGTCTCCCAAACACATAGTTGTTAAGTCTGTATGTATATTGGATCGGGTCTGTTCAGACCCGATCCACTTTCTTTTTTTTTTTCACCCCTAAACATATTAGGCAGTGGTATCTCCTGTAATTACTTCATGTTTTATTCCTTTTGTTGTAACCTGATTAGGTCATGTTTTAATATAAAGATCAAGCATCATGCGGCATTCTTTCCTTCATTGCTTCCCTTCTATTCTCTATTCTCCATCCTCCTTATTATCAGACGGAGAGACGTGGTCTCATGGTATTTTGAGAAGATTCTTACATGGTATCAGAGCCAGGTTACATCGTTCTCCGGTGAGTGATTTTCGTTTGATATAATCTGCCCTAATTTCTGTTGTGGTTATTCCTAAGTTCTGTTTCTGCCCTAAATCCCACGATTTGCCCTAATCTTCCCTAAATCCCACGTTTTGCCCTAATTTCTACCTAAGTTCTGTTTCTGCCCTAAATCCCATGATTTGCCCTAATCTGCCCTAAATCCCACGATTTGCCCTAATTTCGGTTGCTACAATTTACCCTAATTTCTGTCGTTGCCTTTAAATTCTGCCCAAAACTTCAAATCGCCTGCCCTAATCTTCTCTAATCAGTCATGGACCAGCCGACCCCTTCTCTTCTATCCTCCAGTTTTCTCTCCCAACTCATCTCTTAAAAACTGAACCATAGCAATTATTTGACTTGGAAACGTCAAATTGTCCCATTTATTAAAAGCCATAGACTGTATGGGCACATCGATGGGACTACTCCAACACCTCCAAAGTATATTTACCGTGAAGTACAGAAGACAGTCGTGGGAGATAAAGGTGAAATTAGTTTTGAATATGAAACTCTTACTGAGAACAATCTCGAATATGAAGTTTGGCTGGCTCACGACCAGTCCCTTGTTGCTTATATCACTTCTACCTTGTCAGAGGAGCTATTGGGAGGTATTGATGATGATTTAACTGCCCTAGAGTTGTGGTCTACCCTTGCCACAACATATTCTCAAGTTTCTGGAAGCACGTTTTCTACAATTAAGAAGGCAATTTCAGGACATCAAGCATGGGATGCATACAGTTTTGGAATACTTGAATGAAATCAAGAGTGTTAGTGATCAGCTTGCTGCAATTGGACATCCTGTCAGCGACAATGACATAGTCCAACAAGCCTTGAGTGGATTGGGAACAGAATTTGATATTTTTTGCACATCCTTGGAAGTCCTACCTACTCTCCCATCTTTTGAAGATCTGAAGGCCAAGCTTTTTCAACACGAAGCTAGTCGTGTTCAGCGACAGAATTTGATTCCTTCTAATAGCCACAATGTATTGATCATAGGGACACATGCACATGCACTGCAAGGGAATCGCACTCGTCATTGGACTTCTCAGGCAGGAATAGGAAGAGGGATTCTCCCAACACCACCAGGCATGAATACTACCTCTGCAACATCTAGAAGGGTTCCAACTTGTTTCTATTGCAACAAAAGGGGGCATGTAAAATCAGAATGTTGGCACAACCCTCAGAACAAAAATAATCAGGTTAGGCGTGAGAACAGGCCAGCAGCAGGGTCACTTCGTCATCATCTGGCTCAAATCAGACATCAAATGTTTCAGCAGACGTGCAGCAACTTCTCATGACAGCGCTATCTAAGCTCCACTTGAAACAAAACGAGCAAGGAGAGTGGTATGTGGACTCTGGAGCAGCAGCCCATGTTACTGGTGACACAGGTAATCTCTCTAGTGTTTTCCCTTATTTAGATCAAGGCTCAGTTGTCACGGTAGATGGTTCCCATCACACAATATCGCACATTGGAAATGCACAAATATCTATGGGCTCTTCTTCCATTCCATTAAAGAATGTCCTTGTTGTTCCAAGTGTCAAGAAAAATATTATCTCAGTGTCTAAATTTATTGATGATACTCACTCCTCTGTTGAATTCACACCATCTTCTGTTTATGTCAAGGATGCTCGAACCAAGAAGACATTCGCTGAGGGCACTCGCAAAGGAAATATGTATGTCCTTGAAGAAGCTCCACAGCTGTCAATACTTCACCCTTCAGATTCATGTTTTCCTAGTCATAGTGAAGTCAATGTCGCAGAGTATAATAAGCCATCCATTTGGCATGGTCGGTTAGCTCATTGTAGTCAGTCTTTTGTTCGAAGTCTTGTTGCAGACGGACTCTTAGATAAGTCCAGTTTAAGTTCAGTTAGTGAGTCCAGCATGTGCTCAAGTTGTCATATCTGTAAGAGCCATGCCCTTCCTTTTCAATTAATCAATAAAAGAGCTTCAAAGGTTTTTGACACCATATATTTTGGGGGCCTGCTCCAATTCCTTCTTCTTCTGGGAGTAGATACTATGCCATTTTTATTGATTCATATTTCCGATATACTTGGATCAATTTCATGAAACACAAATTGGAAGTTTTTCGCTTGTTCACTCAATTTCATGCCTTGGTTCGGAATAAATACTCCAGTAATATTGTGCATTTTCAATGTGATGGTGGTGGTGAATTTATTTCTAATGAATTTACTGAGTACTTACTAGATAATGGGATCACTAGACAAATTTCATGCCTGCATACTCCTCAGCAAAACGGAGTTGCTGAAAGGAAACATAGACATATTGTTGACATTGTGGACCGAGGTTTTTCATACGGCTGTCCATGTTATAAATCGACTGCCATTAGCTTTGCTTGATGAAAAATCACCATATTTTCTATTACATCAAGAGCAGCCACACTATGAGGAATTGCGTGTTTTTGAATGTGTTTGCTATGTGCATGTTGATGTTTCTCTACGAAACAAGTTTCAAGATCGTGCTATTTTGTGCAGATTTATAGGGTATGTAGAAAATTATAAGGGTTATAGATGCTACAATCCTAAAACTGGGCGTGTTCATATTTCATGGCATGTTGTTTTTTATGAAAGCAGGTTACAAGATCCCAAGGCTACTTGTATGACACTCAAGGATAAAAATGAGGTTTATGACACTTGGCTACATGCTGAAATCTTAAAACAAGGGGCAGAACGTTTGACTGAGCACAAAGAGCAAGGTGTTAATGAGCCCGAGACACTTGTGAGTAGTGCCTTGGACAACATGCCCTCATCTTCTCACAATGATCCACCTATACATAGTCGATTCTCAGGGATGGTGTACTCTAGGCGATCAGCACCTACTGCAGTCCCACGTCAATCACAATGTGTGCGACATTCCATTGGTTGATGGGTGAGTTATAACAACTTTTCTTTAGATTTTCAGTTGTTTATGACAGAAGTGAGCAAAAAGGTAGAACCTAGATCCTATCAACATGCGAGTAAGGAAAAATGTTGGGTTGAAGCTATGAATGAAGAAATGGCAGCCTTGCATGAGTGTCAGACTTGGCAGATTGTCCCTCGTCCAGATGATAAGAATGTTGTGGGCTCCAAATAGGTTTACAAACTGAAGTATAAGCCAGATGGTAACATTGATCGACATATGAGGAAGATTATGATGAAACATTCAGTCCTGTTATCAAGATGGGCACAATACGTGTGATTATTTCTCTTGCAGTCTCATATGGATGGTCTCTTTACCAGTTAGATGTCAAAAATGATTTTCTTCATGAGATTCTTAAGGAAGAGGTATGCATGGAGCAACCTCTCGGCTACACTACTCATGATCCTCACAAATGGGTTTGTAAGTTACACAAGTCTTTATATGGGCTGAAGAAAGCTTCTAGATCATGGTTCGATCGGTTTTCTCATCATATACAACAAGTTGGTTTTCTACGAAGCTCTCTCGATCATTCATTGTTTATATCTCCACCAGTGAACAGATAGCGGATCTTTTTACCAAAGGACTCACAGGGCATCACTTTTGGGATTTGAAAAACAAGTTGTGCATGATCAAATCTCATGCACAACTTGAGGGGGGCTGTTAAGTCTGTATGTATATTGGATCGCGTCTGTTCAGACCCGATCCACTTTCTTTCTTTTTTCACGCCTAAACATATTAGGCGGTGGTATCTCTTGTAATTACTTCATGTTTTATTCCTTTTGTTGTAACCTGATTAGGTCATGTTTTAATATAGAGATCAAGCATCGTGCGGCTGCATTGGCCGACGGCATTCTCTCCTTCATTGCTTCCCTTCTATTCTCTATTCTCCATCCCCCTTATTATCAGACGGAGAGACGTGGTCTCATGGTATTTTGAGAAGATTCTTACAATAGCCACATCCCATTGGCCTCTCATCTCTTATTCATTCATTCTTATCATTAGATTAACACATTCACAAACTGACTGGCTAGCTCATGAGGTTGGTGCACTTCACGAGTGCACATACACCTCAAATTGCCTCCACACGAGGTCTACACATAACAATACGGGTACGACTACCCTCCAATTCCATTATTTGCATCATTGCCTGCAGCAATGTGTATGCAACAGAACAAAACATTCACATCATTCATCATATCAATCACATCTTCAAAAACTTAGCCAAACCATAGAGAGTAGTCTCGATCTGTGATTGGCTCGTAGCTATCCTATGCAATTATCATTTTAGGATGCTTTCTAATGCACAATTGGGGTCGAGGAGTCACTCGACTCGATACCCCGCCTCATCTGTCCTAAACAGTTATCAATTCTAACATGCACATGCAAATGCGTAACATTTTCAAAACAAACTTCTCATAGTCTTTCCAAAACAATTCATATCATATATCAAAACATTTACATGCATACACACATTCATTCACTAAACAGTCAATCAATTGCATCACAATCTTAGGATCTCACGACCCTAGGAACACACATTCATACATTTGCCCCAGGCAGGGATTTGCCTGGAATGCTGCCATACCTGTGGCGCACTCACAAACTCTTCAAAATGCCTCAAGCTTCGAATCCGGTAGCTCAAGGTCGACGGGATGTGCCCGGTGTTCCTGCAGACATAAACAAAATATAAGATTCATACTAGATACCCAAACAATTCAAACAAATACAAAACAACATCATTGAGGCACGTGTCATCGCCTCAAGAGGGTGTCGACGGGTAGTGTCGACCTACAAACTCTCCAATAGGTCACTACCCAACTTCTTGCCGTGCCAACAGATGTCAAAACTCAATGCTTAGCCTAGTCCCTCACAACACATTTCTCAATTGCTTTTTTGTAGTCTAAGCGTCAAACCCCATAGTCACACCTAACTTACGTATGCTTTCCCTATTTAACTCCAAGATGCACCTATTCACAAAAAATGTGTGTCACGTGCTCCCTAAGATGGTTTTAAATCTTCCCCACAACAACACAATCTCTACCATGCTTCCCTATTGCTTCGAAAACCAACTCATCATGCTTAAATGATCATTATAGGCATGAATCAACACTTCTCCATCATAATCCTAAACTTCCCCAAAAACAAAATCGTTAACATGCGTACCAAATCATCAATTCTAAACTCTAACATGCTCAAACAATAATTATACATCCTCTAATAGATAATATTCAATAATCTCAGATCAAAAAGGCCTTGCTCACCCCAATCTAAGTGTTCAAACTGCTGTGACGCCTCCAACAGCCTCCTTTCAGTCAAGTGCCTAATATTCAATAATCTCAGCTCAAAAAGGCCTTGCTCACCCCAATCTAAGTGTTCAAACTGCTGTGATGCCTCCAACAGCCTCCTCAAGTTTCAGTCAAGTGCCACCGCCAAAAATCGCTAGCTGCCTTCACCACTAATGCCCTCACTTCACTGGTATGAGGGGAAAAATGTCCCCAAGCTGCAATCCGATCAACAATGATAACATTAGCGAGAAAGATTGCTCGGTTGGGGAAAATGGGAAAAAGCAATCAGAAAATGGGGAGAGAGAGCTCAAGTAGGGAGCGTGTGGGCAGGGAGAGGCACTGACAGAGGGAGACGGACAGAGAGGGTTCAGACAGAAATGGGAAAACCACAGTGAGGGAGAGGGTGCGAGAGAGAGAGGGAGCTGACAAAGAGGGAAGAGTGCAGGCAGAGGAGAAAAGCACGAGAGGAAGAGGGTTGCGTAAGAGGGAGGTCGTGGGGTTGAGAGGGGAGACGGTAGAGACAGTGAGAGAGGGAGGAGGAGAAAAGGGGAGAAGAAGAAAGAAAGAAAGAAAGAGGATGGAGGCTTACCGGAGCACCGCCGTCCTCGCCGCCGCCTGCACCACCTCCGTCTTCTCTTCACCGTCC
Source organism: Nymphaea colorata (assembly GCF_008831285.2). Lineage (NCBI taxonomy): Eukaryota > Viridiplantae > Streptophyta > Magnoliopsida > Nymphaeales > Nymphaeaceae > Nymphaea > Nymphaea colorata. The sequence continues at coordinate 129,106 of NC_045149.1, forward strand.
AGCACCTCCATCGTCTTCTTCTTCCTTGTGCTGGCACGAGTGGCAACAGAGGGGGGGGGGGGGGGGTCTGTGAGGAAGATGCGGGAGAAGAGGGAAAGACGAGGGAGGAGAGGGCATCGGGCTCACACGCGAGTGGAGCTCGGGTCCGGGTCTGAACCCTGACCCGACCCGACCTGCATATGCCGAGCGTTACAATGTGTGCAGGGGCTGACTATCCTTGCTTTCAACAAAGGGAAGTTCAATTCAAAGACCTTAATGAGCTACTAAGTTTAGGTCCTACTTTTGTAATAATGAAGTTTTTTGAGAGTAAGTTTACTGGTACTGCTTGGAATTCCCTTGCGTTGTTTCTTGATGTCATTTTGGAGGCAAGGAGTAGGCCATGATTTTACATCATCTGTTTCCTTTAATCATGTAGGTGTATGGACATTGTCATGATGTATGGGGCATATTCAACAACTCGTCGTTTAGCTGTGATGAGAATTGTTCTCCATTTTCTTTGGTTTGGTGTTGCTTCAGCATTTGTATCATATCTTTATGTGTGAGTTTTTTGTGTTGCTGTTTCTTTTTTAATGTGGAAGACTTCACTTTGATGTCGCTGCACCTACTGTTTTATGTTTATTGGTCCCCTGTTGAATCATATAGTCATAGATTGTCAAATCTAAACTATGATTGTGACAACCATGCAGGAAGGGACTTCAAAATCCAAAGTCCGTTTTCTACAAGACCTACATCTTTGTTCTAATTGCATATGCAAGTGTCCAGCTGGCCTTTAGCCTACTCATGCGCATTCCAGCTTGTCATAGGCTGACAAACCGATGTGATCAATGGCTTGTTAGGAGATTTATCAAGTGGATGCATCAGGTTTGGTTTCTCCATTGTTCTTCCCGTTGTATTTTCTATGGATCTTATTCATTTATTGTTGTTCCTAACAGCTGTTCTTTTCTGATTTAAGGAAAGGCATTATGTTGGACGAGGAATGTATGAGCGAACAACTGACTTTATCAAGTAAGTCTGTATTTTCCTGTGGAAATATCTTTGTCTTGTGCTCAAACATGGAATATTGTGTTAGTTTGATTTTGTGTATATGAAGGATTTTTTAGGTGTTTGGGTGTGCCCATGACTAGGGTGGTTCTCTTGGCAGTTGTTTTGGCTTATTTCTATAGTGTTGTGCTTCACAATGGCTATGTCACATGGGTACGGGTACATACCATTTTAAAAAAAAACTTGGGTACGACCATATATATATATATATATATATATATATATATATATATATATATATAAAAGCAAAAAATAAGAATTCAAAGTTTAAACAAACAGAACAACACATTCATGAGTCCAAAAAAAGAAAAGAATAAAAACCCTAATTTTCGAGATGTGAAACATGTACTAAGATAGACCAAAAATGCAAGATTCTCTGGATGCATCCGCCCTTTAATTTCTTCAAAAGTTCCTGTGATCACCAACTTGGAAACAAATGTAGGAGCTCTAAGATAGACTAATAAACGCTTTAATTTGACCATAAATGATAGACATAAAATAGAAAATAACCAAAATAATACCTACTTTGAAGTCTGTACTCTCTAAACTAATTGGACTATGGTAAACAGGAACTAAATATCAACAAATTTGAAAGACTGCCAAAGAAGCATACATGACTCTGACTTAAGTTGTCTAATGCATACACTAGCAGAACTGAGATCACAAATTCAGGTAAAAGACAGACTAATTGATTACTAGAAACTTGTCAGGTTGCTGCAAGTAATCATATATGTAATTTTCACAAACTTATAGCAAAAATTCTTTGTTTTCAATATACATTTGCAATCACTTTGCAACCACTGGGTCAAATCAGATTCCCTGATCAAATAAGCTAAACCCAAGGGATAACAGGTCTTGGGAAACAAAACAAATCAATTATCCACAGTTTTGGAAATAGAAGTTTACAACAACAACAACTCTATCTCTACAGGTTAGGAGATTTCTGGTTTCAAGCCTCAAATGTACAGGCATAGAGTTGGTTTCCTACCAAACTATGACAAGCCAATAAACAAAAAACACAAACAAACAACTGTTTACCTATCTTTATGCAAGTCATTGCCCAGCTAACACTGCAAACACACGATAGGAAATTCATCACACTCAATATGAATGGAATATGTTTGAGGGGTAGCCGTTTTGGTAATAAGAAAACGACATCTTTTAAGAACAAAGAGGGGTTGGGAGTTCCTCATAGGTCCAACAAGCTAGGAAACATAACAAAAGATGTCAAGTTTTTATTTTGAAATAGCTCATAAATCATCGATTTAAATCGTAAGGTTGAGTGCTCCTTGTGCAAATTATATGTCCTTCAGTTACCCTCAATATTGTACAAGCATTAGGATTCATTTCGCATCAATGTTGTTGAATCTCTAGAAAGGAAAATCTTTGAATTTTCAAAATATGAACATAAAAGAACCATCCTCAACATCTTAGAAAGTCAAAAAGAGGAATGACTATAGACTCAAGACTCGTGCATCCACAAAAGACTGTCACATTCAATTCCTAGGAGTTCAGCCTTCATGCCATTCATATCTTGACAGGCACCTTTTTTGTTTTTCTTGCTTTTTTTCTTTTTTTTGCAATCGGCTTTTTGCCCTTTTTTTGTTTTTTTTTTTTTGCTTTTGAATTTTTTTAGGCCGACCTTCACCTTTAAGGGAATCCCTCACCACCCCAAAGGCTACTACGAAGCTCCACCACTTTACTGGTCATGTGTAGCTTTTTCATGTATCCAACCCGTTTCACCTTGCGGGTTTTCAACATGTCAAAAGTTCATAAGTTTTCATCTTCGCGGTATAAACATAAATCATGTTTATGCCTACCTGGTACTCTCGATTACTGACTCAGAGGAACGACCACACAAGCCCCGAGCCCATCTCTTAACTCTCATTTTGCTACCTGTCAATATTTTAAAAGGCATTATGGCTTCTCTCCTAAGATATTTTCCTGATAAATCCTTGCAGATGCTTGATCACTTAAGTCAATAGCCTTTCATAGCCATGACTTTCTCAGCTTCATTGAATTTTTTTTCACTGCTCATATCCAGGATCTTTGCAGATTTCATCTTCTAATGATTGGCAACAAAAACTTGAAATTTTTCCCTTCTGCTCGAGGAGGTATTAAGAATAAGATGAAGGTATATCATTATGTGAGAAAACATTTTTTAAATGTTTTTAGGTAAAATTAAAAATTTTCACTTTCAAAAAACTTCTTGACATCAAATGGTATATCACCTAGAAGTAGAAACTCTGGTCTGCCTAAAGAGAGGAGTGTCTACGAAACCAAATGGATTTGTTGGATAGAAGAATGAACTACATCAGCTCTCCTATAAAAGTAGGGTATTCAAAACAAAATGTTGGTTTAAGGGTGAAGGGTTCTCATAAGTGTCAGCTCCTCAACTAATTGGAAGTTTCAAACAATTGGGTAAAGCACATTCTCTCCCTAAACAAATGACTAGGTTTAGATTGCACAAAAGTTTGGCCCATCGACAACTTGTAGCTTCAATAATTTCACCAATAGTTGGTGAACACCACATTTATGAACCAACAAAAAAGCTGTATCCACAATCAGCAAATCAAAGCCCAAACCAGAGCTCTGATACCATAAAAATGTGAGTCACAATAGTGACATATGCAAACCTACAATGAAACTCAACGAAAGGCACCAATGCCAAGTCACCAAGAAAAATAAAGAATGCAAAATATAATTGAATATCACCAAAAGTTGTGGAAAAAGCTTCCTTACAATGGCAAACACAAGATCTACATATACACACATATGAAAGATCTAGCATAAGAGCAGTCTGCAAGCTTATCCTTGTCAAGCATTGAAGTGGTCTTCGCATTAGCAGAAATCCACTAATAGGATGTTATTAGGAAACACCAGTTACAACTCAGACCATACTGAAGTGAACAATGTATTTGAAACTGAAGTGAACAATGTATTTGAAACTACTGTCAAGGTGAAGTTTCAAAAAATGAGCGTGTAAACAAATCCTATTAGTCAGACCCCCTCATTTATATCACATAAAACAATGCAACACCACTTCTAATACAGAGACCGAATTCCAGCTACGCTGCAGTATCAGAGTTTGAAAATCGAGTTCCTGTCAAATAATTCCCAAGAAGTTGGCCTTCATTTTCCTTCTTCTTCTTCTTTTCTTCGAGATACCAATATTCATAAGTAAAATTTTAAGATGCTTGAGTGATGCCAAATCCATGTTACGAATCTTTTTTGAGCATCACAACTAGTTCAAAAAACGCTCATTTTGAAGTTAGAACCAGGTGTACATGGTTTTAGTCTAATGTCAGCAAAAAAGCAAAATTGAAAGTCCAAAACCTGTCGTTCTAAACCTATTTCACTAATGACCATCAGAACGTAAAACAGAACTTGAAACAAGAAAACATACCAACTGTGCTGCCAAGCTCCTAACCGCACCTTCAATGTAAAAATTTCTCAACCATAAAAACAGCCTGCATTTGCAATTTAGGAATCGTCCTTACAACAGTGCTTCAAGTATGGCAAAACATGGCTTATCGGCTCATGTCTGAGACACTGCCAAACCATGTTCTGCTGCCAAATTCTATTAAAAGAAAACCCTGCAGGGTTTCATTCCTAGAACAGAGTGTAAGGCCGTAAACGGTTGGCAGAAAACGAAAACACCATTCTCGGGTCAAAAAATAAAAGCCCTTAAAAAACACTACCATGCAAAACAAAAAAACAAAGGAAATCAGGGAATCTCAATCTCACGAAACAAAAAAAACGGATGCCTATGGATTAAAATCATCAGCAACTAGAGGTAGGAATAGAAGACCCTCAACTTCGGAGATGAGAGCGAGGAAAAGATCGCTCAAATCTATCCAACCTGAACAACGTAAGAAAGGAGAAATAGGACAAGGAAATAGCAGGACAGAACACAATCTATCTAATTCATCGCAGGAGAGGGAGGTGGGGAGGGAGAGGAACCTGCAGTGGGTGAAAATCTCAGAGCTTTCCGTTGGTGAAGAAGACGATGAGAGGAACAAAAGCTTCGCAGAACACGAAGAGCTCCAGCGCCTTCTTAAACAATCCCTTTTGAAGCAGGCTTCCGGACGAGCTGTGAAGACCTTCACGGCAGCCGGCACACGGAGCAGATGTCGCCGGGTGAAAACTGTTTACCGCCGGCACCGTTCCGCTCACGCATGTAGGACTAGGGGGCCGTTTGATGGATTGGAAATCTGGAATTGTGTGTGATAACTGAGAAATATATTTCCGGAAATATATTTCTTAGTTTGCTGAAAAAGAAATATATTTCCATTTACACTACAGCATAAAACAGATGGCCGTCCAAGAGAATGAAGATGCAAAAAATGAAGTTGATACTTGATAGCTATATGCAAGTAAAGCTGAAATTAAGAAGATTAGCAAGGAAGAATTTTGAGATAATTATTAGCTTCCACAATGCAGAATAAAAACAAGTGACTAACAAACAGCGGATGATTCCCCAACTTATTTGCCCAAGACAAACCCGCTCTGCAATATGCGCACCTTGATCTCCCATAGAGAGCTTTTGTTGGACTTCCTCCTCTGCTTGCAGAGCACTTTCCTGAGAAATTGGATCCTTCATGCTAATGGAGTCATGTGTAGCCTCAGTCTGATCAATACTTCTTGCTGCTTTGCTTTTTTCGTTAGACTGCTGAGGAGCGCTAATGGCTGCAGCTGCCTCACTCTCAGCCACAGTCACCTTCAAAGCTTCAGAACTTTCTCTCACAGGGGGCTGCAAACTCTCTTCTTTTGCAGTAGCAGAAAGAGTGGGAGATGGTGCTTTTGGCTGAGAGCAGCGAGCAGATTCCATATCTACAATGTATACATAATTTTAGAGCTGATAAGAGAACACAAGTGTTCACACAACCAGAAAAGGCAAGATTCAAAAAATTTTCCAGATTCTGATTCCAGCACCAAACAAATGTATACAATAATTTATAAACCTTGTATCTGCAGCACGTTTCCACCATTTTCTGCACTGCTAGTTGCTTTTGTTTCTAATATACCGTCCCTAAGCCTTTTATTAGGAAGCAGATCATCCGCAAGAACATTGGTTTCTCCACAAACACATTTTGATTGTGTGATTATGTACTCGCTTATACCTGAAACAGACGCATCATGTTACTCAGAAGCTACGACTCAAGCCACAGAATGATAAACTGACTAGAAGTTCCACCACTGCAAAAACAAAGAGCAAGAGTTGCAACTACCAGCAATAAAATCACAGCCTCAGAAAATAACAGGAGAATTTAACAGGACAAGCTATATCACAAGAAAATACATACTAAAAGAGGAATTTGCACAGTAATGGAAGTGGAGAATTAAACACATACATTCGTCACAGAAGCTCTCATAGCAGCATTTGCTAGTGAAGACAGCATCTTTCAACACATCTTTGCACAATGGGCATCGCAGTTCAGCAGGAAGCTCACCCAGTCCTGGTAGAAGGCAAGCCCTCAATTTCTTTTTCAAAGGCAGCCCTAGGTCGATGGCTACTAGCATTGACTTAGGGATGCCGGTTGGTGGTTTGACTTTCTTAATGTCATAATTAGGATCACCGTTTGTAGGGCAATGTTGGATGAAATGTCCTGTAAGATACAAAGGATACAATTTCAACAACGTAGTGCTTGCAAGAAACCCAAACCTATCAAAAAAGCAGTGACAAACGAGCACCGCAATCCTCAAACTGATAAATAAAAGGCAACCAAACATGAGAATCGCTAGTGGACCTACCAGGAACCTTGCACCTATGGCATACGTAACCTGGAGGAGGTGTTTTAGATTCCATTCCAATTAGATAAACATGACTTTTGGTTAGGAGCATACAACAACAACAAAACTAGCATTCACAACTTGCAGCAAACGCAGAATAATTCCTACTAAGAAAAAGCAACGTAAACAAGTAAAAACAAAAGGAAAGAATAGCCACAAGAAGAACTTATCTTCTAGTTTAAGCAGGAAGAGAATACATGTGTTAGTGTGTAAGCACGTAAAATTATGATGATATTATTAATGTGCTGTCTCTATGTATTTTGACATAGTGAACAAATACAAGACATTAAGAAAGAAAGATTCATGGTTCAACAAACAAAACAAACTACCGCTGCCAATCCATGTCAGTCATGTCTATATGAGCCTTGATTTTGCCATCTTCCTCAACTCTACTTGGGATAGATTCCAGAACTTGATTGTGTTGAACTTGGGGGACTTCTGGGATGGCATATAAATCATTTCCAAATTCATCCCATTCTGGATCTTCAGGCTGCAGAAGACATCAACAGAGAATCATCAAGAATATCAGCAGAGAGCAAAACTAACAAGAACAAGATCCTGAAGATCGCATCCGAGGTTATGGCTTAAATCACACAGCAGAGGCATAGTTGTAGTCGAGGGGTCTAAGCTTACATAATTAGATTGTGAAGGGCCAGGAAGCTGAAGACTACTACTAGGTTGTTGAGGTTTATCTGCATGGCTTTCCATCTCCTTCGGCCTGCACACATGACCAACCCACTAACCTCAGGATTCTCAACATCGCTTGGGAGATAAAAATCTGTCAACATCAGAAACAAGAGAAAAGAAAAAGAGAACAGGTACAAATATTGGAACTCTGCCGTTCCTGTTCTGGCTCAAACACAATCGGCAACCCAATTCAAAAAACAGGCCAATGAAACTATGCCATGGTGAGCAAAAAGGCACCAAAGAAAGTCTTGTACCCATGTTAATGCCCACATCAACATTGTTCGAAGCAAAAAACCCATCGTCAAGATCGCAGGCAGGATTAAACATGCATCCCATAAATCGACACCAATGAAAAATGAAGTGAAAGAAAGCCAGGGACAACCAGTGAAGAGAACAACAGAAGAAGGAACGCGAGAGAACAAAGGAAAGGAAGGACGCGGGTTAGGGTTTTACCTCTATCGCCGTCGGTGGAGACGTCCGGGGGAGAGAAGAGGAAAGCAGAGGAAGGGGGAGACGAAGAGAAACCCCCTCCCGCTACTCCAGAATCCTTATGAGGAAGATGAGAAGAGGCAGCGGCGGAAGTGGAAGATGAGAAGAGGAAGACGAGGCAGCAGCAGCGTGAGGCAGCGGCGGAAGACGAAGATGAGAAGAGGAAGACGAGGCAGCATTCTTGTTTAAAGCCCCTACATTCTTTTCTCCACTTCCATTTTTCATAATTAAGATCCCTTCTTCTTCCCCACGTCTTCAAGCGTTTTCCCTCTACCAAGAAAGTTCAGCTTTCTAGCATGGTTGTTCAATCCACATTGTCTTAAAATGCTCACTCATATGATTATTCACCCCACATTTTTTACGTAAAATTTGATGCCTTCTTCATATATCACCCCTTGTGAGATTGATGCAGAGGCAGAGCCACGTGGGCATGTGTGGTCAGTTGACCACACAATCAAAATAAAAATCCTTTATTTACATATTGGTTAACCCCAAATTTTTGCATATTTACATATTAAGTGTCGCTCAAATAATGCTGAGTGCTCTTCAGCCAAATATGTTTGGTTCCACCACTGAGATGATGTTAGAAGAGCCTGCCTCCATTCTATCCCGGAACAAGGGATGAATTTTACATTTAAAATGGATAGAAATAGACAAAGTTTATTGAATTGCATTGACAGATTAGTTAAGTACAAGATACCTTTCTCAGTGAGGTCGAAATATATAACAATTGTGAAAGAGAAATGGAAGGAGTAATAATTCAAAACATGACAATAATACGTACAAGTATTACATGGAAGTGTTCAATTTACCACATATTTTAATTTAGTGATTTTATCTCTTCTCTCATGCTCATAATGTTTTGTTATCTATAGTGAAATATGTTTTTGAGTGAACCACCTTAACAGCTGAACTTTAAAGTTTTGCAATCAGAATTCTCAGTTGGACGTGCAATGTAAGTGGATGCCAAATGAATTAATGTTCTCCAACAATCCGTGCTTGAAAAAGAAAAATAAGCAGGCTAAAATGAAGGTAAGGAACTAACCTAAACTTGTTTTATAAGTTAATACAAATTTGTTTTATAATATATTTAACAAATTTTCTCCTACTTATTTTAGCCAATTGAAAAAAATTTAATGAAAAAGCATAAAACTCAAGTCGATCCTATCAGCACGGTGAACTTTGATGTATTGAATTCGCAGATTATAAAAGGACCAGTCAACATATATCAAGCGGAAGATCTTAACGTGAATCAACACTGAAAGAGCAAAAATATTGATGACAAATGACCCTTTAAATAGAAGAAAATGCTGAATTGGAAGAAAAATGATGTAGATAACAATGAAAATGAAGATAAAAATTATCATGTTTTCATTGGTCATTTGCATTAAACAAATTGATTTTATGATGTATGAGACTTAAAATTTTTGGTGTGTTATGCCATTATGTTGTGTTAAATATTAATAAATACCCATTACTATATTTATGCCTTTAAAATTTTTGGTGTGTTATGCCATTATGTTGTGTTAAATGTTAATAAATACCCATTACTATATTTATGCCTAACACACGTTTTTCTTGATTTTTTCTGTTTTTTCTCTATCTGTCTTATATTTTTCATTTTTAACATCACAATAGATTTATGACTTTTAATATGCATATATAACCATTAGCGTGGCTATACATTATAGATTTTGTAATATGCACTTTACAACATTAGCATCAAGTTGCATCAACCTGTATCTATGACAATCTATAAATGTCTGGATGCCTAACGTACAAATATACAGTGCGGTGAGCAAAATTTATAAAGGACCTTCAAATGAATGTTCGCTTAATACAAAGAACTATCAACTGCCAGCATTTTTATCTTCCCTCTCTTCTAGCAAACACGTGCAGAGGAAAGTCATAAAACTAATGACGAGTACAAATAAACGGAAAGAATATAAGCTACATGCCTTCAGGACACTACGACAATGATTAAAGCTGAACTTACATGTGTCAAAACAGTTCTGGTTAATGAATGAATAGCTATACTGCTGTACACAGGCTTTATCCTAATGTTGAATATGTGCATTGAATCTCTCATAGACAACATCTCAACCTGAAAGGGCCAGCCATCCTCCAACAACCTTGCTTCCCAAAAACTGGCACCATCAACCTGCTCAACAGAAGCCATGCTACAGTGATAACCATCTACGGCTACGCATCACTGCTTCTGATATGCTCCTTGATGACCGAAGAAGCGAAATTGACCATTGCTTCAAAGATCTTCACCAAGGTAATTTTTAAGACACCACAGCGATAACCATCAATAGCTAAGCATCACCGCTAGTTGGGATTCTGATCTGCTCATAGCCCTTGATGACTGAAGAAGCGAAATTGACCATTGCTTCAAAAATCTTCACCAAGCCAATTTTTAAAATAGTAAAAGCACCAGATTGAACTTGCCGGACCAGCTCTGCATGCTTGAGTTCCTCTTTCTCCAACCTTTTTTTCATTGCATCAAGTTCCGTCCTTCTATAGTGCAAGGAAGTTTCATCCTCTTTTGTAAATGAAATGATCAACTTTTCTGGCAGACCTTGGGCATTAGGAATCCTACTTTCCTCCTGCAATAACCTTGTTCTTTTGTCTAGGTCCTTTGAGAGGTACTGAATCTCCGGACTTTTTCGCTTCTCCTCATCAAGCTGCTCCCAAAGTTTATGTATGTTTGCAACGAAGGCATTGACAGCTTCTATCACATGGTTCTCAGAAACATCTTTCATCAATTATATTTCTTAATTCACGCACGCTCCAACAAGGAGGCATTATTTCTTTGACATGTTAATATAAATTTCGTTGAGTAGCGCCAAGAGATAGGCGCACCAAGGCAAGACGAGGTGATTTAGGTGATATAAAAACAAGATGGAAATTGCAACAGTAAATGTTACAGGCAAATCTAACCATTTCTTTATATAAAAAACTCTACCAGATAATTTATAACAGAATAACATCATATTCAATGATAGATTCAAAAAATATTTCTTTTGAGATCAATGCTCATTATTGTTTTTTATGGAGCTGGAGCATACAAAATAAATTAATATATTCTAATGAGCCCATAATATATCAATTATGAAAACAGAAGAGACATAAATCTGCAATACATTTCACCACAATTTCAACAGGTCTTTTTTCATGATATCGTGGTAATGTCTTCCGTGCCAGTGGTGATTCAACCATTTGACACAGTGACGTCTTTCTAGGTGCTAATTCTTCATCTACGATTCTACAAACTTTGGTGGTCAACATTATTTAATGGGACAGCAATATGTTTATGTAGCTAAGGCAGTGGAGAAGGAGATGCTACTTCAGGAAGTTGCTCAAAACTCAAAAAGGATACAGACGGCTTACTTGATGCAATGCAACTTGAAATCCCTCAATCCACTATGAATTATACATTCACATAAAAAGCACCTCAATGTGTTCTGACTGACATTATGACTTCACAATGCAACCATGCAAGGTCATTTCCATGCTGTTCCTTTATAATATCTGATATTAAAAATACATTAGCAACTGGCAATATAACACATAACTTGTTAAAGAAATCAATATGAAATTGTTCAACTTACTGAAAAAAATATTATAGGAAGTTATAGATAGAAAACAAAAACATTGATATTGAAAATATCCTATAAATGAAGTTTCCAAGGCTAATCAAATGATCTAAATAATCTATTACAAATTTATCAAAATAAAAGATAATAAAGCCCATTCATGTGAAAATAAGAAGATGCAAGTCCATCATCATCTAAATAGAGAGGTACAACATATTCTTCATTCGTTTCTGGAAATTTGACTTTTTTTTTTCAGTTCACTGATTTCCCTCTTTCTCTTTGTATGGTTCTTTAGTTTGTCTATCTTCTTCCATGAACAAATACTTGGGTGGCTGGGCCTACTGTGCCTTTAGGAGTTTCACTTGCATTATGAGCATCATCCTTCCAAAGAGAAAAATCATACTTTCTTCACTTGGCCAATGGCCATTCATCACGTTGTTCAACTCTCTTAATATATTGAGATCAATGGCCTTTTCTCTTCATACTTTTTTTCTCCATCCTTGGTTGTATGATACAAAGACTCCACTACTTATATTGAAACTTATTTTTTATTATATGGAGTTGCATAGAGTCAATTAACATATAAATTATAAAGCAATTAAATAATTAATTTTGATTTTAAATTAATGAATTATGAACAAAAAAGGAGACTGAATTTTTACCATCTCAAAAGTGCTTCAATTTTATCCACAACTAAAAAAGCACTCCATGTGAGGCCTAACACTTGAATTGCAAAGTTTGGGGACTACATACAACCAACACCGAGCAATTGGGTTCTATAGATGCACAAGAACATGGCCGCATGAGCATTGGGTTCAGATACTGAAATGAGACTAAATTAAACAAAACTAGCAATTGTGAACAGAAATTTGAAAATGACATATGCTCTGAACCTATCCACACCCAGAAAATATATACATGTCCCAACTTCACATATATGAATTAGAAACAAAAGAAACAAATCTTATAAAATAAAGTTCCATACCCTTGAATGAGTTTAGTAAGTTCAGATTGCAACTGATTATTCCTTAACTTGTGAACCTTATTTGACATGGCATCAATGGATCTAATAGTAATGTTAATCTTTGTGAGTTCCTTCTTTATTGATGATTGAGTAGCTTGAAGTTTTTCAGGTTCTGCACCTTTCCTGTTCAAGTCCTTCAATCGCTTGAATTTCTTTTCAAAACCCAGTCTGATCTTCTCTTCTTCCTTTAACAGCTGAATTCATGAGGACTATGCATTGGCAATCACAAACTTTATTAGTTTAATAGGAAATGATCTTGTTTACAAAGAAACTAGATAATAAATTAAGAACACTTCTTAAATGACTTAGGATTTAAAATAAAGAAAATCTGCATGAGAATAGGAGTGCATACCTTAACTTCCACATATAGTTTGCTTTCCCATGTGTATATCTTTTCTAGAATTGTCGAAAGCCCATCAACCTTTATTTCCAAGTCCCCACTTGGGTCTTCACTGGTGGATGGCTGCATTCTTGAAGCAGTACTAGAGGAGAACAATGGCATCTTGGCTGACGAAGTGAACAAATCAATAATTAAAAGGTCTTCACTGGTGGATGGCTGCATTCTTGAAGCAGTACTAGAGGAGAACAATGGCATATTGGCTGACGAAGTGAACAAATCAATAATTAAAACTAAAGTCATTGTTTGGGAGAAAGGGCTGCATAAAATTTGGTAAGTTTTCAGAATTGCAAAACACACTTCAAAGAGAATCCCTTAATCTCTTATTACATGGTAGGAGGGCACACAGTCTGTGTGTGTGTGTGTGTGTGTGCCCACGAGTGTAAATGATCCCGTTACAACTGAGAGTACATTTCCGTCGGGCCCTTGACCAAAGCATAGCAGTCCAGGGCTTCTGTTTGATTCGTAGTCACAAATATTCGTTTTGTGTTCTAAATGACGAGATTTCCTCAGGTATAATATGGCACACTTGAAAAAAAAAGAAAAAAGAAAAAAAAGGGAGAATATGTAATTTAAAAAAATAAAAGATTCTTAAACATTAGGAAAAATGAAAGACATGAGAAACTAATAAGACAACATCAAAAAATAAGTAGATATAGTAGATAAAAATTATAAAATGGAAACAAGTAGTTTGGCATTAAAAAAAAAGTGGAAAAAAAAAACCTAAAATGAAAAAACACGTTTTCAGAAAACACTTTTTTGGCCGACTAATTTTCACATTTTAACATTTTTATTTCAGAAAAGACACGCTTTTTGTGATTGTAGTTTTATCTGATTCCAATACACGTATATGTGTTTTTCATAATCATTTTACTTGAAATTCATTGGATCAAATTGATTATAATTTATGTGAAAAAATTTTTGAACTCTTTTCACCAACTTCTAGTGCAATCCTAGCGATTGGAATTCTCTCCCTAAAAATAAAATTTCCTGGGGACAGAATTGCAATTTTATTTCACCAACTGCTTAATGTGATCCATTTCTCCACTAAGGACTCTGGCATAGGTCAGCCAAAAAAAACTACACCTTTGTATTCTATATAAATTCTCATGAGAAAAATTTTTGTATTCAAATAATTGGACTCAAGGATTTTATTAAATAGCAACTATAAGTTCATCTGCAAGCATAGATTAAGCAAATACACCTACAAGTTCAACTTTTGGATTGGTGACAACCAGTTTTTATTTATTTGGAGGACTGCAAGCATGCACACGTACAAAATCAAGCAGGGAAGCAGATAGGATATGGTCCAGACAAACATCTGCTTTGACAACAATAAGAAAAGCACAAAGAGAAGAAAGGAAAAGCCAGATAATAACGCGTGAAAAATTACTCCCAAACAAGGCTAGAAACAAACTGTGACATTCATAGTCACCATCTCTCTCATTCACGGTTCTCAAACACAATACCTCCTTTTGAGGATAGGGACCAACAAACAGAGAAACAGAAAACAGGATTCCATCGTGACTCCCTAAAGAGGAACAGAATGTTAATCAAACCAAACTAATGTTGAAGACATAAGCAACTAGAATTTGAGCATAGAAGGAAGCTTTCCCAAAGTCTCCATTAATTTCTTTAACAACATCTGACATGTCTCTCGTTCCTTGAGTTACTACGGCCACCAAATCATCTGTCTTTGAGGTGGATTCGGCGTCCTCTACTGAAGTGACCTCCCCACCAAAGCTCACTCCCTTTTTATGATGTGCGGACAAGGTGGTGTTTCTCGAGCCGCCATTCATTGGAACAACGTCGCACCACACTTCATCCAGGTAATGTGGTCCCATAGAAACCTTTACTAGGCACCGTTGGGTGACATGAACTTCTTCTTCCTTTTTAAACCAAGCCATCTTGTAAGGTTGAGCGCACTTCTCGAGCTTCAGGCTCAGGGTAGTAACTGCTTCTTGTAACACTAGGTTCTCACACACACCATTGTCAATAATTACATCACAAATATATCCCTTACACTTGCATCGAGTCCTGAAAATGTTACTACGCAACCACGAAGAATCTAACTTTCCCTTAGGTGCAGTCAAGATGTAACGTATAGATAAAAGGTTGCTTATGTCATCACCATCAAAGTGTACAACATCATCCTAATTAGAACTTGCATCTGATGAGCCACTTGAGACTTCCTTACCATCAGAATTTGGCGGTTCCTATATAGTTTCTGCTAGGTGAGTTTTCTTTTGGGAATTTAGACATTTTGAAACCAAGTGACCTAACTCATGACACCTAAAACAACGGATGGTTTGGTCCAACGAGTTTTAGACCGGGTGTTATAAGCTGGACATGATTGCTCGCCTTTGCCAAGAGAAGGCGGTACTGGTCTGGTCTCAACAGGTTTCGAGGAGCTAGCTCCTCTAGTTGGAAAACTTGACTTGGGGCGATACGAGGCATCACCCCTAGACACTCGAGTTTCATGCTTACGTTTCAAGGTTTCTTCTATGTTCATTGCATAACTGCTTGCCTGATCTAGAGTATCTACTATAGTATAACTAAATTCATCAGAAATAGAGGGGCGAAGACCAGAAACGTACCTGGTAACCTGTTGACGCTCAGTCTCCACAATCTAGACGCACAGTGACAGTCGATGAAACTCTGCCATGTAATCCACTACAGTTCTGGAGCCCTGACAAAGATTGAGGTACTCCTTGTAGGCCCTCTCAGCGTGGTCCGAAGGTACAAACTTGGCCTGCATCTCGCCCCAAGCCGGAACGGGTCGTTGACCACGTCGCTCATACGATCTCTGAAGCTCAAACCACCATGTCTGCGCAAGCCCACGCAGTCTAGTCGCAGCAAGTGGCACTTTGTGATGCTCCTCCACCTGATGGTGGTCGAAGAAAAACTGGACTGCATATGCCCAGTCAAAGTACTCCTATGCGTCGAATCGCCCAACAAACTCCGGAAGGTCCAACCTCACCCCATATCTGGCGGGGCGATCTGGATGATCAGCGGTACGCCTCTGTTGATGGTCAACTGGTCCTGCTGGATGCGCACGCCAAAACTCGTCATCATCTGAATAGGCTGAGTTGCTGTCATTCTCGGCTGGCGCACGGGGTCGGTACTATCACACCCCAACCTTTTTGACCAACAAACACATTTTTTTTTCTAACATAAAGCATTGAAGTGTGACGACACAATATTTCAAAAAGGGAGCTATGTCATTCCAAACAATGGGGCGAACTTTCATTTATATAACAATTTCAATTCATACAAATTCACATCTATGTGCATGACAAAAATGCCCCAAACTATAACTTTGATGCCTAACAGAAATAAGACATCAAAAAGACCAAACCATGACGTGCCGGCACTACCAAAGACTCAAAACCTCCTCAGTAGGATGTGAGTGAAGCCATCTGATCAACCTACTGCCTTGGGTCTGCCAAAACCTGAAAAAGAAATAACTGGAGGTTTAGCCTTCGCAGTATGGCAACAGGCCAGGAAAATCCCAAACCCTCTTAAGTAGGGCTCAAGTCTGAGAACAATCATACAAACAATCTATCGTCATGTCGTGTCAGGGCATAGGCACATCATTTACCAAGAAAACCCTCAACATAGACCACAACATGAAAAGACCACTCAAGGGTCACAGTAACACAATCTCAATTACATGCAAGGCATGCTTAAACATTTCATTTCAATCATAGCATTCACATGTCCATCAATCACATACATTCGTTTACACACATTTCATTCACATACTTTCATTTTCATTAGCTTTAGTGAATTGACAGTTCCTGTGGGTGCAAACACAGGTACGTGCACACCATGGGCAGCCCATAGCCGAGAGACAACCCCCGTGGTGGCCCATAATGGTATGGATCCATTCATCCGCTGCAGCAGTAGAGCACCCATCCATGGGTGTGTGAATTTCACGGAGAGATACTCAGCCTTCCCTAGGACACCCAAGTTGGGAAGGCGGTAGCCCAACGCTCCAAGCACAACACACAACAGTACCCTGGGGCCTTGCACCGCCTGCGCTCTAAACAGGCGAGACCAGTAGCGAAAGCGGGACGTCTCCCAAATACATAGCCACATCCCACTGGCTTCTCACCTCTTATTCTTTCATTATTATCATTATAATAGCACAATCACAAAATGATAGGCTAGCTCATGAGGTTGGTACACTTCATGAGTGCACCCACACCTCCTATTGCCTTCACACGAGGTCTACACATAACATTAATAGTCATAACTTGCTGTCATACAATACAGGTACAACTACCCTCAAGTTTCAATCAATTGCATTATTGCCCACACCAATACATATACAACAAATCACAACATTCACATCTTATCAAACACATCAATCAGATCTTTCAAAACTTGACCAAATCCCGGAGAGTAGTCTCAATCCGTGATGGCTCGTAGCTGTCCTATGCAATTATCATTCTATGATGCTTTCTAATGCACAATCGGGGTCGAGGAGACACTCGACTCGATACCCCACCTCATCTGTCCTAAACAGTTATCAATTCTAGGATGCACATGCAAATGCGTAATAGTTTTCAAAACAAGCTTCTAATAGCTTTCCAAAACAGAACTTGTCACATGACAAATCATTCACAATCGCAGACATCAGTCACACCTTTCAAAACTTAGCCAAACCATAGAGAGTAGTCTCGATCCTTGCTTGGCTCGTATCTGTCCTAGACAATTATCATTCTAGGATACTTTCTAATGCATAATTGTGGTCGAGGAGATACTCGACTCGATACCCCACCTCATCTGTCCTAAACAGTTAGCAATTCTAACATGCACATGCAAATGCGTAACATTTTCAAAACATGCTTCTCATAGCCTTTCAAAACAAATTATATCATATATCAAACAATTTGCACGCATACACACATTCATTCACAAAACAATCCATCAATCACATCACAATCCTAGGGTCCCATGATCATAGGAACACACATTCACACAATTGCCCATGCAGGGATTTGCTTGGAATGCCGCCATACCTATCGCGCGCCCACTAAACACCTCAAACTACGACCCACATTGCTCAAGGCCTACTTGACGTGCCCGGTGTACCTGCAAATATAACCAAATGGTAAGTTCTCTACTCGTTTCGCTTACAATCGATACAAATCTGAAAATACCATCATCGAGGCATGTCTTCGCCTCAAATGGGTGTCGACCCACGAAGCCCTCCAAAAAGGGTCTTTTCCCACCCCTCGAGGTTGCCACCAATGATTAGAACTCAAACTTATATTCGACTTATCACATGTGTGATTCTCACTTGTTTTTCATAGTTGAGGCGTCTTCCCCACCATTAAGATTCTCAACATACAACGCATATGTACATCAATAGAAGCATACTTCCCAAGCTTGCTAAAACAGTTCTAAACCTTCACCACAACATCACAATCTCTACCATGCTTCCCTATTGCTTCAAAGATCAACACACCATGCTAGAAAAACACTTATACACATAGATCCTCGTCCGTCTCAAAATGGGCATAAACTTCCCCAAAATAATAACATCTCTAGCATGCCTTCTAAAACATCAATTTTTAATTCTAGCAAGCTCAAACAATAATTATACATGCTCTAACAAAAAATATTCGACAATTTAGGTTTCATTTAGCCTTGCCCACCCCAAATTTAGTGTCCAAACTGCTGCAATGTTCTTGGCAGCCGCCTCAAGCGTTCGATCAAGTGCCAAAGCCCAAAATTGATCGCTGTCACCACCACTAACACCTTCTAGTCGCTGTTATGAGGAAAAGAACACGTCCCCCAAACTGGAATCCTATCAAACAATGATAAAATCAGTGAGGAAGATTGCTCGGTTGGGAAAATGGGAAAAACAATCAGAAAATGGGGAGAGAAAGCTCAAGTAGGGAGCGTGTGGGCAGGGAGAGGCGCTGACAGAGGGAGACAGACAGAGAGAGGGTTCGAACAGAAATGGGAAAACGGCAGAGAGGGTGAGGGGCATGAGAAAGGAGAAGAAAACGTGAGGGTGAAAGTGAGTGAGGAAAGGGACCGTGTGAGAGGGAGCTAGCGGAAAGAGAAAAGAGAGTGGCGAGAGAGAGAAAGAGAGAACGTGTGGCAGAGAGGGCAAGGGAGCATGGGAGTGGCGGAGAAGAGCACGAGAGAGAGTGTTTACCCAAGCGCCGCCGCAGCCACCGCTGTCACCACCGTCGCCGCTGCTCAAACCTCCGCCTTCTTCTTCTCTGCGTTGCGGTCGTAGCTCAGGGAGAGTCGAAGAGGGGAAACGAGGGAGAAGTGGGAAAGACGAGGGAGGAGAGGGCGACATCGGGACCCTCTTGCGCGTGGAGATCGGGTCCGGCTCTGGACCCACTCCAACCCCACCTGAAACATGAAACGAGCGTTACATCCTACCCTCCTTAAATGAAATTTCGTCCTCGAAATTTAGATCATACCTCAATGCAAAAATAAAAGTGGGTACTTCTTCCGTATATCCTCCTCGAGTTCCCACGTGCTTTCCTTCAGCCCATGGTGTTGTCATTCCACTTTCACTCAAGAAATCCTTTTCGTGCGAAGCACTTACTCTCTTTGATCTACTATTCTAATAGGTTTTTCTTTCATTGTCAAATCATCTTGCACTTGAATACCTTGAAAGTCAATCACATGCGTAGGATCTGGTATGTACTTTCGAAGTATGGAAGCATGGAAAACATCATGTACATGACTCAAGTTGGGTGGTAGTGCCAACCTGTACACCACCTCTCCAATCTTCTCTTAGATCTCAAACGGTCCAACGAACCTTGGACTCAACTTTCCCTTAACACCAAATCGAAAAACACCTTTAGTAGGTGAAATCTTCAAGAACACATGACCACCAACCTCAAAAGCCAACTCTCTACGTCGAATGTCGGCATAGCTTCTCTGTCTACTCTGAGCAGTCAACAACTTTTTCCTTATCAATTGCACTTGATCGGTGTAGTGATGTAATACTAAAGGGTTTTCAATCTTGTCATCGCCCAAATCGGTCCAAAAAGCTGGCGATCTGCACGGCCTTCCATACAAAGCCTCAAAAGGTGTCATCCCAATACTAGAATGGTAATTGTTATTATACGCAAATTCTGTCAATTTCACATGTTTGTCATATTCTCCTTTCCACTCTAAGACACATGCACGCAACATACTCTCTAAGGTTTGAATGGTCTTCTCAGATTTCCCATCAGTTTGGGGGTGGAACGTTGTGCTCAGCTTAAGCTTGGTACCCAATGCCTTTTGCAATTACCCCCAAAACCTAGAGGTAAAACGTGGATCTCGATCAGTGATGATGGACTTTTGCAATTGCCTCTGGATGCGCAGTGACAGTCGATGAAACTCTACCGTGTAATCCACTACAGTTCTAGAGCCCTGACGAAGATTGAGGTACTCCTTGTAGGCCCTCTCAACATGGTCCGAAGGTACAAACTTGGCCTACATCAGCCTCTGCATCTCGGCCCAAGCCTGTAGGGGTCGCTGACCACGTCGCTCATACGATCTCTGAAGCTCAAACCACCTTGTCTATGCAAGCCCACGCAGTCTAGTCGCAGCAAGTGGCACTCTGTGATGCTCCTCCACCTGGTGGTAGTCGAAGAAAAACTGGACTGCATATGCCCAGTCAAAGTACTCTTGTGCGTCGAATTGCCCAACAAACTCCGGAAGGTCCAACCTCACCCCATATCTGGTGGGGCGATTTGGACAATCAGCGGTACACCTGTGTCGATGGTCAACTAGTCCTGTTGGATGCGCACGCCAAAACTGGAAGGGGACCCATCCGCTGACACCTCTGTGGTGGAGCATGCGGTAGGGGCGGCTCCGTGACTGCACCTGCATAAAATCAAACTGGATCTGGGGCCTGGGTCACATGGACAGTCGGATAGGGATATGGGTATGCATTTGGGAATGGATATGGGGCCTGAAAATGATTCACATGTGGATTTGGGTATGGGTTTGTGGACGGATTTGGATAGGGGTTTGGATAAAGGTTTGGGTTGGACTGGGCTTGGATCGGGTTTGCTCCTAAACCATTCGTCGGACCCAGAGTGGTTTGGGTTGGATTATGGATCGAGTTTTGTGGATAGAAGGCTAGATTTGAACTCGATCCAGAATCCGTAAGAAAATGGATCTGGTTTTGATCTGGTCTAGGAAACAAAATGGGAGGGTTCCGGGTCCGAGTATGGTCTTGGTTGGGTCTTGGTGCAGGTTCAAGGCTAGAATTATAGGTCTGGATCAGATTTGGGGACATTAACGGATCTAAACCGGGTTGAAAAGGGGTATTCATGTAACTTGGGCCCGGATTCGGACCCATATACCCATGAGTCGGGTGGTATGGATTCGAATCGAGGTCACATCTTGATGGTGGGTGAACTGGTCTCATGACAGACCGGCTCGACCCGTCGAGCCGCTCGAAAGAAGTTGAGCGGTCGGCGGTGGTGGGCGGCTCTCCCTCGGGCCACGTTCTGTAGTGGGAGGTGGGGCGACGGGCGACGGGCGGCGGCCGGTCGGACGGTGGCGCCCCAGATTTTGCCCCTCTGAAAACGCTGAGCAGTCGGCAACGTTCCTTATTCCACCACCGACCGACAAAGTCACTTCTCCCTGTGCGCCGGGCGGACCCAATGTCGGCAGCGCGCCCATCGTAGGACATTGTGTCTTCATCTTCTCTCTGGTGGGTAGACCCACGAAGGATGACGTTCCTGCTTGACGACAGGAGGAGGGCGCAGCTTGATCTCCTCCTCCTAGGAACGAAAGCAGGGGAGCTCCAGCAGAGATTTTTTGCGTTGGGTCTGCTACATCCACCGGCAACAAGGCTTCGGCTGGAACCGCTTCCCTCAGGACGTGCCTGGCTTCGTTTGCAGCAGGTAACGCTTGGTAGCCTTGTGTGTTAATTTGTGAGTAGTGCAGAAACGAGCACAACATTCCTTTGAACTCATCCAGCCTTTCGTCCATTCTCCTGGTTACAACAGCAAAGTCTCGCCTGATGTGGGCGATCTCAAATCCATGTTTTTGCCAAAGTCTGTTGTACATTTTCTTGATTTTCCTCTTCCATTTGCACAATTTCTGTTTGATTTTTCTCAGTTACATTTGATGTAAGCTCAGTAACCCCATTGTCAACTTAGCGGAAACGCATCGAAGGTCTGGTTTTTTTGGTGCTTTTGTTGCGACTTTTTCGTCCTTTGGTGGTCCTTTTGGGTAGTAGCTGAAAATTAGCCGAGATGATGCAGCAACTCATCAACCCTGCTCACTGGTTGCATGAAAAAACGGTTTCATTGGAATCTTGATTTTAAAATTGGTTTACTAAACAGTGACTTCGAATTCAATCTTATTGTTTTTATGCTATGTATCGCTCACACACTAGAGAACCGCCTTATTGAGCATCTGAAAGAACTCTTCTTCATTGCTGCTTCATCTTGAACCTTTTCTTGCTTATAACGATTTACTTCAAAATAGATACATGTAGATCTACATCTTGTCAACTTAGCTCTGTGCACCATTTTCTTTCTTTTTCATCTATAACGTTGGAGGAGAAGTGGTGTTAGGGGCCCAGGGGGGATGGGACAACAGTAGATTGTTTTTGGTGGTTTACAGAATGATACAGAACAAGGAAAAAACCTTGTCTTTTGTGTGCATGCTCAGCATGTTTGCATGCATCTGCAGATGCAACATATCTCCTTTAGCATTGCTGCATGCCATGCTAACTTATGATTTATGTTGTGAGTACACCCTATTGTCAACACACTACCCCAGTGATGACCCTTAACTTTTTACTCCTGCAATACATATTTGTTTTTCTTTACTTTATATATCCTTCAGTTTGTTTAGATTTCATTAAGGAAGCAATCAAATATGTCCTGCAAGTAGCAAATGGCACGTGTGATCAATATCTATGAATGGTTAAGATTATGTTCTTATACTAATCGCTGTTAACATGTTAAAGGTGCTTTGGAGAGTTCTCTCCTACGTGCAAGTTGATGACTTTTCCAGGAAGGATTGAAACATTAGTAAAATATGGTTAAAATTTGATTATTAAAAAACTGTGTGGTCTAGGATATGTTTAAAAAAGAATGGAAAAATGAGGCTATATGTTTTTCTAGTCTGAGGTGGTTTTTAAGTTCTTCAGTAGATATTCTTGAATGGTGAGGCTTCATAACTGAATGAGATTCCTTACTATAGAGATTAAATCATGAGCTCTTTGGCTGTAACGATTCAACCTCTTGATTCTATAGGTCTGTCATCATTTTTTTTAATGTCAAATTAATAAATGCTTGCTGATATTACGGTCACATTCTTCTGGAGTTTTAGAGAAGTTTACTTCTATGGCTTTGCATTTCTGTCAATGGGTGATGCTACTGTGCTTATTACAAAGTTTCTGTGTCACACCCCAACCCTTTCGACCCTCAAAAGAATTTTTTTTTCTTAACATAAGACATTGAGGTGCGACGACACAATAATTCAAAATGAGATGAGCCAAACAATTCAAAACCATGGAACAAACTTTCCATTATATAATAATTTCAGTTCATCTGTACACATGACAAAAATACCCCAAAATCACAACATTGATGCCTAACAAAAACAATGTATCAATAAAACCAAAACAAGACGCGCCGGGCACTACAGTTCACCCAAAACCTCCCCAGAAAGATGTGAGTGAAGCCACCTTATCAACCTGCTGCCTCGGATCCACGAAAACCTGAAAAAAAAAAACATCTGAAGGCTTAGCCTTCGCAGTATGGTAACAATCCAAAAAAATCCCTAAACCTCTAAGGTAAGGGCTCAGATATGAACTAATCACAAATCACATACAACTATGTATAACATATCATTCTCATTTTTATCATCTACATTAACTTTAGTGAATCGACAGTTCCTGTGGATACAAAACACAGGCACGTGCACACTGCGGGCGGCCTACAGCCGGGAGACAACCCTCATGGTGGCCCAAATCGATATGGATCAATTTACGCTGCAGCGGTAGAGCACTCATCCATGGATGTGTGAATTCCAAGGAGAGATACTCAGCCTTCCCTAGGACACCCAGGTTGGGAAGGCGGTAGCCCAACGCTCCAAGCACAACAGTACCCTGGGGCCTTGCACCGCCTGCGCTCCGAACAGGCAAGACCAGTGGCGAAAGCGGGACGTTTTCCAAACACATTGCCACAACCCACTGGCATCTCATCTCTTATTATTTCTTATTTAACATTATGAAAACACAATCACAAGATGACCAGCTAGTTCATGAAGTTGGTTCACTCCACAAGTGCACTCATACCTCCAAATGCCTCCACATGAGGGCTACATATATAATTAACATTCTTAACTAGCCGTCATAGCAATACGGGTACAACTACCCTTCAATTTCATTCATTTGTATTATGCCCAAGGCAATGCATACAAAACATTACAACATTCACATCACTTATCACATCAATCATATCTTTCAAAACTTAGCCAAACCACAGTGAGTAGTCTCGATCCGTGATTGGCTCGTAGCTGTCCTATACAATTATCATTCTATGAAATGCTGCAAACTTAATATGTGACTGATATAGTACAAACTTAATATGTGAGGTCACTCATGGCAGTGGATATGGGTTGGTGTGTAACTCAATGTTTCTTATTTCTAAATATTTGCTTGACATAGAAATGTGTGAATGTGTGAAAGTATCCACGACTCAAAAACATTTAGCTTCTTAATAGTTTTGTTTCTTAACATCTTTGGTAAAGTTTAATGGCTGCAAAATATCATACTTTCATGCTATTTTTGTCGTAGTAGTTGGAGGAGCATTCAATTCAAATACTACTAAAATAGCATGAAAAACTAGTATTTGTGGCAATTAAAATTTACCAAGGATGTTAGATATGAAACTATTAAGAAGCTAAATGTTTTTGAGTCAACGTGACAAAAAAAATAAATAAATAAAAGCACCCAAAATAAATTTAAAGAAAAGAAAGTGTTGAGATTGCTAACATTAGTCGAGTCATATTGAGACAGTTGACCGGAAGCCCAAAGCTTTCTAGAAGGAGGTCGAAATATGATGGATATCTGAATTATTGGGTCCATGTTATGGATATTTTAATTCTTGCCACCAATTCTCGATAGAAATGTTTGCAAGACATATTTCACTACAAAATTCATTTTGCAAAATTCATTTTTGAAGGCGAATTGTTTGTTTGTTTTCTTACTTGAATTGAGCAGGAGCTGTTTGTTATTGGTGATCAAAGAGAGACTCTCCTTGCCTTCATTGTGGGGGAAAACCTTATGCAATCTGCTGTAGATGGGAGAGTTAGCGAAAATAGCAAACAAAGTATTTCCATTCCCTCATTTCAAGTTGTTAGAATCGAAGATGGTCTTATTCTCGTATCGTTGGTGACACTCCAGAAGTGAGCAACAATCGCTTGTGGCTCTACGTCAAGGATGTTCTAGGGAGTGAGGACTCTTACAAAAAGTATCTTTGGCCTGTTAAGACCATCAGCGCCGCCCCCCACTCCCCACACTCTCGTTTCTACTAATAGCGATAGAATCTTGTGGGAGGCGAAATAAAATTTGGCATAATGTGTTAATATTGTTAAAGTCAAAGGTGTGCCTGCTTCTTGGATGAGGGACGGCTACCCAACAGCATTCTTCACACTCTACATTGCCCAAAACTCATTCTCACGTAGTGGAGGCAAGCCATTTATTTTTTGAATGCCCAGTTGCAAGCATTCCATTTCCTTTGATGCCCATTCAACGATTGTGGATGTTACCCTTAACTGACGGATGATGCAAACGACAAAGGTCTCAGGATTGAAGCTCATTCACAATCATCACTTGTCTTAAAGGCGGTTGCTAGCTCTAGATCAAGGTGAAATTGGCATCAGAGAAGAGGTAATGGATAACATACGTGAATTGCTGCTTGTTTCAATCATCGGACATGCTTAAAACGCCTTGACGGCATTTTCAATTTAATAAAATGGGAGGGGATCGATACCTTGGATGTCATCACCCCTTGGATGAGTCACATGTCAAGCGCACCTGTTGGCTAAAATTTACAGAATATTTTGTAGTGAATCGTCCATGGCTATAGCGGTGACAGTAATGACTGATATACAAAGCAACAGGGTGATTTCTTCGCCGTTGTAAGTCTATAGCGATGGCTTTCTTTGTCGGAATGCCTCCACCGGTGATGAAATCACCGGTAACATTGAAAGGGATACAGTGGGGAACCTAATCACCGCAATACATTTAATTAACTATAGGTGACAAGCTTCACCGTTGTATGTCTATACCGGTGAATATTGTCTTTGCTCTTTCCTTTTTAACACATTAAGTTACTAATTATGCGTCTCACAATTGCTAGGGAAAACTGAGCAGGATGCTCAACCTCTGAAGAACAAAGAATCAACACATTAATTTGTCTTTTCCTTTGCTTTCTATTGGGTATTTGGCTTAATTTGGTTCTTTTTCTTGGCTTTTTTTTTCAAGATTCTCAGCGAAGCTTTGCTTGGCAAGTAAAAATGAGGTAACCTGTTTTATGTTGCTGATATCCATCAGCAGCAAAAGATTGGCACTCCAATTCCTGCAGCTGGGAAAGCTATTATTGATGTTGGAGTAGATGGAATAATTG
Source organism: Nymphaea colorata (assembly GCF_008831285.2). Lineage (NCBI taxonomy): Eukaryota > Viridiplantae > Streptophyta > Magnoliopsida > Nymphaeales > Nymphaeaceae > Nymphaea > Nymphaea colorata. The sequence goes on from NC_045149.1 coordinate 155,767, forward strand.
TTTCGAATCATGGTGGTCACCAACTTGACTGTGCACCTGATGCAATTTCTGCCCTTGAGGAGGTAACATTGATTCACCTCAAATAATTCTGAAATTGCTATTTCTTCACAAAGACAAGCTTTTCTTTTTCCTTCTCAAAACGGATTGCAAGAAATCTTTTATCATTTTCGTCGTTCCCCTGATAAGTTGTTGACACATTTGAGAGATGCTTGATTCCCCTCCTCGTTGGTCTTCTTATTTGAAGCATAGGTTGTTCAAGCTGTTGCTCTTAAAGTTCATGTTCTGCTGATGGAGGAATTAGGCATGGGACATCCGCCATGCTGCGAGCAAGGGGAAACATGCCACCCGACTGCGGAAATGTGAGTTTGTATATTAAAAAAATTGGTGGAAAAATAAAAAGTGATATCAGAAAAGTCGAACTCACCGGGAAGAGCAGGCATGGCACAGGAAGCAACAGGTTTAGGCGACTTCTCCACCTTGACTAAGCACATCCCTGCTTAGTGGACGTTTGAATCGACGGAACCATCAAAACAGGAATGCCCCTGTTTTAGCAACTCAGGCAGAGCCTAAAACAGTGGACCTTGGCCATGCCGTAGACAGCAGCGGAAAGAAGCATGAATTGTCTCTTGTAGGTTATTTTCTTTGTCATTGAATGCTTTCTTGAGTTGCTAAGTTGCCGGGCTTCATCATGCACATGGAAAGCCCATGAAGATACTACTGCTATCTACTAGTAATGAATGATATTACAAAATAAGATTTTTCCAGGTGCTATAACTTTGTGAGGTAGTGCTCTACTTACATCGTCTGAACCTGTTTGGTATCCTTTACACTATTTCTTGTTAAACAGGACCAAGACCCAATATGAAATTTAATAAAATGAGTCGGATCTCTCGCACATGGCAGCACTCTCGATGGTGCAGAGATACTATATTCCCGTCCGGAAAGGAAATGAGAGAAAAGTAATACCCAAGCAATCCCGCTGTCAATACGTCTCACATACAAATAGGAACACTCACCGTGTTGTGGTAGGGTGTGGTGCTCGGGCAATCCATCGAGAGAGAGGGATGTAGAGAAAAAGGAGAAGAGAAAGGAAAAGAAGGAGCTTCCCGTCTTGGCCTAGAAGGCACTGCGACCGGGCTCGAGAATAGTCGGGCTTCGCAGCCAAGTGATCTAGGGTAGCAGGTGGGTCCCCAGGCCTTAAGCCTCAAACTGGTCCACTTTGGATGCTCCTACCACTCTAGAGGGAAGTTTGGCCAGCAGCTGAGGTAGGCTAGACCGAGTCAAGCTAGGTCTAGAGGTTGGGGGTTCGGCCAGCAACTAGGCTGTAGCCGAGGAAGGAGAGAGGGAAGGGGCTTCCCGCGGCTGGCTCCCGAAAAGACCTTAGTGCCTGGCCAGCGCTCAGGCAGACCAAGAGGAGTTTGTGGCCTGTGCTCAGACCTAGACCTAGTCCTTAGACCGGTCTTGGGCTGGGATTGGCTCATGAATAGGTTGAGGCAGGCCTGTCCAACTGAGAGCTAGAGGGAGCTGGGCTCAACATAAGCTGGACCTGTTCTAACCTTAGATCACGGTTGAACCCGAAGGCACCCTAGAGGAACCGTGCTGGTTCAGCCAAAGGCTGATCTCAGCTAGCGCTTCTCGGGAGGCAGCTGGTCTAGGCAGAAAGCCATGAGGATTCCAGTTAGGCCAGCAAACAAACCTAGATTCAAACATGAATACCGAGGCTATATCTGGCCTCTACCTGGGTCTAAGCGCCGAAAATGAGGAGAAGTTGAGCATGGGGCAGAACTAAACAAGAACAAAGCAAGCAAACCAGAAATAAAGATGACAACCTATGGTATAACCAATCAAGGAATAAAAAAAAGGATCAGATGTTTCTTTTTTTTTCCTTAGAATAAACGCTTTAAATTTGATTTGCTACGAGTCCGAATTGAGGGGGAGGGGGAAGATCTACAGGGGCTTTGGGTCTTGGGTTCTTGATATCTTCATCTCTTGTTTGTCTAAATCAATACAAGAATGAGTGGGTTTCGCTTTGTTTGACATCCTACGGCCATGTGGGGTCTTATATGTGATTATGAAAAAATTTTGTATTTCTTTTTGTTGACTTCGTGAGAAGAAAAAAGGTTGATTCGAATTAACTGAAAATTTTAACCTCAATAACGAATTTCAGACACTTGAGTAAATTAATTTGCAGACGCATTTGAGCATGTATATATAACTAGTAGCAGGGGATGAATTTGCTAATTGGCTTGTAACTCATGGATGTATTTGGAAAAGAGAAAACAAAAGTAAAATAAACAACACCATTGATTCATGAGAACAGAAATAGAAAAATAAATTATAAACCTGTCTGTTGGTATTTATAATTAATACTGAAGATAGACAAGTGATTTTATCTAATTACGGTCAAATTTATGAACAGATTTTACCGTAAAATGCCATGCATTAATTCTTTCATTTTATTATAGATTCTTACAGGCTTATCAGGTCTCGAGCGGGATCATATTTTTGAAGCCCAATCTAATTGACTATTAGCAAGCTGGGCGTGAATAAAAAAGCAAGATGTGCACCAAAATAAGTTAAAACTTTTACAGTTTACTTTTTCAACTGTATTTAGTTTTTTTTTTAATAAAAAAACATTGTCATGCATACCGGGCCCTGACTGTCAGATTGTCAGGCCAGGCCGGACTCGGGCTCAACTGGGTACCTGGTACCCATCAGCTCAGTCCAGTAACCAGCGTTATCGACCAGCATGGGACATACCATTTACTGAATTGGTAGCTAGATTGACATATCTGAACATGCAAAAGTAGATAATTAAGAAAAAAAACTTGGCAACTTTTAAAAGTAAATAATAATATTAACCGTGTGTGCGTGACATGTGGGACTCTTGTATATCAACCAATGAACTGATGCTTTGGCATCAATTCGATCCCAATCGGTGGATTGAGGTGGAATTTTATAACAATACTGGTGCATCTTCTCAAAGTGCAAATTAATGATGAAACTAGTGTCTAGCTTCTTAGGAAGAAAAGGCACATATTTTAGGTCGCATCTAAGATGGCCGCATCTCACTGTCTTGGAACTGAAAGTTCAACTGGTACTCCTTTTAAAAAGATTAATATAATTTGAGCACATATACGCTGGAAATCTCCTGTAGCAGAGGAGAAACCGAAAAAAATTTCCAGAAACCGGATTTCATCAAACGGGGAGATTTTTTTTTTTACCGTTGGAGGTGGAAACAAAATTTTTTTCCAGCCAGAGGGGTGAAAAAATTTTTCTGGAAATTTTTTTTTATCGTTGGAGGAAGGAAGGAAGGGAAGGAAGAAGGGAGGAGGAAGGGAAGGGAAGGAAGAAGGGAGGAGGAAGGGAAGGGAAGGAAGAAGAAGGGAGGAAGAAGAAGGGAAGAATGGAAGGAGAAGAAGGGAGGAGGAAGGAAGGAGGAAGAAGGGAAGGAGGGAAGGAGAAGAGGGGAAGAGGGCACGGCTAGGAGGGAAGGAGAAGAGGGGAAGAGGGCACGGCGAGGAGGGAAGGGGAGGAGGGCACGGCGAGGAGGGAAGGAGAAGAGGGGAAGAAGGGCAGAAGGGGAGGAGGGCACGGCGAGGAGGGAAGGAGAAGAGGGGAAGAGGGGAAGAAGGGGAGGAGGGCACGGCGAGGAGGGAAGGAGAAGAGGGGAAGAAGGGGAAGAGGACAAAAGGAAAGGAAAGAGGAAAGAGCGATGAAGTAAAAGCTCACCCGTGGATGACCAAAGCTTCCCGACGGATAACTAGAGCTCACTGCTGAACGTTTGGGCCCCGTTTGCAGCACACACATGGCAGTGACAGAGAAAGAAAGAGGGGCAAGGGCTGCCGGATGGGTAGAGAGAAGAGCCGGCGGCACTCAATCTTGAGAAAGAGGGAGAGAGCTCTCACCTATGATGGCGGCAAATTGAGAGAGCAGCAACCCCTTCACAGCTTAGCCGGTGAGGGGAGAGAGAAAGTTTTGCGACAATTCACCGATCACCCTTCTTTTGTCCTTCATCTTAACCAGAAACATGATCACCCCTCTTCCTTCCTTCTTCATCTTAACCAGAAACATATTTCTTTTTAATCAAACTTTTCTAGAAATTTATTTCTCAAACGCCCCCTTATTCAATCATGCTTTCTCAGTTTTTTTAATCTGTCAATACAACGTAGTGGGTTTGAAAATTGTAATCAACCAATGAACATACGCAAACTGTATTTGCAAAATATTTCATTTCATTTGATTTTCATGAACCCAATATTACTAGAAAGGGCTTTTTTCATTCAGATATAACTTTATACTAAAAAGAAGGGGATTCGACCTGCAGACCACCTCCCTGGTGAGACGTCTGGTGCTCACGTTTGACTTCAGTTTTTGGGCACGGCTTAATTAGGAGAGTATCACTGTTTCCTTGAAGTTAATGGCACAACTACTGTTCCTTCCTTCCTTGAGAAATCAGCTCCAAGTGATTAAAAAAATTTCCCTTGCCCATCAAAGGCAGGATAAAAAATATTGTTGTTGAAGGGTTTTCGAAAATATGGTGGGACAGGGTTAGGCCTCTGGCAGAAGATGACCTCCGCCTCCTCCTGCTGCTCATGCTCCGGCCTCCTCCTACTTCAGCTGCTGCTGAGCAGCTTTGCCTGCCCCATGATCCATTGAGTGGACAACTGAAGCTCTGCATGAAGTTAGCGAAGCCCCGAGAATCTAAGGAAAAGAAAGCGACTCGAAGCAAACGCTTCGCCAAAATGGCTTCGCTCGAGCGTCTCGTTAATGGAGGTAATCAGCTCCGAATCCTAGATGGCTAAATGCTCTCCTCCTCCTCTTACTCCTCTTCTTTGTTCTTGTTGTCATGAAAATTTTATTGTTTCTGTCGACGGGAATCTTTTGGAATCGTTTGAGTGGTGCTTCGAAGTAGACTTGTCTTAACAGACTTTCTTGTGGGGATGAAATTCGGTTTAGGGATGGCATCGAATCTGAGCCGAAAACTTATATATTGTGATTGGGTTTATGAAAATAATATTTTCTTGGTTTTGATGTTCGTGAAGATAGATTTTTGCTCCTTTTATGTGGGGTTACAGTGTGATTTGACCATCGAGGATGTTTCGGCAGGGGTTTGATTTTTTGTGTATTTCATTTTAATCTGTTTGCTGTGAAACTGGTAACCTGTTTTAGCTTACATAATCTGTTTTATACTTTTACTGTAGTATATAATCTGTTTTTTTTTGTAGTAATCCTTTTATTGTATAATCAAATATCCAAAATCGCATCTGCCAGAGATCAGCTATTTATGGGTCTGATATTGGTCCCACCTTGAAGTTGGATAAAAACCTACATATTGACATTAGACATGGGTATACAGGACACAAGATGGCAAGTGTCGAAGTGACTTTTTTGAAAACCAAAACTGAAACTGAATAATTTTTTGGATTCTTATTTTTTTTAGAAAGTGTTACTAGTTGGACTCAGATTGGTTGGACATGTGACCCTTAATCTGAACTATTGTCTTACTAATTGAATCTAGCCTAAGGGTAATTTGGGTCTGTTTAGAAGGAAGAGGATATGCTTCTCTATTTTCTGTTATCACATGAGTGTGGGAGCATTTCCAAACAAAATGTGGGTGCTGGTGCTGGTGTGGGAACATTTCCTAAGATATATATATATATATATATATACACAATACACAGACACTAACACGTAGGAGGAATGGGTTTGACTAGGACTGTTTTTGAGCCCTCCTTTCTTTCTCTCTCTTTTTCACCTGCTTTTTTTCTCTCATCTCCATTTTTTTTCATCTTCACAACCATTCTTCCTACTGCAGGATTAGTGGAACCTGGGGAGGGGGGGTTCATTTTCTTTATGATCTATGTTATGGATGTGATCTTTACATTCATAGGATTATGAGTATATATTAAAAATAAAAGAATATTTATAAGATTTAAAATTAATGGTCTGAATTTGGCTTCCAAACTCATCTTACATGTCCAAGAAATGCTACTTTTATGTTGATTTTGATGTTCTTTTTTGACATTCATATTGCATCTGCATAAATATTTTTTAAAAAAAATGCTGCCAAATAAAGGATGTGGAAAAACCAGTCCCAAAGAGCACACACACACACACACTCATCTGTGCAGGCATGCACGTAAAAGTTTACAAAAAAAATTGTAAAATTTTTACTTGTAGAAGAGGGTTACATCTTACGTGTAACTGAGTATAGTATCAATGCAGGTAGTCTCCGTTGCTCACAAGCAGCACCTGCATCTGCATCTGTGGCAGGCATATTGCCATCTCCAATTCTCCATATGACAGATTTTCCATTTCATTTTTGTTTTAATCTTTTTCTATTTTTCACACCATGGTAAAATTACTTTTTTAGTGCCTCTATGGCCCGCCAGGAATGAATTTTTGTTTGGGGTATGCTTGTGTGCTTTTGCCGGATTAACAATTGCAACAAAAAAAAAACACAAGATTGTTAAATGATTATCAATCTAGTTTGTCATGATATAAAAGTGTTACTGTTTATCATTTCATCCAAAACACCCTTGAAAGAAGTTCTCTCAACTTGTGATCACAATGATTCATGGCGTTAATGATCAAATATTACAATAGGCAAAATCTTGAAATGGGAAAGCGTAATGCAGCTGTCTGACCCAATGTTATCCGTATCGTACGATACGGACGCGTATCGTACGATACGTATCGTCCATATCATCATTTTCGATACGGTACACCTAATCAATATGATACGCGTATGTATCGTACGCGTATCGCACGTATCGTGCGATACGGTGGGCGTATCGCACGATACGGGAGTAAAATTAAAAAAGGGGCCGTCGGGCCCCTTTTTTGCTTCTTATTCTCAAACCGACGCTCCTCTCTCTCTCTCTTCTTGTTTCTCAACGCTGCCAGAGACGTGGGAGGGAGAGATTTTCTCCATTGCATCAAGATTTGCCGGTGAAGAAGCTTCATTCCTCGTTGTGGGGAGTCTTGGGACGGTGGGAAGCTTGGAGAAAGAGGGTTTTTTGGTTTTTAACACCAAGAAGGTAAGAAATAACTCATTTTTGCCGTTGAATCGTTCATTTCTCTTATTTCCTACATTTATTTGTATGTTTTTACTTGTTTTGTAAAGATATAATGTCGGATCCTGCATGGCAGTGGTGTACAAGGGTGAATCCCAAAAATAGATTAAGAGTTAAGTGCAATTATTGTAAGCAAATCATATCAGGAGGGATTTCTCGCTTTAAACACCATATAGCTGGTACACACAGCGATGTGGCTGCTTGCAATGGCTCCCAAGAGATCCCATTGCCAGCGTATGTAAAGCACCAGTGTCAGCAACTTCTTGATGCAGTGAAAGCAAGTAGGATTGAAAAGGACATGGAAGATGCGGAGGAAGGATATGGGGACCCACATGAAGGAGAAGAAAGTGAAGGTGAAGATGTTCAACTTGAACAAGAAGATGTTGGTGTCAGTTTGAAAACAACTAAAGGGAAAGGCATCATGCATGGTGGTGGTTCTTCTGCAACCAGAAAAAGAAGAGGTGCAAGTGTAAGTTCAGTTTCACGAGGACGTGGCAGAAGTCAGGGTCGTACTGGTGGTGGTAGAGTACCTACTATGAAGTCGAGCAATATGTCTGGTTCGATCAAGAATTTTTTTCCCAATTATACTGCTGCTGGTGCTCAGCCTGAGATTCGTATAGCCATGCAATCAAAGGATATTATTGAAGCAGCAGATGAAACCATAGGAAGGTGGTTCTATGATGCATCCATTCCCTTCAATGCAGCAAACTCTTATCATTATCAGCCTATAGCAGATGCGATTGCTAGTGTAGGGCGAGGGTATAAAATGCCCTCTTTTCATAAATTGCGAGGTAAAATTCTCAACAATATAGTTAGAGATGTGAAGACATATTGTGATGAACTAAAATTGAGCTGGAAAGCTACAGGATGCAGTGTAATGGCAGATGGGTGGACAGACATCAAGAACAGAACATTGGTAAACTTCCTTGTATATTGCCCTCTTGGTACTATGTTCTTAAAATCTGTTGATTTGTCTGATACTCCTAAGACTGCTGATGTGTTGTTTGGGATTTTTGATAAAGTTATAGAAGAAGTTGGGCCTGAAAATGTCGTACAATTTATCACTGATAATGCAGCAAATTATAAAGCTGCAGGTGAAATGTTAGCAGCACGATATGGGACATTTTATTGGAGTCCATGTGCTGCTCACTGTGTAAATCTTATGCTTCAGGATCTTGGTGAAAGGGATGATATGAAGTTGACAGTTCACAGATGCCAAGAAATCACGAAGTTTATTTACAATCATGCTTATGTCTTGAATTTGATGAGGAAATTCACAAATGGGGCTGAATTGATTCGACCTGCACAAACACGGTTTGCTACAAATGTTTTGACTGTGCAGGGTATAGTCAAGCAAAGAACTTCTCTCAGGCAGATGTTTTCAAGTGATGATTGGGCTGCATATCCACATGCCTATAAAAGAAAGGCTACGACAGTTGTGGATACCATCTTCGATGTTGACTTTTGGGAATCATGTGTGCACTTATTGAAGATTTGTGTACCTCTAGTGAAAGTCCTCAGATTAGTTGATAGTGAAGATAGACCTTCTATTGGATATTTATACGAGTCTATGGATAGAGCCAAGGAGGCCATTAGAGATAATATGAAGGGAAAAAAGAAGTTGTACATGCCTATATGGAAGATTATAGATGAAAGGTGGTCTGGACAACTTCATTGCTCACTTCATGCAGCAGCCTACTACCTAAATCCTGCTATTAGATATCTTCCCACTTTTAAGAAGGACAGAGAGGTCGAGTATGGCATGTTGGATTGCATTGATGTGTTAGTAAGTGACAGTAAAGAACAAGACGCTATCCATATGTCGATCAACAAATATGATACGGCTTCTGGTACCATGGCGAGAGACACAGCAGTTCGATGCAGGACAACTATGCGTCCAGGTATTAGAAAAAGAAACTTTATACTTTTAGTTTTTGTTGTTTAACTTTTATTCTACCTTCTCATATATTTATTGCTGACAACATTTTTACTTTCCATCTGTTATTAGATTTGTGGTGGGAAAGGTTTGGGCCTGATTGCCCAGAATTAAGGAAGCTTGCAATTAGAATCCTCAGTCAAACATGTAGTGCAACTGGATGTGAAAGAAATTGGAGTGTATTTCAGCACATCCATAGTAAGAAGAGGAATAGGCTGGAACATAAAAGGTTGAATGACCTTGTTTATGTTCGTTATAATATGAAGTTGAGACAAAGGTAAACATTTGTTTTGTTATACAAGAATATCAAATTCTGATATATATTTTAATCTCTAACAATTTGTTAATTTTTTCTCTTGTTAGGCAACTAGAAACAACATCTACGAGGAAGCATCACAATCAATATGATCCTATCTTCATTGACCATTTTGATATATTAGATTCTTGGGTTGAAGAAGAACCAGCTGCAATACTTGATGAGGACGATCTTGATTTTTTGAATGTTGAAGGAGCAGCAGAGATTGTTGAAGAAGGAGAGGTTGGGTCGGAGCAATGGAATGTTGGTGACATTCCATTTGCAACAGAGGGGATAGAAGAAGAAGTTATTGAAGAAAATGAAGATGATGATGAAGAATGAAGATGATGATGCAAATGACGATTGACGATGCTTTTTGTTTTGAGTTTTGAAAACTATGTCAATATGTTCTGAGTTTTGACTTCTGAACTTATGAATTGTGATGTAATTGAATACTCTTAGGTTGTTTAGTATGTTATTTTGTTTTTTGAATGTTTGATTTCTTATTTTGGAATGTCTTGTTCATATGCATACCTCATACTTCATAGTTCATATACATGAATGATGAATGTTCCTTTACTTTAAATACATTTTTCTTGAATTTTTCTGATTTTTACTAGTTTTTTTGGATTTTTTTAGATTTTTTCTGATTTTTTTCTATTTTTTATAAATTTTTAATATTTTTTACAAATTAAAAAATTAATTTTACGATACGTTACGATACATTTACGCTACGTTACGATACAGCGTATAGGTCAGCCCGACCGATACACGATACGATACGGCAGTGATAACATTGGTCTGACCATTTTAATTGCACGGGAGCAGGGAAGGAGTAATAGGCCTTTTAATGATTGGACCTTCTTTGCTTTATCAATGTATGTTTAAAAGCTGTGAAAGGCATTTTATATCAAGCATTTTGCAGTGACTCCTTGCTAAAGGAACTAAGGACATACCCATGATTTTTAGTTGATAAAAGGTCCATCATTTTTCCCAAGACTTTCCTGATAAATATAATTCTGTTAGAAGCATCCCACTAGAAAATTCTGAAATGGCGTATGCTTTTTGCCCAACTATATGTAAGCTCTTGTGAACTTTGTCCTTACTTTTTTCTGAGCGTTGATTGTTGTTGTGCTTTGGAGGGTTGCTCCTTTTTCTTGTGCATCTTATTGTATTAAGTCAGAGCAAGACTTTATTTGCGCATGTGTCCCCACCCTTGACACTTGGTGGTGATTCTCTTTAGGTCAAAAAAGTCTAGTTCTCTTAACAATGCCCTTCAGAACATCTTTGAAAGGTTTTGGGCCCTCCGTCAGAAAAGCTCAGATTGGCAAAGATATTTTGGTCTTGTCTGTTGAACTTTAGGTTTTCTTTAGCTCCTCATTTTTTGATTTTATTGCTTCCAGCTAGGGTTATGCTGGATCGAGAAACTGGTAGATCTCGTGGTTTTGGCTTTGTAAGCTTTACATCGAACGAGGAAGCTGCATCTGCTATCAGTAGCATGGATGGGAAGGTTCATTTTCTGCATCCTTCTTCTTTAATTATTTTTATGGAAGAAATGCTTTTTGGGTGATTGTGATGAGCCTAATGAACTGTATCATCCATTCCGGACCCTATCGTTGGGGCCTTCTAAAACCGAAGAAAAATGGAGTTTTTGGAGGGCTTTGTACATATAATCCTAAATGGAGTTTTTGTAGTTATTCTTGTTCGAAGAGTTGGTGTTTTTCTGATTTTACATGTGGAGACCAGAACTTTGGGTTGAGCAAAATTGTTCCTCTCTAGCGGGTATTCACGTGGCTTCTGCTGCTCCAAGTGGCTTATGCAGCAGTGGTCGCTCATGGGTTTGAACCTTCCACCATTTCTTAGAGGTTGTAGGCTGCCTCGCTATTATTGTGGCCTAAGTTGGCATCCTCCATCTATGCAACGTTTTGTTTTGGTTTTTTTGTTTTGTTCTTTTTTTTTTCTTTAAAGATTAAATGGCCATTCCCCTTGTCATGCGTCTCCATCTTTCTGGTAATTCTGATTGTTCTTGCACTTCTTGCAAGATCTTCATGGGCGGATGATCCATGTAAACTATGCAATGGAAAGGACGGGAGGATTCCGTGGTGGGGGGTGGCTATGGAGGTCGTGGGGGCAGTGGCTATGGTGGTGGTGGATATGGAGGTGGAGGATATGGTGGAGATGGTGGTAACTATGGTGGTGGTGGTGGTAACTATGGTGGTGGCAGTCGTTATGGTGGAGGTGGAGGTAGCTATGGTGGTGGAGGTGGTGGGTATAGTGGAGGTGGTTATGGGGGCAGTGGCGGGCCTGGCAGCAGTGGTGCTGGCAGCTATGGTGAGGTTGGTGTGGCTGGAGGTGGTGGTGGCGCTCCTGACAATTATTCTAGTGGCAGCAGCAGCTTTGGTGGAATTGATAGTTTGGGCTTATGGTGGCTCAGCTGGAGGAAGCTACGGTAGCCAGAATGTGGACGAGGATGGCGACAATGTTTCACGTGCAAGCTCTGATGAGGATGATGATGGTGAGCCATTGGAAGGGAATGACAGAGACGATGACAATGAGCCCGATGACTTCGCTGACAAGCGAAGTGCATGACATCCACCAAAAACAGCCGAGATTATCTTCGATAGTTCAGATCCCGCACGAGGTCGCATAGTAAGAGTCCTGATCTAAGTTTTCAACGAATAACGATCCTTTTCTCCTTTGTTGCTGTTAATTCTCTGCTGTTTAAGAATATCAAAGTGAACAGACATTTTTCCTACATTTATTATAAAAAGTTTCATCCTGTTTGTCTTTGAAGGGAATCTGTGATGAGTATGAAAAGTTTATTTTGCTGGTTTCTTGTTTATTTGAATGCGAGACATCTGGTTTGTCTCGCGCTGTTTGTGAAAAGGTCAATAAAACGTCCTAGTTAATTGTCAAGTGTGTGTTCTATGAAGTTTGAACTACCGTATGATATTCTGAAGGACTTACAAACTGTGGTTTTATCTTTCGGGTAAGCAGGAGGATTATCCCTCCGCCCGAATGAACGAGTTCTTGCCTCCATGGTTCATGAGTTACGTTGGTACTAAGTGGTGAGACATATGCGTGCTTATGTAAATCCCCACCTTTTTTTAATACATATTTTTCCTTTCAATGAATTATTTAATGAAAATACGAATCAAGAGAGAAAGATTGATCAAGGCACTTTTCAACCTCGATTATGACTTATCCCGCCTCTATGGTTCTTAAAAGTTATTCAAGTCTTAGAAAAGTTCCGCTCAAGCATTCTATTTTTGCAACTTTTTTGCCGCACATGGTCCCATTTATTGTAGTTGAAAGATGTCTCCAACTTAACCTAAGTTGTTTTCCCTAGCTTCCTTACCAAGCTATGTGGAGAATGGTGTGGTGAGAAGTTATGGGTGAGCGGGGGAGACCCACCTCTTGTTAGAGTCGAAGCTTCCATCTAATTAGGATACAAGGTTTGCTTTTGATGCTTAAAGGCATCACTTTCATTGTGTTTCAATTTATATATTAGTGACTTCTTTTTGTGCGGAAAATTTTTGTCCAATTAGGGTCTGGACCTGATCCAGTATGTCCTGGTTTAGGCATACTTATACCATTGTATACTCTAATCTTGAGTATGAATGAAGTTTCAAAGAGAGAGAGAGTCTGGCGGCTAGTGGGCACCAGACCTCCTCACCCGTGGTTTTTTTCCCTCTAGTTGAGGGTTTTCCACGTTACATCTGTGTTCGATCTTTCATTCTTGCGCGTCTATTATTTCTACATGGTATCAGAGTCGTGAAGTTTTGGCGTAACTGGTTCGTTTTTTTGCTTCTGTTGTGTTCGAGTGGGAGGAGGACTCGTGTCATTACTGTTCTTTGCCCATTGCCTGACGGTTCTTACCACGTGTTCGGCCGGCCAACACTGTTCATCGCACAACTTAGATCATCGCCCGACACCGTTGGAGTCCCGGCGTCTCTTCCAGCGACATACTCAACGCCGTTGGAGTTCCGGCGACGTACTAGACACCGTCTGGAGTTCCGGTGTCTCTCTGTTCAGGCGGCTCTCTGTTTCTGCCCTGCTTGTTGCTGTGCAGTTCCAGCCAACACCTCCGCTGCTTAGAATCTTCATTGCCTGACGACGCCTGTGGTTCCTGCTTCCGTTTGGCGTGTCTTCATTCTGCTCCAGCGCCATTGTCGTTTTTTTCTTTCCAGCGCGACTGATCTTCTCCAACGTCGTCCAAGTTGCTGCTCACTGAGACGACGTGGCGACGCCTGGTCCATTGCTCGATTCTGTTTGTTCGGGATCCACTATACCCAGCATCGCCCTTCTATCCAGAGTTGTCAGTGTTGACTGGTCGACCGACTCCCTGCATCCCTCTGCCTTCTTGCAGTCGCCTGAGGGGTCTCCATCGTCTGTCTCCTTCAGTGTTGCCCGACGCCGAGCTCTTTGTTGCTCGCCCGACGCCGGCTGTCAGCCTTCTACCTCGTTGCCCTCAGCCTGCTTGCACGTCCCCCTTATCGTCACCCGACGCCTTCTGCTCTATCGTCTCTACTGGGGTGCTCCGAGAGTCACTGTAGACGCCCTGTTGTCGCTGCTTCTTGCTGCCAGACGACTTGTTACTGTCTGTCCAGCGTTGTTGTGCCAGTCAGCGCTGCCAGTGTATCTGCCTGCTTCGCCAGGGCTGCCCTTTGTCACTGCAAGAGAAATTTGGGTGTTCTATCGACGTGATGGCGGATTCCTGTATGGGAGAGTGGATCATCGACAGTGGTGCTACTCACCACATGACCGGCGATCCTAAAGTCTTTCATGGGTATAAGCTTTCGTAAGGAAAGGAACGTGTTTCTCTTGTTGATGGTTCCTCTATCTCTATGGCTGGGAAAGGGAGTCTCCCACTTTTGAACAAGTTCTTTGTCCACAATGCTCTACATGTTCCCCATCTTCCCTTGAACCTCTTGTCGGTTAGCAAGATCACGAAAGAGTTGAATTGCAAACTTATCTTTTCTGTTGATCGCTGTGTTATGCAAGACTTGGTGATAGGGAAGAGGATTGTGATTGGTCTGACTTCTGACGGGCTCTATCGTTTACCTATGCGTGCTGCTCAGGCTCTCATGACGGCAGTCAGTCAAGCAACGAAGAACAGAGAGGACTCCCTTCAATTGATTCTACGTTGGCATGAGCGCCTTGGACACCTGCCTTTTGGACTTCTTAGACAGTTGTTTCCTGATTTATGTTCCAGGTTAGATATGACTATGGTGTCCTGTGATGTCTGTCACCTGGCCAAACATGTTAGGGCTTCATACCCTTTGTCTAGCCATCGTTCTAATGAGGTATTTGCCCTGATTCATTCTGATGTGTGGGGGCCTTCAGGGATTCCTTCCTATCATGGTTTTCAGTATTTTATCACTTTTATAGATGATTGTTCTCGTAACACTATTGTCTACTTGTTAAAAGACCGTAGTGAAGTTCCTACTGTCATAGAGACTTTCATTGCTTATGTGGAAACTCAATATGGAGCATCTGTTAAGACCTTTCGATCTGACAATGCTCGTGAGTACATGTGTCAGTCTGTTGATAGCTTCTTTCGAAAAAATGGAATTGTTCATGAGACTTCATGTAGTTATACTCCTCCTCAAAATGGAGTTGCTGAACGAAAGAATCGTCAGTTATTGAATATGACTCGAGCTTTTCTTTTTTAACGTCATGTTCCAAAAAGATATTGGGGGGATGCTGTGTTGACCAGTGCGTATCTTATAAACTGTTTGCCTAGTTGTGTTTTGAATGGGCAGATGCCTTACTCTATGTTACCGGGAAGTCGTGAACCTTTCTCTCTTCCACCAAGAGTCTTTTGATTGTGTTTGCTTTATTCACTATCATAGTCCTCACATTAAAAAGTTTGATCCAAGGTCTATTAATGGTGTATTTCTAGGTTAATCTCCCACTCAAAAAGGGTATAAGTGTCGGGACCCTTCCACTGGTCGTGCCTATGTTACCAAAGATGTCACTTTCCTTGATTATTTGGAGACCTTTGCTCCTGTTGCGAAGATGAAGACTGTCAGAGTCATTATCTTCTTTGCGATGAAGGAGTGGAAGATGTACCAACTTGATGTCAAGAACGCATTTCTCAATGGGGACCTTGAAGAGGAAGTATATATGTGTATGCCTCCAGAGGAACCTGGAAAATGTTGCAAGCTAAGGAAAGCTTTATATGGGCTCAAGCAATCTCCTCGAGCATGGTTTGAACGACTTAGACTTGTCATGAGACAATGTGGATACCATCAATGGAATGGAGATCATACACTCTTTGTGAAGAGAAATGAGCAAAAGGTTACTATTATGTTGGTGTATGTTAATTATATGATTGTCACAAGTGATGATGAAGATGAAATAATTAAGTTAAAGAAACTGTTGGCGATCAAGTTTGATCTCAAGGACCTTGGTAAGTTGAAATATTTCCTTGGCATTGAAATTGCTAGGTCTGGGACTAGCCTCGTGCTAAATCAACGGAAGTACACTCTAGATTTGTTAAAGGAGATCGAGAAATTGGGGTGTAGACCAGCTTCTACTCCTCTAGATGTTGGCCATAAGCTAAGTTTTAGAGATGGGGAGCCTCTTTGTGAAGAGGCCAAAAGAAGATATCAATGTCTTGTAGGGAAGTTGATTTATCTTACTCTCACTAAACCTGATATTACTTTTGTTGTGAATGTGATGAGTCAGTTCATGCATGCTCCCACGGATGCCCACTTGAAGGCTGTTGACAGGATCTTGTGCTACTTGAAGAGAAATCCTGGCAAAGGTCTCTTGTATGTCAAGCAAGACACTCTTGGGATTGAAGGTTATTCAGATGTAGATTGGGCAGGTTGTATTGACACTAGGAGGTCCACATCTGGCTATTGTATTTATTTGGGAGGAAATCTCATAGTGTGGAGAAGTAAAAGACAAGATGTTTGTTCTCGTTCTACTGCTGAAGCAGAATACAGAGCAGTGGCTATGGGAATTTCAGAGCTTTTGTGGCTAAAAGTATTGTTGACTGATATTGGTATAAAGGTTGAAAAACCAATGAAGATGTATTGCGATAACAAGTCGGCAATCAACTTGGCCAACAACCCTGTGCTTCATGACAGAACAAAGCATGTTGAGATTGACCGGCATTTCATTCGATAGAGAATTGATGCTAAAGAACTTGTACTTCCTTACATGAGATCTGAAGACCAAACAGTTGATGTTCTGACGAAAACTCTATCTTCAACTTCATTCGAGAGAAATGTATCCAAGTTGGGCATGTTTGATATGAATGTCCAACTTGAGGGGGAGTATTGACGGATCTTGATGTATGGGTCTGGGTCTGGACCCGATCCAGTATGTCCTGGTTTGGGCATACTTATACCATTGTATACCCTAATCTTGAGTATGAATGAAGTTTCAAAGAGAGAGAAAGTCTGGCGGCTAGTGGGCACCAGGCCTCCTCACCCGTGGTTTTTTCCCTCTAGTTGAGGGTTTTTCACGTTTCATCTGTGTTCAATCTTCCGTTTTTGCGCGTCTATTATTTCTACAGGGTGTAAGGTTTTCTTTTGATGCTTAAAAACATCACATTCACTGTGCTTCAACTTGTACATCAGTGACTTTTTACGCAGCACATGAAGTTGATGCCCTAGACAACTAGAAAGGAAGACTTACCAGCCAGTAGAGAAGAAAGTTAGCAAGACAGTTTTTAATTGTTTCAAATCAAGTCGACAATATTAATTAACGAACTTGGTGATCATTGCCAAAAGGTGCAAGGCTTCAAGATTTTCAATTAATTGCCCTTCATAACACCATATATAAAGTTATACCCAAGATGATGGTAGTGAGGATACAAAGAGTTCTCTCTCGGATCGTATGTGGTGAGCAAAGAGCAGTTGTTATAAATTGGGTGCTTCATGATCAGATAGCTTTTCCAATGATCCTAGACCTCTTGCGAAGGAGAAGGTGGTTGGTTATGAAGTGTGTTCTTGTTTGATCTTGATCATGAAAATGTTTTCCCACCATGATATGCGTCTTGCCTCCCCAAGATAAGCTCATTTCCCTCACCATGATATGCGTCTTGCCTCCTTTGCAAATGATTTTTAGAAAAACCACTGTGAGATCAGCAATTTGCGGATCTTGTACTTGGAGCATTCCTTTCTATGTAGGCACACTAGGGCGAATCATAGAATTTTAGAATCAAAATGCCCATTTTTTAAGAAATTAGAATTATGAGACAAATGAAGTATTTTGTTTTTAGAATTAGGAAACTGAAACCTAAAATTTTGATTACACTGCAATTTGAGGAGGAATTATGATTCTAGAATTTTCTTTTTCAAATCAAAATTCCAAAATCAAATGCCCCCCTAGGTGGAACATTGTGGAGACCTAAATTTAACACAATCTGGCCGCTACGCCTGCACTTTGCATGCGGATATTGAAGCTTCCTTCCTTGATAATCCTCAAACTCGAAAGGAAGATGGCTAAATTTTCATGGGCGGACCAGTGCGAAGCGAGAAGAATGCATTTGGCTGCTTGGGAGCAATCCTATGCAAGCCAACAATGGAAGGAGGGGTGGGTCTTAAAAGACTAATAGATCATAATGGCGTGTTCCTAGCATCTCTAATATGCAAGGTGGTTAACATGAACTAACTCAAAGCACTAGGTGGAGTGGAGCAAGGGAGAGTCGAGTCAATGTTAGGAGAGTCAGTTTGGAAGTAGGCCCTGCCTGATCAATGATAGGCATGTTGTTCATTAGAGAATGAAAGATCTTCAAAATACGACATCAATTAGTGATGAGGACATGCTAATATGGGTGGGGAGAGGGGGCTGGAATTTTGACTAGTAAAGAAATATGGGATGCAGTAAGAAATGGGGGAATGTGTGAAACTTGGAAAATGTGTCCTTGGAACTAGTATGCAGCCTAAAAGGTATGCTGGTTTTTATAAACCGCTAGTAGCGGAGCTACAATGTGGCTGGTGTGGGATAGTGTCTATACCACAGCATGTGGTGCCCATGGCAGTCCCAGACCGGTGACTCAAAGTGCCCCTCAGCCAAAAAAGTTTGAACAAATGTGAGTTCCATGGCTAGATATAAAGAAGAAGATGGAATTATAGAACAGAGACATATGTTGGGTCAACCCAGTGGCGGAGTCAGAATTTTGGACTGAGGGGCACTAATTAAAAACCTTCAAATCTTAAGGTGCACCACTATACATAAATAGATAATTTTTTTAGAGTACCAATATAAAATCAAGACTTTTTATGAGGCTTGTGTGGACAACTGTAGTTGTGCACACCTGCCTATATGTGGCTCCGCCACTTGGTCAACTGATGTTTTCAAATTATAATATGGAAAATATGGTGATGGAGAAATCAAATCGCCCATGATGCAGCCTCTTTGAATGTCCAAGGGACAGAGATCTAGACAGCCTGCTTGGAGGTGTTTAGTGGGCTCAAATGGAAAAGAGCAGGACAAGAACCTGTTGCATAGTTGGAGAAGGGAAGAAGTTGTTTGCAGCAGCATCCCCTTTGCAGCTGAAGCTCAGTTGCATGTTCAAATCACTACGTCACGCCACCAGCAAAGCACTTTCTGTTTTGTGGAGAAGCAATCAAGATACCAACTTCAGAGTTGAAAGCAAGAAGGTGAAAAGAAGGGTTAGATGGTGCTGAAATGTATTTTCTGGCTCAATAGTTCAACTACTTACATGAATGATGCACATGATGGCAGGAAGCTTACTATCTAAGACAAACATTTCTCACTTGACCATGAGAGTTGAGCATCTACCAGTGTTTTTCCTCACTTATTTCGTGCTATAATCTATTTCATTTTTAGTTATTAGGCTTCTCCTTCTTCGAGCTAAATTTAACCTAATATATCTTAAATTCATGTATGATATACGTTTCAAAAATATATATATATATATATTTCTTTTGCCAAAAGATGAACTGCATTTACATTGTTCTTTTTCATCGTATCGCATATGTATAATGGGGTTTAATCATTATATGCTTGCCTTTTTTGCTATCAGCTCCACTTTTTATCAGAATTATTATTGCTTCACTTTCATAATATATTTGAGCTGGTCTGTTGCTTGTTTCCAACTTCAAATGTTTAATGAAGCGACTCATCCAGTTCACAGCACTCGTTATGGTATTACAAACAGTATCTTTAGCTTAGTGTTGTATGCCGGGCTATGCATCTCAGTTGTGCTTGGAGAATCTCTATTGCCCCTTGTTAAGGATGGATTTGGATGAAAACCAAAATATAAAGGGACTGTTAGCAAACCAAAAAAAATTGAAGACTAGTTCACATTGCTACAAGGAACATGTTGGACATAAAATGAACAAGAGGCTGAATTTATAAAGTAATGAAGAAACTGTTCCAATTAAAGGACTAGTTTGCCTTTGTCTCAGGGAGACATCTCAAAAGTTTTCTTTGTTGACCTTCTGGTGAGTGGAAACTGCTGAAAGAGGGGTCGAAACCCTCATCCTTTTCTGAGAGCAAGCCGCTCTGGGGGTTTAGAGCTGCTTAGGAACTTGAGAGGACCTGTGGTACATCTGTAAATTAATCTTTCCCTACCATTTCCTTTGAGCAATTTTAAAGATGGCTGAATGAAGCATGACCACCTTGTCTTCTTCCATAATAGCTGGGTTCAAAAAATGAAGCCCCTTCTGAAGGAACAAGGACCAGGCCTCAATTCCCTCCTCCATTGAGGGTCGGGATTACAGTTCCTAGCGTTCCCATCTCAAAAAAGAAAAACAAAGAAGCTGCAATTATACATCATGATTTCCGTTCCTGGTTTCCCAGAAAAGCATTGAAGCCTTTGGTTGATGAGGCAGTCATCCTTCTGTCTTGAATCGGCATGTTCTGTTTCTTTGTTCTCTTTAGCATAATAGCATTAGACCACATGCCTGATGCTTTTTGCAATTTACTGCTTAACCTATTTCATCAGAATATAGAAACTTACCAACCACTGGTAGACTTATCTGTCAAAGAAATGCCACCGCCACTATACCGGTCAGTTTTGCAAATGGTTCCAACAACATGAGATAATTTGCTTTGTTATTTGTACCATCGTCCCCAGCCAACCCTGATTCAAAGTTTCTGTGCGTTTCCAATGCAGTTTCAACTCTGCGATCGAATTCCTCATCTGTACTAGCAAGCATGTAGCGCAACTTGAAAGTTATACGATTTGCCACCATAATCTTGTGCCTGGGAATTATACGACCCTCGAGTGAATAGCTAAAGAACCTGGATGACAGAACATAATGTTGATGGGCCATAGTAAGTTCTCAGTGAAACTCAGTGATCCAGGAAAAGGAGAACGGGCATGTGCATGATACATGTTTGTGATTAGATGCACATGCATGTAAGTACATTATTATTATATACCTTGGGAACTCGATGGGATCGTGCAGTGGCCGCACCATTGTTTGCCGTAAGTAGCGATATTTCGGACGAAGCACATCCAAATTATATTTAGCAGCATGGGGAAATCAATGATCATCTCTCCCAACAATCTAAGCGGAATACCTAAAGACAGAAAATATTTCATGTTTACTTCCAGTTTATTAGCTACACTGCAGCCAACAAGTTGCGGCTCCACAGCAATCACTTTTCTAATCTCCTGCCTACTCACACCAGCTTTGGTAATCAAGAAGACAACCTGTGGACAATGTAGACCAGGTAAAACTAAATGATTGAATAAGAGAATAAAAGCATAAAGGTGTCTCTTCAGGAGACAATTTAGGGAATATCCTCCCGAACTCATGCATCAGCCCTATATTTGCAACCATACTCTACTTGTCAACCAATCAGAATAACATCCAATAGTAAGACAACAAACTCTGAATGATTACCTAGCACAACTGGCACCTAGTACAACTGGCACAATTGCGGCCTTAGATTCTATATTTCAATGGTGACAATTTAGGGAATATCAAGAAAAATGCAATATCAAAATTGAGAGACTAATGCAATGTATACACAGACAAAGTTGGATGATAAGGAGCTTACTGCTGGCCGAATTTTCTTGTAAAGGCTATATGTTAGCAACGCTGGGAATCTGACTATAACACCACCTATAGCATCTTCTTCAACACCTATGTCCCGCAAAAATCGTACCTTCAAATTGAACATGTATCACTTATTAGTAAGCTTAAAGTATCTTTTGTATTATGTATACTGTTCTAAAAAAATCATTTAAGTTGCAGATGCGTTGACAAGATCAAAGGAAACATGAAAAGAACATGGCAAAACTATAGCAAACAAAGAAGAAGAGGAATATGGACAATTTCCCTTCTCCTCACCTACAAAATTTTCTGAAGCCATGAATCCCTAACAAAAGACCATATAAAAGTTAAGTTGTTATATGGCATTTCAATACATTGTTTATCTGAACAGGGTAAAAGATCTCTAATAAACCAAATAAAACATAAGCAATATACAAAATTCAAACTTTAAAGACTAAACACAAGAAAAATTAAATCTTGCACCTTTGGCGCTATTGTTGACTCCAGATCAATACAAAAGATCATTGGTTTCATCATAAGAATTCTTTTCATGCCATCACGTTTGATCCCCAAGTAATAGAAGTACTTAACAAGTGGCTTCCACGTTTCTTCAATGCTACATCCCATCAGTTGTGGTTTGAATGCCAATAATCTTCCAAGTTCTTCAGTTTCCAGCCCAAATTCCTTCACGTACCCAACCTGAGATTAAAGATCATTTCAGTGTTGAATCAGAATACATAGTAGAGTGATGCGTATGAAGTAGGCAACATAATCATTTCAGAACCATCCCGGTAAGTAGAATAAAGCATCTAGAAATAAGAGTTGCAGTTGGAACTTAGATAGAGAGAAAGAAAAACAGGACATAATCAAATAACTGTTACAAGATAGCAACGGTTATATTCTAAAACAACAACAGTGAAACCAGAGATATCCTTATCCATGGTATACACTAGTGAACACAGTTCCACTAAGACCACCATCCCAGGCTTCTCGCTCATGTCCAGTAGAAGAAATACTTGCATTTATGTAAACAGTTGCAACGAAAAGAAAACTTTGAAACAGGAAATTATCTAAAGGTAACAATGATCGGGCCATCTGAAGTACAACAGCATTGAAATTATTAACCAGCTAGCTAAAACTCATCAAAAACGTAA
Source organism: Nymphaea colorata (assembly GCF_008831285.2). NCBI lineage: Eukaryota > Viridiplantae > Streptophyta > Magnoliopsida > Nymphaeales > Nymphaeaceae > Nymphaea > Nymphaea colorata. The sequence continues at coordinate 178,224 of NC_045149.1, forward strand.
TAGACATTCTATCCATTCTATGAGATGATGGCTTTTGAAACAGAAAGTAGTTTTATTAAATCTCCAAGTGGACCAAAACTAGGATCATCACTTTCCAGTCCCACCTTGTGAACTACGAAATTTCTGGCATAAAAGCCTAGAATTCTCACATCTCATTTGGTTCATATGAACACACAATACAAAGAGGATGAAGGTGTCCCTGCCATGCAATTTTTATGAATCAGATCCATGAAACTTTCCTGAATTATGCAATCTCCTTATGTCCCATGGGAACATTTACCTTTTCATTCATGTCTTCCAAACTGAAGAAGCCAAGTGCCTTAGGATAATCAAAGACCATGGTGCCAAAGTCCTTCTGATCCATTCCAAGCTCTAGATAGAAGTTAACTCGGGCTTTAAGCTCGTCCATGTTCAACATCAGAATCTGCGGGCATCGGCCGATAACAAATCCCATCCAATCCCTCTTAACCCCATTCGCTTCCAGATAATCTATATTATCATTCAACTCATGCAGGCTACTTAAAGCAGAAGCGCTCTTGTGAGTACCACGCCGATGTTCCTTCCCTTAACATGAACACATGTTAACCACCGAACCCTCCGTCTCAAACCCTCCAGATCTCCACCAGACAAACATATCAGCTTCCCGATCTGCGGGTACGTCAACGAATTATGTTTTAGCCACCTGCATTATGTTGGCCACCAAGAGATCAGTTGAAGCAGTCCATTTTGTTTCAATGAGGTGTCCATGAGGAAGAGCTTGGTCGACCTCCTACCACAAAGTTCTGAATCACGTTTGCTGCCAACGTTGATAGAACAAGATAGAGGATCACCTGATCAGTGGAACCACTCCGCACTTCTCGAAACAGGTCTTCACCCGCGAATTGAAGATCGAATGCGAGAACTGAGGTGTCATCTTCATGGAAGCAGCCTCCATAATCAAGCCATCGACGAATTCCGCCAAATGGGAGACAAGATTGGTAGAGTAGGTGATGCTGAACCTGGAAGCTCGCATGGATGCGATGAGGACCTCGCGAGCGGCGTGCCGCCTGAGCTCCAGCGCCTGCCTCAGCATCTTCTCCTCCTTGCCTCCATGTCGGGGCAGAAGCTCTTCGATGGTTGGACGTCTGGACAGGGAAATCGAGCCCGGAAACACGGGTGCCCTCGACTCGTCGTCCCCACCAAGGGCTAAACGAAGTCCTTCTTCATCAATTCTGTCTTTGTTGTTGATGCTTGTGATAGAACCGCCTCCATCTTGGTCTTCTTCTCTTGCGGCTTCTGGAAGCGAAAGCGGGTCGAGCAGCACAGCCAACGACCTCGAGTTCTGCTTCCTGAGAAGAGCCGCCGATTCGTCATCGCCAGTGATTCGAGCTTCGAGCTGAGAGTCGAAATCGGAGTCACGACGGCACAGCAACGACGACGATGCACGAGAACGAGGGGTGTTGGTGAATGATGATAGCTGGAGCAGCTTGAGGTTGAGATTGAAGGCAGGGCTCCGTCTCGTGAGGATAGAAGATGATGGTAGCTGAGGGAAGAACAAGACTTCGGCCCAGTGGCTTGCATGTAGGACGTCTGTGGCAGCCATTGCCAACCGAAAGTTTCATCAAAAAGGTTGTCGTGATACTCTTCAAGCGATTCGACATCCCCAGCTTTACGCTTTCGGGGAAGTGAGAAAAATATCTGAAGATCACCAATGTTCACGGGTCGAACTTATTTGATGATCAATTAAAAGTTGGATCCTGCATTTCTCTGGTTTAATAACGGGGATAGCGTTTCCTTTGTGCTTAAATCTGAACTCCCAATGCCTGTTTGAGTCTAGACCTGAATTATGCTTGAATCTGAGTAAAACATGAGACCATTTACATGTAAACATTCAGACAAAAGCTGATTGGATTCAGGTTTGGTTCTAAAAATCATATTTAACTTTGACTGTACTTCAAATTGATGGGACAACTAGGACCTATAAACATGTGTCTTCTACAAAATGCAAATAATAAAGAACAGAATAAAGCTAATTCAAGTAGTTCTTCCTGTGTTGACTCTGTACTGTTGTGTCATTGTACTGTTTTGCTTTTATTGAGTCCTAGTGCAGTGTCAAGCTTCCTTTGGTCTTAATGTAGCGTCTCAAACAGACGGCTGATGGTTTTTCTTTCTGCGGTCATTTCTTGGGCCTGTCTTGAGAAATTGATAGTGCAGTTCTTTTTTATTCTCCAACTTGAGATACAAGTCGATCGGATTCGTTTCTTTTGCCTTTTTAACGCTTCTGCAAATCTCACAAGTTGTATGATCCTAAGGTTTGCAATGAAATGAACAGATGAACCAACAGTTAACCCATTTTCAACACGGTTCTCAAAGGATCACAAAACTAAATTCGTTCATATGATTTTGAATCTGATTTACTCGTTTACGTAGTGGACACCCTCAAAAAACAGCATTTTACGAAAACAGGTTGTGTAAAAACATAGTTTTGTAGCCAGTTTTTGAAACCTAACTTGTATGTTTTGTGTGACAAGACCAAAATGATGTTTTCTATAGAAAATCCGAGATGGGTTGGGTTGTTGGGATTATTCACAAACCTAAAAAAACATTCTTATGATGAATTGAGTTTTTCACCTTGAAAATGTCGTTTAAGGGTGTCATCTTCATCTAAACACCCTTAGGACGTTTTAAATGAAACTAGTTCAGGGGAAGGGTGAAAAAAACTGAATCTGGATATGTATTCAGTATCAACCCAAAACCAATTGCGTTCACTCCTAACTCAAAGAGCACCTGTTGGTTGAGATGAAACCTTTCACGTGAAGGGTATGTCATATTAATCACCAGTTTAACTCCGAAACTTCCTTTACTAATGTTTCTTGATATGTATTTATATTGGAATAAAGCAATGTTGTCAAAGTCAGCCTCAATTGTCTACCATTTGATTCACTATCTGAAACAATGCCATTCGTCATACACTATTCATTATTTATTTTTGTAATATTGATGTAATTTGGTAAACTTGACCAGGTGGTTACAAATTCAAGTTTACCAAATGTATAGTGGGATTTTTCGGAGCTCATGCATATGCTCTGCAATCAGAAAAGCAACAATGGTGCCACTTTATTCAGCGGAAAAAGTTCTTGATTTATGTCCTTACAGAAAGATAATAATGAAACGAGAAGAGAAATGGCGATTCTAACAAGGTCACACACATACCTCGTAGGTAGGACATGTCCTTTCATAATTGTGTACATGACCATAGAAAGCAAGGTCAACCTTGTACTTTTGCCACAGCCCCTGTAGGCTCTCTCTCCCCATAGGCTCCTCAAAAGATCCTTCTTGAGCATACCATGAGTTAGAGGAATATCCCAGAACTCGATGAGCCACAAAGATGAGCCATGGCTGTTTTTGCCTATCAGCTGTTGCTAAACAGTGCTCAATAAATTTGTATTGCTCAGTGCCTGGTCTCCAGTCATGTTCCGTATCAGCTACACAGAAATGAAACATGCCATACTCGGTTGAATACCTGCACAAGCAAAATAGCTGAGGCATGTGCTGCATCATATACATGGGATAGAATGGAAATTTGAAAATGATACGCTGATCAGCATGCTAACTCCAAATTTAAATGTTAAACCATCAAGAAGCAAAAAAATAATTGATCTATGTGTGATCAGTCTTAAGCTGGTTTAGTAATTTTGAATTTTCTCAGTAAGGTTTATAGCTAGTCCATCTTGCAACATGCAGCAAAACCGTGACTTGTTTTGCAAGAACATAGATTTGGATAAAAATTAGTGGCAAAAAGTCTGCATCTACCAGAATATTTCTTTGTTCTCTGCAGGCGCATAAAACATGGTTTCAGCCAACACACCACACTCCCCACCTGAGTCCATGTTGGCGTAAAAGGACCCAGTACCTGGCCAATCGCGTTCATGGTTTCCACTGCATGAAGCAGCATGAGGTGTCATTTAGAAACAAGATGTACTTAAGGGGCTAAGCAAAACATCTAAGCATAATGACTAGCAAAGGCAACCTTGCAACCATGTACGGTACAGTTGAAGCAATTGGCTCTATCTGGGAGGTGAACTGATCCCATTGTGACAAGTACCCAGCATAAGATAGATCACCGATATGGAAGACTATATCAATCTTTCTCAAGTCCTTGATAAGCTGATCAGTAGTGTTCAAAGAACAGGGCTGGTAATTGCTGTATTCATTGGAACCATCACGTTCTGCCTGAAAACATGACCACAGAAAAATTTTATGGAAGCCAGAGTACACATAAGTCTGGATTAAAAGTTAGAATGTATCCAGAAACTTATGACTTCATAATAGGACACTGAATAACACTTCTATTTTGCACTCAAAAGCTTGCCCAGGAAACCAACTCCAAACCTTTCCCATGTCCCCAAAAATTATAACACGCTGCACAGATTCCTGTCCAGGATAAGGAGATGCTCTAAAATGGTAAGCTTGGCTCCAAATGTATGAGTTGTTAAATAATCTGTGACCCAGACTGTAGGTGTGTCTGTCTCAAAAAATTAGAAAAAGCAGTTGAGAACTGGAAATAGCCACAGAAAACTCCACATAATCAGTTTGATAACATATGATCTAACGTAAGTATAGCAGAAGGAAAATGAACAGATATATTTTGTGGAAATTCAAGAGAAAATAAACGGAAGTAAATAATCTCTCGCAGCAAGTTTTTTAAAGATTGATACATTGAGTTAGGCCATAGATCTTTCAGAAAGCTTGTATGAATATAACCAGGATCACACCATCCCACTGTCCGTGTAGGGGAACCTGCAAAATAAATGTAAAGCAAACTCTTTCAGGGCCTGGAACAATGAGAATTTGTATCTCAAAAAAAAAAGTTGTTTTATGTCATGTTAAGGTGTTAATTATGATTAAAGAGAAGAGAAAAGAGAAAGTAAATCAGAAACATGAACAAGCTTAATCTTATCCAAAGCACCATCTTCTTAGATACCAGATTATACTGATTATCTAGACCAGTAAATGTCATGCAATTAACTAACAATGAGCACATTTTTCACTTGTGCATGAATACCTTTCTAAATGATAGCATTTTTACAGGGTTTTCTTATGGATCAGACCATGGTGATCTGAATCTTAGTGAATCTCGGTGTACTGAAGAAAACTTGCATAAGCTCTCATTAACATATTGAAAGGATCCATGAATAGTGTCATCACTTGGCATTTTCTGATCAGAAGCTAAACATGATATTGAACATCTTGACACCAGTATCAGGCAATTAAGACCCTTGAACTGAATGCAGTTCAATTTCTAGAGGAAAAAAGTTAAATAATCATCAGATCCTACAAAAGAATATGTAAAAAATCAAAAATCCTTTATTCTCTTAAGAAAGGTTGAATTTTTATGAACTCTTTTTAATGAGCACGAAATGGTTCATTCAATTCATTATTTATTGATCACATGCAATTAACAAAAAAATGATTTCACACAGGAACAAAGTGTAGTTTCTCTTCCTCAGGTTTCTGTGATGTAATGCTGATTCAGTGACCTTCTTGTGCTGATTACGTTGAGAAGCATAACCAGGATACCACTAACATCGAAAACATTCATATTGTATTCTAATTTGCTTAACTATAAGTATTTACTTTGGAAGTTTAATGCTGTGTTCCAACTGCAACCAAGTGGTGACAGTAAAACTGTGATTTCATCTGCATGGCAGAATAAATACTAGCGGATTTTGCATTTATAATGTAACATTTTTCAAACAAAACATAGAAGAAAAAATAAAATCAATATATCACATATGCTGTTACGATTGAAAGTCAAAGTTCCAGCAGGGGATTGAGTCTTTGGTCCTCCTTTTGGACCCCACGAAACAAAAGGTTCAGCTTCATGAATATCATAGCCACTAGTACATGTAATTGTCATCTATCAATCAAAGAGTAAGGTCAGAAAAGAATATGACACTACAAACAAAAAAAAAAACAGCATTCATAAAGATTGTTTAAACCAAGAGGTAAAAAATAAGAGTACATTAGGCAATTGAACTAACACTTCATCAGTGCTTGTGCAAATGGATTCATGTTTTTTGCACTTTGCACACGTTTGTGCATGTGGTAGGGAGATGAATATCATCAGGCTTATCAACGTGATGAACATTGAAAATTAAGTGTTTTTAACAGCAGATATTAGGACCCGTATGTGATTTTTCATGTTTGAAGCAAGGTTGTCATTATCTCCATTGCAGCAGAGCAACATGGGAATGCTGTTAACAGCAGCAGATTATACTCCGGTATTGGTGCTCAAACATACAGTAAGAACATAGAGTACAATTTATATAGATCCTACTTCCATGGTAGTACCCTTGAGCTGAACTGTAAAACCCAAGTTGCCATGGTGTGTATTTCAAGATAAAGTTCTTGGACTAAAATGAATACTTCCTGCCAGCAGTAGGAATTGAAGTTCGTAAACTTGATCTTACTGATAAGTGTTTCTTTTAAATTTCTTACACAAGTAGACAAGGCAAAAGAAAGTTATTTAAAAATGAAAATCAATGCTGAGATATTAGAAAAGCTAGTCAAACAATTGTCTTCCATCAAAAGGTCATGAAACAAACCAAAAAAGAATATTCAATCCAAAATTTTAAGGGCGAAAAAAAGAAACTGAAGCAATGATGCACAGAAGGGACAATTTTTTCTTTTGCTTCTTTAGCCTTCTATCTTTTATCAGGTAGATAATAGTTATTCTGCTCGTTTTTCTTTTACCTTGGAGGCTTGCAGAGGGTTTCTTTGTAGACTTGTTTTTCTACCATAAAAGATTAAATATGAGGCTAGTTACTTATATATGACAGAGTTATTATATCATCATTGACAGATAAGGTGAAGCAAAACATCAGGAATTTGTGCACATACAGAAAAACACATTTAATGGTTACCATTCTCATGTCAAGTCCTAAATGATGGTTACATCACCTAGATTTACAGTAGCAAGAAACTTACTTCATTCCAGGACTTCCCTTGAGCTAGGCGTGGATAAACAGGAGCTTTTGGATTTGCAAAAGTAATTGTATTTGAGACTACAATCAGCTTCGGCTGTGGTTTAAAATCAGAACCAGAATCAAGTTTCTATTTAGATGATCCCACAGAAAGAGCAAACTCATAGCCATTGATAGCCATAACAGTAAAAAGCATAGTTGTTCCTATATTCTAAATCTAGAAATGACAAGTAGGACAGAAAACAAACCTATTGAACAAAGATACAACACTTTAATCACAAAGAAGAAAGATGAAAAGGAACATATATCTTTGTGGATGTTCAGTACAAATATTCTCTAATAGGAAGAAAATATTGCAGTATTTGCACAAAGGTTCCATACAATTAATTGGACTATATAAGATTATGAAGTTCTCAAGGGCATAGTCCTATACTAGTAAGCAGTGAAGGATGCCAATGACAACAAGATTGGGACATCATCCATGTAAAACAGGGAAATACATATTATTTGACGGTTAGGGTTCAAAACTTTTACACTTTGTATCTCACAGCAGATTTTATGGGAATTTCTATGTAGCAGCCATTCTTCCTAAATGGCCTTGTCATGAAGGATTATTCATCCATCTGTGGTCTATTATATTAGATAAGCCCTCAAACCTGTAGTTGATAATGAATGTGTGCCTTCACTTCATGTCAAATATTCCTTATAAGCAAATAGTTAAATTTATTGATTAATAACAAATTTTACCTAATAAAGGATTTACAACACACTGTCCTAACAAGGATGAGGGGTTGTGTTTCCACAAAAGGCAAAACAAGGAACAAAAATACTTATATAATGAACCCAAACCAGATATACTGCTAACATGGAACACAGCCCAACATTATTCATAAACATGCTGACCATTAATGTGGTTTTACTTGAGCATTTTTGACAGGACAGATCAGTATGTCACTTAAGCATACCTTCAAGTACAAGAAAAACATGTTCACGATAGAGAAGTGAAGTTATAAAACAAATAAATAGAAAATCAAGAACCGTTGGTGGACAAGGACATACTTTTGACATACCTCCTGAGAATAATGCAAAAGAAAAGTCAGCCCTATGGTTGATCAGTAGAAGTTTCAAAACCCCTTTCCCTGTATTTGTGTAGCTTGGATTTGAGTAGTTTGCATATCGATACTGCAAATAAATAAATGACTTATGAATATAAGCAAATATTCTTCTTTTCAACTAATCATTGGACAAGCTAAGCAAAACACTCTATGCAAAATAGTTTCAAACAAACCTTAATAGGTGCAGTACACAATAACGGAGCCTGATCTCTCTTGTTTTCAGGTTCACAAATTGCAGCACTGAAATCATGAAGAAAGCAGCTTTTCATCATATCACATGAACAGCAAATCACTTAAATGAGCTACCACCAATCACAATCTGCTTTGCTGTTGACAAAACAGAACTTTTGGCATTTTAAAGTTATAAATGGATTGGCCATAGGTAGAACTATTTGCACTGAACATGGTGCTAGTGTTAAAAATGGAATTATGCCAAGTATGTCAATAATATCACACAAAAACTTAAAGTACCTGAAATTCGAAGGAGAAAAAACTCCTATCCAATCATCACCTGATGCGTTAGGATAACTAAACTTCAACGTTACCCATTCCATATTTTCTCCCTGAGGGAATCAAGCAAATTCACATCAGCGTAAGATAGTTCAAGACTTATGCTTATGGTTAGACAAGCCATAAGTACGCGTCAACAATTTCTCACTAAAATTTGTATTCACATGTAATAACTGATAAACATGTCTAAAGGATGCATTTGACTTCAAATGACTTGTGTGTACTACTACCGCTAAGTCATCTGAGGAAATCTTTGAAGCTCAATGATTCAAGCCCTGACACTTCCCAGTCATATCCTCGTTTCTTGCCATATTTTAAGCTTGCTGGATGCTAGTGCACAAAATATGAATTCAGGAAGATGACATGTAATTTCCAAGAAAAACTATTAATAGAACTTTGAAGTTGTAATTCCTTTCCAGTCCTTTCTCACTGATTTAATATTTTGACCTTCCACTATTATTTTACTCAACAATTCTGATAGTTACAGTGCAGTTAATTTTATACAATTATGAGAAGTATGAACTGGGGATAAAGTCTGATCCATTTCAACAATATGGATCTAAAACTATTGTTACGGCATTTAAAACTAGCGGATGATTTGAATCATGTCTACAACATGCATAAATTTGCAGGATGGATGAAAATTTATATGGTGAATGAACCAAAGCCCACAAATATCATTTTTGCCTTTTAAGCAGAAAGGTTTTTCTTAGGTATAGTATGGCAAGCTTGGAAAAAATGGGGAAAAAACGGGGAAAATTTGGTAATTCTTAAAAAATTTAAGAAATCTTAAATATTAGGGAAAATAAAATAAATGAGACACTAATAAAACAACATAAAAAATAAACAGATAAGCAACAAATAAAAATTAGAAAAATGGAAACAAGCAGTTTCACATTAAACAAGCAAGAAAAAAAAAATCTCAAACGGGTAATTTTTGTTTTGGCATTTTTTTCGAAAAAACTGTGCTTTTTTGCTGTTTTTTCAGCGCACTTACTTTTAGTATCTCTAACGCGTTTTTGGTGACTATGCAACAAACAAAAGCATCAATTACTGGCCATCGAAAAAACCATAGAGAACATCAAAACTTCATAGACATGAATCAGTAGATTATCAATAGAACGGAATCAGACATAGCTGCCCATAGTGAACCTAGTATACCGGCGAATCACAAATTTTATTTAGGACAGTGTTTGAACCGATTTTAATTGGAACCACAATTAGTTTGATGGCTTCATTTATTTCTTTGTGAAGATCGTTCTCGGTAAAGTTAAGATTCAGTAAGCCCTTTCCTCAACAAAATTAATGGAATTATTGCAAAAGAACTTAAAATTTTTAGGAGTCTACAACTTATACACAGTGAGGCACAATGAGAATGCGTCTATCTAACAAGAATATCATCAGGAACTGAGGAACTACCTTCAAGCCAAGAACAAGAGGGGATGCTTCAATATGAGCAGACTCATCTAGAGCAAGCATAGCCTTATGAATGGCAATTTTTGAGAGCGGTTGTTCTCCCGACACCCTCGCCTCTGTGGAACCTATAAAGCCCACGAGGCTCCACAAAAAGAGCAATGTCCAGAACTTATCCTTCATGCTTGGAGTCTAAGATACAATCGCTGAACACCGAAATCAGAAAAACCAAAGTGACCAATGTTACGAAGTATGCCAGAAATCCAACACAAAGACAGCACACCAGTCAGAAAGAAATAATTGCACTCTAACTTCCTTGAACCCGTTACAAGGAGTACCTTCTTCTTAACGTGCACTTATCCGAAGGCATAAACAAACAAAACCTACCATCCAAAAGCTTCACCAATCACGCTTTCACATGGACACACAAAGGAGAGTTGGGGATTAAAAAAGAGAGTACCCACAAACTAGAACCAAGTGTGGAACAAAAAAAGGCACCCTGTGATGAGAATAGACAGCTATTGTTTTCTACAACTTTAAAAATTGGATTATGAAATTTATCTAACTTACAAACTTCATAACTTTTTATTGAAAACTTTGATTTATGTTCTCCAAAGGTCAAAAGTTAGATCTATGTGTCTAGTTTCTTCCCCCTAAGTATTAGTCAATTTCAAGTTGATTTGTTCAGCACTGAGGTGATTTAGTTAAAATTATTTCTTTTTGCAACTTGTTGCATAGTTTTACAAAATTTTATTGCTTGCCAGCTTCATACTCTTTATCATTTTTTAAAAAAAATTTCAACATGATACCAAGTTGATTTGATACCCTTTTTCATCGTAAATTTCCATAGAAAAGCTGCACAAAGAGCAAAAGACAAACCAGGAGCTAGAAGGAGAGGACGAAAGATGGATTGGTTGTTTCTTCCTACTTCACTTGATCATGTGGTCAGCTAATTAAGCGCTGGGATACCGAAGATAGCATGAGGACCCCCACTTTATAGAAGTCCTAGATTTTACTGTTTGAGGCAAAAAACAGAAAAAAGAAAAAAAGAAAAACAGAATGGATTTACAATCAAAGCTTCCAGTCAACCTAGAAAGAGAGAGAATCCGCAAATGAACTTCCTGATACAGATTGATTGTAGGAATATTCTTGTCCATCATCGCCGCGTCGGATCAAGGGAAGCTGATTGACGCAGTAGACCTGGAAACGGGTCAAGTTTGGTTCATTTGGAGTTGGATCGGGTTACTGCGGGCTCGGCGCCAAATTTTAAGGTAATTTACATCTTAGTGCCTGATCAAATGCTTAATATAAAATCTTACTAGTATAGTCGCAGACTACTAAGATTTCTTGGTTTTTTTTTTCTTTCTTTTTTTTTGAAAATTACGTTACTGCCGTGGACTTTTTAGCATTTGATGAGCGCATTTGCATCATTTATGGTGTAATAGACACAAAAAATTACCAGAAATTGATTTGCCCATTTTTATAAAATTGAGTTATTAAGAACTAATCAACTTCAAAGCAAGACTCCGTACTCTCTTCTCCAATTAATAGTTGCATGTCTACCCCTCTTCTCCAAAAAAAAAAAAAATCAATAATATAACTGGTCGAACATGTGGGCAACACGTCTTGGGTTGGATCCAATGAGTGTTAGCGTCTGAATAACATTAAGAGTTGAGTTGAGATCTTGCATTAAGTGGCTCAAGTGATTGGAGTTTTTTTTTATTTTTATTTTGACACCTGTTTAAATTTTGAAACCTCATAGTTTCGCCCATTGATGTTGACGTTTATTTCGTCTCTCTCTCCTCCTCTCTTCTCTTTTTATATATATATATATATATATATATGTATATATATATATATATAAAGAAAGAGAACCAATAAAATGGAAATATATATCAAAATTTGGGTACAAGAAGTCCGTTAAGTACAAAAACAAACTGCAGAAACAAAATATAAAAAGAAAATATACAAGTTAGTAGCATAATAAAACATAATAAGAGAGGTGGAAAGAGAGTGAACAGGAGCAGTAGAGTCACCCAACAGTAGATAAACGACGACACATAACCGCATAGCAAAGAGAGAGAGAAAAAATGGTTAGGGATTAAGTCAAGTTTGAACTAACTATAGTCATCAATAATCACCAACTTCTCGAGTTTTTTTTTTTTCCCTCTCATATATGCAGTTATCCATATACTAGATAAGCATTGACCGAAACTAACAAATATAGTTACACAATTATAGTTAAAATCTTACTTGATTGTATTTTTAAAATTTAAAAAGGTGCAAGTTTTAAATTAAGTTTTAAACGTAGGTAGCATTACCATTTGATGAGAAACGACTAAAAATTGTAGCCACAAGAGACATTTGTGCTCAATGTCATGAAAATTTTTTCCCTCCATCAAACCATCGGCTTCCGGCCTCTTAAAAATCATTATTAAAATATTTTTATGTAATATAGCTTTATTGGTAAGATTGTAAGAACAATTTAATGAGAAACATGTATTAAATCAATCATTTTTTTTACTTTAATTATGGTTTTTAATAATTAAAAAAACAGTTCTTATACTATCTAAATTTTGATAGTAAAAAAATCGAAATTTTGTTAATTTGAATTATGTGCGTTACTTACGTTATTTTTTAACACAAAATTATGATGTCAGTCTCTTATTTACCGACTGTTCTTTCTTATTTTACCGCTTACAAGTTAATTTTTTTTTATTTCTTACCCTTTTTCGTCCCTCCTCCCGTCTTCCCAGAGTCTCTCTAGGATTTCCTCTGGCGCCGGAAAATGGACGCCCTGGACTCCGTCGTCAATCCGCTCAGGGAATTCTCCAAGGACAGCATTCGCCTTGTGAAGAGGTGCCATAAGCCAGACAGGAAAGGTTCGTGTTCTCTCTCCCCCTTCCTCTCTGAATCCCTTGACGCGCTTGTTCTCCCTTTCCCTTCTTGTCGCTTCGTCTTGAATTTTTTCTCAATTTGGTTCAGAGTTCACGAAAGTCGCGTTCAGGACCGCGATCGGGTTTGTGGTGATGGGATTCGTGGGATTCTTCGTCAAGCTGATATTCATTCCCATCAACAACATCATCGTCGGATCGGGTTAGGTAGGCGCGTCTCGAAGAGCTCGTGGATCATGTTTGCTTTTTGGGGTTTCCTCGATTCGGCCCAATTTTTGGTTCTTGCCGTGTGTTTTGATGAGCTTCCCGCTGTGGAAGAATGAAAGTATAATTCTAGTCGATAGTGCATTCGATCTTATACAATAACTTGTTGCCTCTTTCATAGTCACCGAAAAGATTTGTCTAAGTTACTCTATGTTGATACGGCAAGAACGGAATCCGTGCAATTATGTCTTCTTGTACCATAACCTTGCTGCCTCTTTCGTAGCTGTCTAAGAGATTTGTCTAAGTTACTCTATTTTAATGAGGGGAATCTTTCTTGTCCAATTCAAAATATGTTATGACCTTATGTTAAAGAGACAAGGTTTACCATCGAAGTCTAAATTCTAGAACGATCGATCTGTCAAATAAGCGAAGGATCATTCACACTGGATCTACTAATCTATGAATGGCTCTGCTAGGTGTTCTATGTTCTGATGATACCTTCATGCACAATATTTTTCTAAAAAACACAGTTACCTAGATGATGATTTAAAGCTTTCACGCCTGCATCGGATAATTTCCTTTCTGATTTGTAGGACTATACTTGATAACGGTGATATGGTGATCCTCTTTCTAAAGGATCTACCAGCAGGACGCACAAACTTTGTTAGAATATTTCGCCTTGATTTCTACTTAGGTATCGCTGAACTTCTATCAACTGCCTTTTTGTAAACGATGTGTTGCTCTAATTCGATATTCACGTTAAACAAAATTCAGTGGGGGTAGGTATGCCATTGCCAATTTGCCATCATCAGACTGGTGGATTATACTTCATGCTGCGTTTCATTTTTGTGCATGCTCGGTGGGTCAACTCAGTGACTGTTCTCTCCTTCTAACTTTTGATTTGCCTTATATAAAAACGTTGGACATCCCTTATATGAAAACGGAGGACACCATATCCATTGATTTGGCTAGCATTGTAGTAATAACATTTTATCTTTTTTCAAATTTGTCCTTCTTCTGAGATCGAAGACCCAATGTATGAGCATCTAAATTCAACTATCAGTTAGATTAGATATACATTTCAGCTAAGAAATATGAATACATCGTAGAACGGTGGAAGCTTTGTTACTGTAGCAATCAAGTATCAGGGTAATACAACTTCCAGATGTAATGTCATGAGAGTGTCTCAGAAAAAGGTTCAAAAGCCACACTTTGTGTATAATCAGCTTGAAGCTGCACTACCACAACTGGTAAGTTATGCTTCTGTCTTTCAAGTGCAATCTTAATGATGTGAGGTCAACGACCTTAGAAGGGGTTTGTATGAGCTAGATATGTAACAATTTGTGAAGCTGGTTTATCTTTGTTGTTAAGCGGTAAATCTCAGTTGATTTGGACAAACAACCAGGTCAACATATACGTTCTATGTTTAAATCTTACTTCTAGTTTGTAAATGATATGCTTTTAGGATATAGGATATGATTCAGGAGATGCTTGAACAATGTAATCATACTTAAGGAATCCAATGCTACGGGAATTAGAATTTTGCAAGTCCTGTCAGCCCTTTTCCAGCTAGATAAAGTACTTACTGGAAGCAGTGCTGTCTGAATCGGCTGATTTGAATCCCCTTGCAGCAATCCTGTTCAATTTGGTGGCCGATTCAAGAGCGCCATCTTTAAATAGTGTTTGAATAATTTTTTATTTAATTATTTAATTATTTTTTATTTTTTAAAGATTTTTAATGTTTTCTATCAAGGCACAACCGATTCTGCCAAACTGGTGAATGGCTGATTTGCTGAATTGGCAGCCTCACCTATTCAGTTCAAGAATTGATTTTGGCAATACTTTTTGAAAGTGGAAATCTTGAATGTAATACATCCAAATACACCCTTAGGTTAATTAAGATCACCTAGGCTGCTCTCGGGTGTAGATGGGTTGGACTTGGATGGGTTATGTGCCATAAAGTACAAGGCTCGCTTAGGCTTACTCTTAGGTTCTCTAGGCTAGCTAGTATGGTTAATAAGAAATATTTTTCAATTTTTTAAAAAATTTCCAATGCAACAAACGAGGAATTATTTTTTCGACCGTTGAGGTCGATTCCGGAAATATGTTTCCGAAAACATATTTCCACCTGTGGAGAGGTGGAAATATATTATATTTGAGAAATTTTGTACGGCCCGCTCTTCTTCATCTCGCAGCCTCTTCTTCCTCTCGCAGCCGCAACAGCCATCTTCGTCCTCACGCCACTTGCCTCACGCAGCCCTCTTCGTCCTCACGCAGCCACAGTCACGCAGCCGCAGCCGTCTTCCTGCTGCCGCGAGGTCATCTTCGTCTCCTCGCCCTCTCACTCTCGTAGAAACAGGGAGAGAACTCAGAGAGAAAAATAGAGACATCGGTTGACAGGGAGAGGAAACGTAGGGGGAGAAGCTAAGAAGCAGGGAAGGAAGAATTGTTTGGTCGATCATGGCGACGGATCAGGTGAGCAGGAAACCTTGTTTTCCCTCTTCCTTCTTTTCGATGGTTTTTTGTGATATGCATGTTTGATGGAGAAATTGGAGAGGGAAAACGGGATATCGGTCTTAATATTCTGGATTATCCTGTTTCTGGATCGGTTGATTTTTGTTCCTTTGTTCTGTCTTTCCATTTCTTCGTTTGGTGGACTAAGGGTTCTGGGTGGTTTTGCAGGAGAATCGGGAAGGCAATCTCAAGCACCTGTGGTTCTTCCGCGTGGCGGCAATCAGAGCCCTGGCATGCGTCTCGACCTTGTATGGGCAGGCCAAGGAGAATTCTGGTTTGTCGCCGTGAAGCTTTTGGTTGTTGCCTTGTTGGATTTATTTCTTTACGTTTTGCCTTTTCTCTGTTCTTGATTCGCTGTAATTTAAGCATCTTTTGTGCTTATTAACGGTGTTTTAAGTGGCTTCTTGTTTTCCTCTGCCCTTTCGATGAATAGTGATATATGGAAGTTTGGGTTATGGGCTTGCTTTTTGGCTGCCTATAAACAGTGGAATCAATGGTCAGATTAGTGTTGATAAAGTTGTTAATGATAAGGATTGGTAGTTGGATTAGTGTTGATAAAATTTTAAGGCTTGTTGCTGTGAATCGATTTTGCAACTTGTCTTAGCGGAAACAACTTTCATGGATAATGTTGAATGATCTCCTGCATTATATCATTATAATATTTTGTATTATTATTGAAGCTACTTGTCCGCTATCCATTTAAAAAAATGTTGGTTGATCGTCTGGTTTTACGTAGTAGTTAGTAGTGTCTGAGATTGAGCAGATGCACTGAAACTAGATAGCTTATAGGAATACTTGTATCTGTTAGAAGGCAAGAAATCTTTTCCCTTCTTTAGATGAACCATATTTGATTCATTTTTCAAGTGCGCAAGGTGTTTTTCACTTGTTATCCTGGAAAGAAATGGCGAGCCTGTGTGGGTGATGCAGCTTTCTGGAACTGTTCTCCTGATTCTGCTGCCTGATACGATTGTCTTCTTACTATATTCCGTTTGTTCACATGGTTTCATGTTTCAAACTTTGATAATCGTGATATAATATTAAAATCTTCTCTTTCAACAATCTCCATCTTAACTTTAGGTGGATGAAACTGTGACAAAGTTGAACCTCTTCGTCCCTCCTCCTGTGAAACAAGTCTCCTCTGAAGCCTACGGAACAGCTCAGAAGGTGCCTTCGGTGGCAAAATCCTTTGTATCCAGGCCCCATCAAGAGGGAGTTGTGCTTGGCCAGCAAGAGCTTCTACACAGAGTACGAGCCAGCAAGAGCCTCTACTCACTGCCATTGTTTCCCCATCTTGCAGAGGTTGTGATCCCCACCACAGCTCACTGGTCTGATAAGTACAATAGGACTGTTGTTCACATGACCGCAAACCACTATCCCTTCTTTAGCTATCTTCCTCTTGTACCAATTGAGAAGATCTCCAAGACATTTCGAGGGGAAGAAGAAGAAGAAAGAAATTTAGCTATCTTCCTCTTAATCAGCGTGCCCTGTATAGTTTTTCTTGTTAGATCGTGTTGAACTTGGTTCAAATGCTTGTGTACGTGGTTTCATGTTCCTCTCTTGTAGATCTAGAAAAATATTTCCTTATTATCGAACTAAGAATTAATTTTCTGGAAATCTGGAAATATATTTCTTTATCATCAAACTCAGAAATATATTTGTGGAAATATATTTCTTAGTCATCACACACACATCAAAATGGGAATCGGAAAGAGTTTTCCCATTCATTTTTTCCAGGAAATATATTTCCAGAAATATATTTCCAATTCCAGATTTCTAGGCCATCAAACGTATGGCATTTTTGTTCGTTTTGTTGCCGTTCGTACTTCAGAATTGATTTTTTTTTTCTTTTGATATTTTCACTGTTTGATTGAATTTAGTCTTTGATGATACTTTGGGAGTTCTTTTTGAATGTTATTCATGAAGCACCTGTAACGACCGCAGCAGTGACGTTTTGTGAATATGTATTTACTATGTATATGTGTGTATAGGGATAGTATGTATTTTTATATTTTATTTAGAACCAAACTCTGCTGGCCGGAAAGAGGGCTGGGCTGCCAACCTTTTTTATTATATATTGAGAAGAAAAAAGGAAAACACTAAGGGACCTCTCTCTATCTCTCTCTCTTTATCTCTTTCCATCATGATCCCCATTCAAAGCCACAATGATTCCTGTAAGATTAAGAAACAAAGAAAGAAAGAAAAGCTCATTTTCTTTAATCTAAACCATCATGTATTATGCATTGTCACAAAAAACGCCGTTATTTTATAAAAAACGCGTATTATACGTTAAAAACGTCTTTACCGTATAAAACGGGAATAAAACGCGTTTTTTTCAAAAAAACGTTTAAAAATAAAAGACGCGTATAAAACGCGTTTTATACCCGTCTTCCACGTTTTTTAAGACATATGTTTTTAAAAGAAATGGCACGCGTGTAATATTTGTAAAAGAATTGGTTTTTTGTAACTTGGATGCTCCTTTTAATGGCAAAAACGTCTTTTTAAAGGATGGCATGCATGTAATATTTGTAAACGAATTGGTTTTTTTTAACTTGGACGCTCCTTTTAATGGCAAAAATGTCTTTTTAAAGGATGGCACGCATGTAATATTTGTAAACGAATTGGTTTTTTTAAACTTGGATGCTCCTTTTAATGGCGAAAACGTCTTTTTAAAAGAGAAAGGGGCTTATTAACTTCCCGCCATCCTCTCCTCTTGCTGGAGTTCACTTGCGAGGGGAAGGGGAAGAATTTATTAACTTTAAACTTTATTTTCAATTTAAACTTTATTTTCAATTTTTAAGTTGACAAATTGTTTGAGACATGTACCTAAAATTTGTTGCTTATCTAGCTATTTTCCAATGTTTTTTAATTTCTCATTTATTTTATTTTTATATAATTGTTAGGATTTTTTTATTTATTTTTTAAAAATTTACCGTCTTTTTCCCGTTTTATTCCCAAGATTTTTTTCCTCGCCGTATTATACCCGTTTTTTTCCTCGCCGTATTATACCCGTTAGCGTCTTATGTGACAATGGTATTATGTATGCATACGAAGAACTTTAGCCAGCTTGTTGAATTTTATGAGCTTGAAAGGAAATGAGTTCCTCGAGTCTCCATCTAAACCCACAAGCATATGTGCTTAAGAAGATCTAATTAAGTATGGCTTGGTGAAGTAGAAATTGATGTCAACCATCGACATCTTTTGTCCGAATGAAGCAAATGATAAACCAGAAACAAGTTTGAAATAATTAAATAGAGAAAATTCTTTGACAGGACCGAAGCTAAGTATTGCCCTACTAAGATTGTGTTAAGTGTTAACTTTTAACACATAGGGTTCGGGGCAATTTTATTCTTATTCTGTACGAGGGTATTTTTATCCTTACGCCAATCCAGAAGCTCTTTCCAACCCCCTGATATCAGAAGATTCTCCTTTTTCTTATTTTTCGTTCGTTATAGCTTGCTCGAACACCACCGACCTCGACGGTGAGTCTCTCTATTACGCCCGTAAGTTTTTCAAGAAGGCAGTTTATGAAATTTTTAAAATTAAAGAGTGTTTTTGAAATACTACTTAATATTTGGGTCGATGTTGAATGTTTGGTAAGGGGAGGGTTTATCGAGCCCGAACCACCTCTTTCGATCTTCTTTTTTAAAATCCAAGAGCCCGGACAAAATTTCTGCCCATTGGGGCATAATTTCCTTTTTTGTCCTTGCACGAATGTTCGTGGAGAAGGCTCGTCTTCCTCTCGCAGATGCTCTCTGCATGCAGCTGCTCATTCTCGTAGTGCACGGCTGCATCAGCTCCTCTTCCGCATCTCTATTGAGGTAAGCCGCAGGCTTGCCTCTTATTATCGCATTTTATTTCCAAACGCCTGTGTTTCCTGTCTGCCTTTCCCCAAATCGCAGCCCTAGTCGTCTTCTTCGCCCTTTTAACATAGGGAGGGTCGTTTTAGATATACTTTATGTTTGAAAATGTGTTTAATTGGATCATAAATTTGCAAAGGACTGCTTACAACATGGATGTTATATGAATATCAGACATTCATGCGTTGTCCTTTTTCTTTGTTGGTTGCTAAATGCTTTTATCGGTTTAGTTATATTTGGGCCTATCCAATTGCACTTCCGAGCATTCATGGCATTATTGGCTTTTGCTTCAAATTGTGTATGTATAGTTTCTTCTCATATTCTTGCGTAGTTCCAAATATTGCTTAGATCTTTCCTATAATTATGTTTTTCTTGTATTTGCAGTTATGACTTGTGACCTATTTTTGCTGATGGCTGATCAAATTTGTCGTGAGAAAGGGAAGGCTGAATTAGGCAGCTCATTGTTGTAGGCTGGCTTTAGCAGTCGTTGTCTGTTATGCATTTTCATTCGTTTTCTTCTTCCTTTCCTTATTAATTGATGGACTGCGCTTGTCTAAGACAGTCTTATTGTCAAAAAATGTTTCCCCTTAATGCAGCCCCAATTAATTGTCATTGTAACTGTAGAAACACGAACAAGAAGAGGAAGAGAAACAACGATCACGATGTAACGTGGAAAACCCTCAACAAGAGGGAAAAAACCACGAATGAGGAGGAGCCGGTGCCCACTAGCCGCCAGACTCTCTCTCTCCTTAGTCTTTCATTTACCCATAAGGATTAGGGTTACACGACTTAAATAATGCCCAACAAGGGCTACAAGTTGGATCGGATACGGATCCGGACCCGGTCCCGAGACCCATCTAACATACTTCAACACTCCCCCTCAAGTTGGGCATACATATCAAACATGCCCAACTTGGATACATTTCTCTCAAATGAGGTCTTACAATACAATGTCTTTTTTAACCAAATTTGTGAACCTGCCAGAACTGGAAAAGTCTGCCTCTGTTCTACATCCGGACACTTTTTTTTTTACTTTTGCTTTCTACAGACAGCCTTATAGTCAGAGTCTAACAATGTCCAATCCCATAGTTGTCATTATCATTTCCCTAATGATTTTACAAAAGTCGCTGCATAGGACTGGTTTATCCTGGGTTTCGTTCAAGGACAAAGAAGAGCTTAACCTAAACTCCTTGCAAAGCTTTCGATCAATGACTTAACATTTATGCGAACTCGTCACCCTTAAACCAATCTTTTATGTAGAATATCATACTTTTATGGGAGAGTTGGTTAAGTTCATTTTTCTACCCAGTCTACCCATCTTGTTTTGCAATCACCCCTCTCTCTAGGGACTAGAGTTCATGCCTCTTGGTGATATACCATTTGATGTCAAGAACTATTGCAAACGATTTTTTTTTTATTTTGTTTAAAAACATTTTAAAGATGCTTTCTCTCACAATGATATGTCTTTGCTTTACTCTTAGTATCCTCCCGAGTATGAGAAAATTTCAAGTTTTTGTTGTCAACCAATGGAAGAGGCAAGTTGAAAAAATTCTGGATATGAACATTAAGGAAAATTCCTATGAAGCTGAGAAAGTCAAGACTAGGAAATGCTATTGTCTCTAGTGTTCAAACATTTGCAAGGATTTAGCATGAAATATACTAAGAGAGAAGCCACAATGTTATGTAAGATCTTGGCAGGTAGCAAAATGAGAGTTGAGAGATGGGCTCGGGGCTTGTGTAGTTGTTCCTCTGAGTCAGTAATCAAGAGTACCAGATAGACATATAGTTGATTTATGTCTATTTCGCGAAGATAATGACTTACGAACCTTTAGCTTGTCGAAAACCCGTAAGGTGAAGCGGGTTGGACACGTGATAAAGCTACACATAACCACCAAAGCGGTGGAGCTTCGTAGTATCCTTTGAGGTGGTGAGGTATTCCCTCAAAGGTGAAGGTCGGCCTGAAAACAAAGAATAAGCTGGCACTGTTTTTGTGTTTCCAGGCTCTCCCAATATATCTGGAAAAGATTCTCCATCCATTTGTTGTAGTGGTCTTGTCTGTTACATTCGTTTTAACTTTTGGGGAGGTAAGCTGGCACTGTTTTGTGCAAGTGAGTTCATAATCACGAGTTTTCTGATTATTGTATTTTGATATTAAAAGGCGGTTTTAAGTTCTTTGATTCTTCCTATGTTACTATTAGGAGAGGCTACTCTTAGTCGATGAGTGAATTTCTGATTTCGACATTAAACTTTTGCAGATCATTCCAGAGGCCATCTGTTCAAGATATAGACTTGCTGTGGGTGCCAATTTTGGTAGGGCTTATCCATATTCTGATGATAATTTGCTATCCAATAGCTTATCCAATCGGGAAGGTGACCCCATGCAGAAAAATCGTTTTGTTCTGTAAAAGATAAATTCAGTTTTGATTTCCTGAACATACACTATTTTTCTTGCTGAAGGAAAGCCTATCCTTACATTTGTTATTTTGAAAAGCATTCTTAAACAATCATGGACATGTTTTGTGATTATTTTGAACTTCGGTGCTTCTTAAGAAAGTTTTAACTTTAAAAAGGAAAGCCACATGGAAACGATATCTGGGTTTGTCAAGATGAGAAATACTTCGGGAGGCCTGCAGCTGCATGCTACAACATATTCTCTAGTTTGCATAGCGATTTTCTGTTTTTGTAGATCCTGGAGTTTCTGCTTGGACATAATGAGTCTGCATTTTTCAGGCGTGCACAACTAAAAGCTCTTGTTTCTATCCATAGCAAAGAGGTATTCTTTCTTTATTTAAGAACTCTTTCTCTGCTAAACCTCCTGTGGTGTAAACAGTGATATTTTTCTCCACGTCTGCATTAGTTAATCTATCTATTACTTCTCTGTTTGTTGCAATGCCACAGGTTGGTAAAGGTGGGGAACTAACACATGATGAGGCAACAATTATTAGTGGTGCACTCGATTTGATTGAAAAGGTATGGAATACAAAAAGCTTGTTCAGGTTAAGGCACTAGTGCAAGAGTGTCCAGATTTTCACTGAAGTAATTAAGCAAGACACTCAACTTTTACGTGCCTTGCAGTTGTATGATTTGTAAACCTATGGCGAACAAGAACTTGGTGCTCTTTTCCACTTTGTTTACATTCTAGATTATGGGCATCTGTTCTGTTAATCTCTTAATGTGAGGCATGTTCAACATTCCTTCTTTTATCATTCTAAATTATGGGCATCGGAATAGGTTCTGTTACTGTGAGGCATGTTCAATTTTTTTGTTTTGGATTATCTTTTCAAAAGTGTTTGAACTATGCACTTAATATGGTTTGCCTCTTCTATTGCTTTTAGGGGGCCTGGAAATATCCTGTAGCAGAGGAGATAAAATTCAAACTTTTATAATTTTTCTCATTCCATCAAACATGGAATTATATTTTTTACTGTTAAACACGTTTCCGTAAATATATTTTTTCAGAAATTTGTTTCCACCGCGAGAGGTGGAAACAAATTTCCAGGTTTTCTTTTTCTGCCCGTTAGGGCACCCACGCATCGCCTCCCTCTCCCTCCTGCCGCAGGCCTGCAGCTGCCTCCCTTGGTAGCCTCCTCCTGCCTGCTGCTGGTCGTCTTTCTCGCACTCTGAGTCTCCTTCTCCCCTCGTCGTCTCTCTCGCCCTCAGAGTCTCCTTCTCCCCTCGTCGTCTCTCTCGCCCTCCAAGTCTCCTTCTCCCTCGTCGTCTCTCTCGCCCTCTCACTCTCCTGCTCCCCTCCTCGTCTCTCTCGCCCTTGCTGAAGAAGAAGCCCTCCATGATTCCATCTCTTCCTCTCTCGATTGTTCCTCTGTGAGCAGATCTGCAAGGTTTTCGTCGAAAGGTTAGTGTTTGAACATGAATGGTGAACATTTAGGGTTTTGTTGTTTTTCTGGATTCGGTGGTCGGCTTTTGGCGTTGCAAACCCTTTTGTTGTCCATAGAATTTTCACCGGTCTTCATTTTTTTTAGAATTTTGGATATTTAGTCATTAACCTCACACGACATTAGTGGAAAGGTTTGCTTTGTTGTTTTCTTTTCTTTTTTTTTTTGAGTGAAATTTTATATCTTATAGTTGGCATGGGTTCGACTTAGTAAATATAGGTTCACTTCTTCGTTTTTAGGATGTGTTTGTGTTCTTATAAACAGTTTAATTTTTTTTGCTTGAATTCTTGATTTATTTAGCAAAAGGTGCGAGGAAGGAGTGATTAAACTGGTGGGGACAGAGTGGAACAGATGATTTGTATTTAATTTTGAATTTGATAGTTTGATCTTCCCTACTTCTATAGGAGAGCATATGAAGTTCCTCTTCTACCCAACAAATCAGTCTGATTCCATAAAAACTCCTCTTTTGGAAGAAGAGAGTTCCTACTTCCAGGTGATATGCCATTTGATGTCAAGTACTTTTTTGAAAGAGAAAATTTTTAATTGTGCCTCAAAACATTTTAAAAGTGCCTTATCACGCAATGATATGCCTTCGTTTTGTTCTTACTACCTGCCCAAGTAAAAGGAAGCTTTCAAGTTTTTTTTGTTGTCAATCATTGGAAGCCTGAGAAAGTCAAGACTAGGAGATGCTATTGACTCTAGTGATCAAGTGTCTGTAAGGGTTTAGCAGGAAAATATCCTAAGAGAGAAGCCGTAATGCCTTATAAAATATTGGCAGGTAGCAAAATAAGAGTTGAGAGATGGGCTCGGGGCTTGTGTAGTTGTTCCTCTGGGTTAATAATCAAGAGTACCGGGTAGGCATATAGGTGATTTATGTCTATGCCGCGAAGATAATGACTTATGAACTTTTGGCATGTTGAAAACCCACAAGGTGAAACGGGTTGATACGTGACAAAACAACACCTGACCACCAAAGCGGTGGAGCTTCGTAGTAGCCTTTGGGGTGGTGAGGTATTCCCTCAAAGGTGAAGGTCGGCCTGAAAAAGAAAATCAAAAGCAAGAAAAAATGAAAAGGCAAAAAGCAAAATGCAAAAAAAAAAAAAGAAGCAAAACAAAAAAAAAACAAAAAAGGTGCCTGTCAAGAGATAAATGGCATGAAGGCTGAACTCGAAGGAATTGAAATGCGACAATCTTTCATGGATGTGCGATCCTTGGGTCAATATCTGCTCTTGTTTTTGATTTCCTAAGACGTTGAGGATGATTACTTTATGTTCATTTTTTCAAAATTTAAAGGCTTCCCTTC
Organism: Nymphaea colorata; assembly: GCF_008831285.2. Lineage (NCBI taxonomy): Eukaryota > Viridiplantae > Streptophyta > Magnoliopsida > Nymphaeales > Nymphaeaceae > Nymphaea > Nymphaea colorata. Next base: position 202,892 of record NC_045149.1, read on the forward strand.
TAGAGATTCAACAACATTGATGCGAAATAAATCCCGATGCTTGTACGGTATTGAGGGTAAATGAAGGGCATATCATTTGCACAACACGAGCACGTTCTGCTTATGATTTAAATTGATGATTTATAAACTATTTAAAAGTAAACACTTGACATCTCTTGTAATGTTTCCTGGCTTCATGGGCATATGAGAAACTCCCAGCCCCTCTCTGTTTTTGAAAAATGTTGTCATTTTTATTACCAAACCGCTAGTCCAGCATAGAATAGATGAAACCCCTCAAACATATTCCACTCATGCTGAGTGTAATGAATTTTTCATCTTTCCCTTTCCATGTTCCCATCACAATTTGTTTTCTTGTGAAGGCTAGACAATATTTTTGTTGATTTATCTTTTAAGGTTTGCTTAGGAAATGGTTTGAAAGAGTTGTTAGCTTTTAACTTTTTTATCATTAGTTTTTTTTTTATTTACATTGTCAGTGTCTTCTGATTCATGCAGCTGATGTCGAAGTTTAAAACCCAACTCATCGGTGTTCTTGTGGATGTACAGTGGTTTTGGATAAGCCGATACATGTTGCACAAGAGTTTGATCTTGTCTCTCTCGCCCTCTCACTCTCCTACTCCCCTCCTCATCTCTCTCACCCTTGCTGAAGAAGAAGCCCTCTGTCTCTTCCTCTCTCGATTGTTCCTCTGTGAGCATATCTGCATGGTTTTCGTCGAAAGGTTAGTGTTTGAACATGAGTGGTGAAGATTTAGGGTTTTGTTGTTTTTCTGAATTCGGTGGTCGGCTTTTGGTGTTGCGAACCCTTTGCTTGCCATGGTGTGAATTATCAGAAGATGAATATAGAGAATGGTCTGTGTTGTTTAAAGAGGCTAATGCTTCTCTAGTTGACTGGGAGGTGAGCTGTTTACCTTTGAGATCTTGATTTTTCTCTACTTTCTGGTTTCTGTTTAAGTGATTCTTTCCTACTGAACTCTGGCTTTGGTGAAATGTTTGAGTCGTATAATGAAGTATAATGAAGATGTAAAGTTTGTCAATGCATGCAAATCATTCCCTTTAGTGGAGAAGTGCTGAAGTTTGCCAACGTTTGGAACACAGTCTTGAGGTTCTTGGAGTTGCTGCAACAGAGCAGGTGATTCTCTTTTTCCTTCTCTGGGGGGTATTGTTTCATGCGAGAGCATTCCTTTTGGTTTGACTTAAGTAGATTGTCTTCGTTTTCTTTTGGATGCCATTGCAGGAAATTGTTCCTGAAACAATCGATCTGCTTCGGAAGGCTGGAATCAACTTTTGGATGCTTACTGGTGATAAACAAAATACAGCCATTCAGATAGCGCTCTCTTGCAACCTAATTTCTCCTGGTTAGTCATGCTTCATTCTTCTTTTCTCACGAGCCTAGGTCACTTTTGTCTCGTCAAGGCAGATTGTCACAAAGAGCTAAAACGTTTTCTCTTTTTGGCATTTGATAACTTTCGTAAAGAAAATTAATAATCTTTTACTATATAAGATCATGAACTTTCTTTTGTGTGCAAGCTGTATGTGGATGTGATCAGAATGTGGTCTTAGTTCTCTTTTCTTCATGCAAGATCTTCAGTATGTGGATGAAGGGAAGATGCCCTTGATCTTGTTTTGTGCTGCTGTTGGTGGAGACTCAGGCCTGCACAAATGGTGTAGGCATACGTGAGAAAGCTAATAGGAAGACTGCTAGCATCCAGATCTAATAGTATGGTTCCTTTTGATAAACTTGCTGATGTTGTTTCTGTTGGACATGATCCTCCTTATTTCTTGCGCTTTCTATCACAAACTACACTTAATCATGCATAAGCTATCAAATGATAGTAGAACTTATGTCAGTTAGATCATGCAGAGCCAAAAGGACAGCTTCTGTTAATAAATGGAAGGACAGAAGATGAAGTTGCAAGGAGCTTGGAAAGGGTGTTGCTTACAATGGGAATAAGCACCTCAGAGCCTAAGGTGCAAACTTTGTCATTTTATAAATGAATTGCATAAATTGTATAATACAAAATTTATGAATGTGAGGAGCCATTTCAAGAAATCTATTTTCATGTTGTCAAATTCACCAAGTTTTTTTTTTCTCTGAGGGTATCACTACCTTATCTGTAACTCATAGATATCCGAATACTTTGAAGTATCCTTTTGCTGCTAATGTATTGTCACTAGGCACACAGTAGAAAATGGTATAATTTTGTCCAGTTAAAAGTGCCAGTGGATGCTTTGAGTTCTCTAAAAAGAGTTAGAATTGGTGTCTTCTGCATCCAGGATGTTGCTTTTGTTATTGATGGTTGGGCTCTGGAGATTACACAAGCATAGACGTGCATCATTTGCTGAATTGGCTGTTCTATCAAGAACTGCTGTTTGTTGCCGTGTTACTCTATCGCAAAAAGCTCAGGTAAACTGGTTTACTTCCTCCCGTGTGCCTGCTTTCTCATAGTGCTCCCTTTGTTTCTGCATCTTCTGTTGCACAAGGCAGCCCTCTTCTCTTTGTGTTGTTCTTATTGTTGGTATACTTTACCGACTACTGTTGGTGTATTTTACTGAATATCTTGTTACAACTTCGGGCATAGCCTTTTATGGTTGGGTTACTTTGTTGAATAATGTATATTTTATGTTGTTTTCTCAAATGTGGGGCTTATCAGCTGTAAATTTGGTCTCAAGGGTTAGTCCTTTGTGAGAGCCAACATTCTGAGGTTGTCCAAAGATCTCCTCTAATCATTTAAGCTCCTGATTGGACGATAATTGGTTTAATTAATCAAGTTTTCTTGAATTAGATATAAGACCACTATTTGTAGTGGATGAAGGGTGCATGTGACTAAAATTTACAGTGCCTAGGAAAGGAGATGGCACTGACACTTCTTCCATTGCTTTTGGGCATAATGAAAAGTATGACTCTTATTAAGAAAACGTGGCTGCATGTAAAACTTATCACATTGTGTTTTAAAAGTTTACCACATGTAAAGTTTGAATGTTACTATATGAGTCTACGCTTTTCCTTGTTATTGTTGTTTATGTGCTATATCAATCTTCCTCTTCTAGAAAATGTGAAAAAATGTTTCCTTAGTATCAAACTAAGAATTAATTTTCTGAAAATGTGGAAATATATTTCCTTATCATCAAACACAGAAATATATTTTTAGAAATATATTTCTCAGTCATCACACACACATGAAAATGGGAATCAGAAATATTTTTCCCATTCCTTTTTTCCAGGAAATATATTTCCAGAAATATATTTCTAATTCCATATTTGCAGGCCATCAAACTAACTGAATTCCTTGTTTCATGCTATCCATCTAATTCAGATTTACTGCTTACAAAACCTGATTATGTGGCAATTCATGAGAACATGGAAGGAGAGTACGGTAGTCTGGAGAATCAGTGAGCAATGCTAATCTCTTGTTTTTCTCTTGCCCTCTTTTTCAAGCTTTTCAGTTAATTTTTTCCTCTGTAATCAGGTTGTTAGAGGAGTTGTTGACAGTCTCAAAATCATTACCAGACAAGCTAGTCTGACATTTGGAGAATATGCTTTTCACTATGCTAAAACCCATGGAAGAAAAAAAGTTTCTCTCATACACAAAGCAAACATTAGGAAGAAGACTGATGGACTTTTTCTTAAGGTACATTTATATTTGCTTTCCATTTCCGAGATGATGATTTCTCTCTTCTTTGATCTCACTTAGCTTTCCATTCTCATTGGTTGCAGTGCTGCCGAGAGGGTAGCAGAAAAGTATCCAGAGATCTATTATGAGGAAGTCATCATTGATAACTGTTGTATGATTATCACAATGATCCAGGGTGTTGCTATGTTGGTATAATTTGGAAGGGTTCTGCTTAACCCTGATCTTTCTACCCATTGAAAAGGAGAAGAGAGCCTGATTATTTGGAGAGGTAAATTTCTTATGTTCTTTTAGTATTTAATTGTTTGCTTGGATTTGAGTTATTGTCAAGGTCTTAGTAGTATTACCGTGCACTTTCTGTGCATAGATTTTTTTGGACAGTTGCCCAATTTCATTGATTTGGTTGTACTTCAAATTTCAGCCAGCAATTCACAGTATTATACAATGTTGTCCAGTGCGCCAAGGTGAAGCGATGCGCTAAGCTTGTGAAATGGATAGTGAAGCATAAGTTTTTGGGCAAAATAGACTAGTATATAGTATCCACAAAGATCATGTCAAAAATAAAAATAAAAACAGCAAAAATCTTTTTTTTTTCTGGCCAAAATCTGTTTTGCCTTGGTTGTGCAGATAGAAAATTTGCTTAGCCGTTATTAACAATTTTTACTTCAAAGATGATGAATTATTTAATACCTTATAAGTATTGCAGATGAAAGAGAAAACATTACTTGCTTTAATTTAAACAATGTACTTATGAGAGCACCCATTTCTTATATAACGAATAAATAAAATTTCTCTTATTGAGAAATTCTAACGTCTGATCTGATTCTGGATTACATGATGCAGCAATTTTTTTTTACTGGCGTGCCTAACATGTTTACTTTGGTTGTGCATGGTAAGTACCACGCTCATCCATTCTTCATAAAACTGATGCTTACATGTTGATAAATTAGCACTAGGTAGTGCAGTTGCTTGTGACATGCTTGTTGATTTCAGCTTGCTTGTCTTTATACAGGCCAGCGGGTGAGAGAGAAAGAGTAGCACACGACAACTTTCTATAGGCATCGACATGAGGGAGGCAAGCCCCACACACTGAACGCAATAGTCTGCACCCTTTCCCATCAAGTCGGTCATCACCTGCAATATCCACCAACCAGCTTGGGTTCCATCATATTTGTAGCATTAATTCTGAGTGTTTTTAGTGATGCATTTTTAACTTTTAGGCTCCCACTGTTTGGAAACTTGGACATGGTCGAATTTGTTTAAAAGTTGGATTGAGATGAGTTTGACTTCTTCATTCTTCGTCCCTCCATTTTCCTTAGTGCTTCTGTGTATGACAAGTGCATCATAGGGTTAAATATCCCAGAGATGGGAAGGGGGAAGGAAAAGATTGTTAAAGGCAGAGTTGGGAAGGAGATGTCGGTGCATCATATGATCTTGATTCTGACCTCCCATGGCAAAGAGGGTGCTACATCCACCTCCTCAATCACCAATGGCCTCCCTTGTTTCCAGCATACGGCCCCTTCGTTCAGTTTCAGTAGCTGTTGTGTCGAGATTGGTTTTTGTGATAGAGAGATCAAAGAGATGCATGTAGTTCATACTTCATACCTTTGCAGTGAATGTCTTTCCTTTGGTAGCCACTTTTTCTGATTGAAAGCACGAGAGCATTATGTTTGATGTTTGTTTTGGCCTGATTTGGCTCTTGGGCTACATGAGGTCAAGATTCTTGAAGCATGCTTCTATTGACATGGTTGATAGGATGTGGTATGGGGCAGGGTATTGGTTTTAGGTTTCATCAAAGTGAATGGCATGTGTTTTTCTAATGATCCACTCTTAGGCATGCCATTTCATATTGTCTTCTTTATGTTTGTTGTATGATGGGTTGTGATAACTTATTAGTAGATTTCTGATCACAACATAACCTTGTGCTGTAGCAGGTTGTCTTTCAATAGCATTGTGGCCCATTTCCTTTCCATATTTTGAAAGTGCTGCTTTCCATGCTGTTTACTTATTCCTCTAGGACATGCTAATTTAGTGCTTCTATTAGAAATATATGCACATGATTAAGCATTTTATGGTTAAGTTGGTCATAAATAACTGTTTTTTCTTCTAGTGTTAATGTTAATTTCTTTTTTTCCAAACTAATTACTTATTTACTCTCTAGCCTCTGCTTTCAAATGAAATCATTGTGGGTGTATCTTGCAAGCAGGACATGTTCAGCGATTCATGTAAATTTGGAAGTTCATTTCCTTCTTGTCTGCATTCTCCATTATGTTATTATGTATTTCCCACATTAACTTACGACAGTCTTGTTCTTACTTGGTTTTTCTCTTCTCCAACTTGGCTGCCTATTAAGTACATCATGTGCATCCAGCGTTCTAGCCATATATTGGTGCTGTTTGTAATGTTGAATTAATCAGTGGTGATCACAATGCCTCTCTGACATGATAATACTGTGATTTGTTAGTGAGCAAAGAACAAGTTGGCTTTGTTTGATGTAAGTTTTTTTTCATTAATAGCTATTGCTACAATTATTGTTGATATCACATTTATTCAGCAATTTGACATGATTTTGAGCCGTTCAAGAATGACCCTGGCTGGAATTGTAGGTTGGTCTCTTCAAGCAAAAAATGTAGTCGATGTTGCCCACACTAGCCAGGGCCAGCGACTGCATACCAACCGAGGAGGGCATTCTGCCACCATTGGACCCAAGGAATGCCCTCAACCAGTCATTACAGCACTTGACTCCTAAGGAAAGGCGAGTACGTTTCAAGCACGACCAGTGCTTCACATGCGTAGCCAAATCGGGGCAGCTACATGAGTGTAAGCAGTCGACGACCTGCTAAAAGAAGCCGAACCAGTGGCTCTTTCGGAGCTGCCAAAGGAGAAGGGCAGAGATGTGATTGTTACCTCTTCCCTTGCACAACCAGCCCTGTTAAAGGCAAACTCCGGGCAGCCCACACTCTCCATCTCCGTTTTGTGCCCGACTGTGAGCACAATGCCAGCCAAGGAAAATCCAACAACTGCGGTGAATGTAAAAGGATATGTCGGCATTGCTGGAAAAGTTTGGCTCGTTGAGGGCGGGCGGGTCTGCTCAAGCCATCTTGAGTCAGCAGGTGGTTCGAATGGGGGTCAACACAGGAGGGCCCTTCTGCACTGCCTATAGACATTGGGAAAATTGGGTGCAGGGTCGATAGCTCCATGCAAGCCTGTTTATTTTCGTTGGATGGGGACCAGGCGTTGAACTTGATACTTGACAGCCCTCGGCTAAAGCGACTCAGCAAAGATTCCTTCGACTTCCTTGAAAGAATTAGTAGGATCCTTGAGGAGGAGGGTGAAAGGGTGACCGTTAACCAACGGCCCCATCATGAATGCCTTGAGTTTTGAGAGAACCACCTCAGACCAAGGTAAGGGGGCAACCGGCGTGAGGCGAACAGATGGGCCAAGACTGTTGAGGTAGCCAAAGAGGACGACTAGTCCACAACTTAACAAACCACATCAATTCGGGTCAAGTAAGGGGAAGAGAAACAGTTTAGATTTTAACATATCCAGCCACCAAATTCTACTAGATCCACTGGAGTGCATCATGGGCTACAAAGGTGCTCTGTCCTGCCGGGCGTGAGTCCAGTTCCTTTGTCCTGGCAGCTTCATGCTTTGAGCGTGTCAGAGAGTCCACTACGTCACCACCCTCAAATTCTGCCCAAGGTTCCGTTCTCTCCAATGCTGGCTTGATGGGAATTTCAGCCTTGGGGAGCTCCCTGTTTGCAGCCGATCAGCCAAGAAAGGTGCATAAACAAGGGGTTGTCTAGATTGCCAAAACTCACCCTGCTGCTCCCTGTCATGGCTTTCCACCGTGCGCCTCCCCCATGCATTCTGGCTGTAGAAGGTGGAATCTGCGGTGTTGGTGTAGCTTCATGCTGCCAACCAATATTTGACTGGGCCAGACCTTCGTTGCCGAAAGACACCTGATGGTCAGTCCCTGCACCACATTGGTCGTGGCAAACGGCTTGGTCCTGGTTGGTCCGGCTCTCCCTGCTCGAGTACCAGCGAGACCAGAATTCCTCCTTGTCGCCAGTCGTCCAGTGCCGAAGTCCTACTGGTGTCTATGCTGTGTCCTGCTCCTTTGTGCGCCAGTAGTCGCAGCTGACCTCTGACTTCACGTCCTGGGCCGAGCACTGCCAATCCTCGGTAGCACAGTGTCTGCCCTCATGTCGAGCAGAGCTCCTATGCCCGTCGTTGGAAACACGGGCCGAGTGGCGCTGGCCGACTTCATCCTGCTGGCCCACTCCTGGTGCATATTGGGGCGCGTCTTATCCCCCTTGCCATGGTCATATGCTGCACTCCAGCCTTCTTTGCCGTAGTCTATAGAGTTAGTGTGGCTGCGGCCTTCGTTCAACCAGGGTTCTCCTCTGTTGTGGGTTGACCCAGACCTGTGGTTTGCTGGAGGATAGGCAGAGCCTTTCTCATGGGGACAGTAACATATGTTTCTATAGTCTATAGCATCCTCTGTCGATTTCAGGTTCCTCCCAGGTCTGAGAGCTTTCTAATTCATACTCACGAGCGAACGAATGAGGGCGACTGTGGCCATTGTAGGACTTAGCCGCGGGGTGATCCTGTTTGGTACTCAATTCCTCGTCAGCACTATGTCTGCCTTCAATGAGAGTGACAGACTCATCTCGCCAACCGCAGAAGTCGTACACCGAATGGCGCAACTTTTCTTCAGTTTGCTAAAACCGGCCTGTCGCCTGCCCCTCCCCCTTACTCCGGGTAGGGTCTCCATACGAGCTTGTGGTAGTCGGAAGGTTCTGTCTTGGGTTCACCTTTGTGGTTTGCTGAAGGCAGCTTCTCTCTTCTTGCAGCTGGTACTCCAAAGAGCTCCACTCCTGCGGTTGCTCGTGCTCCCAAGGGTGATCATCTTAGCTTGGATTGACCGCCCTTTTCCATTGGATCAGCAGCGCCTTATTTTCGTCCAGCTCCTTTCTGTACTGCTCATCATTTTTTTTTTGCTACGGCCACCGCACCGGTTTACTCTGTTTGCTGCACCAGTCAGTTGGATCCTTTAGGAAAATGCAGAGGTTTTCATATCGTATTGACAGAAGAAACCGCCATGCTAGTTTTCTTCAATAGTTATGAGACCATTCCATATGAGAAATCTCAGGCCAAACCGAGGTCTGTAACCCCAGACAATACTGAGATCACTTCCCCGGACTTTATCTGAACAAATGGGCGCTGTAGATGGATGTATTCCGAGGTGGCTCTGATACCACCACTGTTGTGACCCACATGGCCGAGGTGCTGCCGAGGCTTGCCGAGCAGATGCTACCACCCTGGATCACCTTCGGAAGACAGCTACCAGAATCCTATTACCATTTTTACAAGGGAGGTTAATTCCTTGATATAGAGCAATGCCCGGCCAGATAAGACCCTAGCCTTACAACGTCACCCGACTGGTTATAGATTTCTCCCTCGCCCAACCTCACACGACAATAATAGTTCATTACAAGATAGGATGAGATTTACAACAGGAAAAGGAGCGGATTGGCTCACGGGGCTCGGATCGTCCAACGGGGTTGATCTACCGTTTTAGATGACTGTGCACACCTCGCGAGCGCCCCTCAGCTTCCTGTTGCGACTGTTACAACCGTAGAACAGAGTCGACTTCTGAGGGCTGGATCTTCCTCCACAGAACTCGGATATGGTCGCGCCTCGGTTTGTTGGATTCATGGAGGCGTCAGATACGACAAGAAACCAATGAGAGAGTGAAGCTGAGGGTGGGAAGAGCGGCAACGGCCATGGAATAGTGACTGTTCCGTGGCTGTCGCAGGTTTTGCATCAGGGGCCTATCGAAGGACAGGGACAACTTGGCCACTCTACAGATTCGTGCTTGCAGCTCCAATTAGCTTGTTCTATGGCTCGCTAGCATCGCACGCATGTTAGTGAAATGAAGAGCCCACTCTTGTGATTACCCAATGTCGGGATCCAAAGATATGGCCCGTTGAGCAGGGCTATATTCTGTTGTTGCGGGAACAACAGTCTTAGAAACATGCGGCCAGAAAACCTGTTGTTCCTACCAACTCCGGCTACTTCTCCAGTCGAGCTCTGGTGCGATGGAAGCGCAACTCCCAGAAGATGCTACACGTCTGATTTTACGATGAGAGGACGTTGGTGGAGCCAACGCTGAATTTTTGAAATTAACAGTCGGAAGTCTTGTCGCCCTGCCTATCTCGAGGATAGATTTTGGATCTCTGGTCGGATTTCCTCATACTATGGTTTGTTTGAACCGTGAGGAAGTAAGGAAGATGATGAGCCCACTCTTTTGGATTTTCGGCAGCGGAATCCGAAGTTATGGCCCTTTGAACAGAGATACGTTTTGCCGCAACAGGGTCTGCAGTCTTAAAAACAAGGGACCGGAAAAGCTTCGATTTCATCCGGCTCTGACAGTAGCTCCGGTCGAGCACTGGTGCGTTGGAAGCGTGACTCACAGGCGATGCTGCATGTCCTATTTCTCGACAAAAGGGGGTTTGTGGAATCAACACTGATTTTTCAAAGTTGGAAGTAGTAATTGTCGGGCTGTTCCATGCGCGGACTGAGCTTCAGCAAAGGCTGCCAATAGGCAAGGAGAAATCATCGGATTCTAGCCAACTCTGATGCTGGATCCCGTCGAGCACCGGTGCATTGGAAAGTGGACTCCAAGACGATGCTTCTTTGGCAATCTCGAGGTGAGCGAATGATCGAGGAGATGACTCTGAATTTTTGAATGTGTGAGACGGTGGTCAGTCGGCCTGCTCCTTACGCTGAAGAAGAAATCACAGCAAGGGGAGGCGGCCGAGAATCTAGAGATTCCGGTCAGCTCTGGTTGAGCTTGGGCTCGTTGGAACCGTAGCACGCTGAGGATTAAGCCTTAGCACTAGGAGAACGAAAGAGCCCCAGATCTGTCACCGACGAGCCGCTAAACAATGCTTCCTGCTGTTAAAGAGACCTGTCACCGTGAGGGGTCAACAAGGTGGAGTCCTCGTTGCATCGGGCGGTGATTAACATCACTGGTAGGCTCTGAGATCCACAAAAAAACCTACCAGGAGGGGCGTGAGGTGGTTGGAGTTACTGCTATCACCGGAGATGGGAAGAATCACAAAAAATGCAGCTTCTTTCTTTCGTTGTTATGTGGTTTATTGTCTGCCAGAACAGCTGGTCGAGGCTTATGGTCGAGGTGGGGTTTATCACCACCGGCAAACTCGTCGTGCCATCGCTAAGCTTACCCGAAGGGATGAGTGGGTGTTCGGAGCTGCTGGGGTCACCGGGAACATCCATGTTGCTAGAAATCATGGAAACTATTTTTGTCGGATTACACGAACGATGCACCACAACGAACGAGAAACACATCGGAATTTTGGAGCATTTGAGGGAAGAAGAAAAACTAACACTTCATTGAGCTAAAGATCGAGATCGTCAGCGATTTGGGTGCCGGCGATACCTTCTGTTGTTACAGAAATCCGAAAGGATACAAGATGATCAAAAGCTGCCTGAAAACTCAGCGAGAAGAGGGTTTTGCAGAGGAGAGGGCTGCCTGCCTTCTGCAGACCGAAAAATGTTGTCGTCCGACCGAATGATGTCGCCTGGCTGCCGATTGTCCATTGTCTCACGTCGGGAACCCACACCGCCGCACACCGGAACCGTGCTGTCGCTTGGAGCAGGTCGCCGGAGGTTGGAAGCTGTCATATGCCATCTTCCTCCTCGTGCTAGAAGCTGAATGGTCGAACCGGTTTGGTCGACCGTTTAATCACCTCACCCGACGTCTCATCCCGAGTTCCATACAAAAATCGGGTGATACAGATTATAAGTCGGGTCCAGGACTAAGCCCGACCCATTACATCGATCCAACTCAAAAAGAAAGTGCGGGCCCAGGCTTTGGATTTATGGACTACCCAAACCCAGCCCGAGGTATATGTTCCAGACCCATGTCTATGAGGCTTGTGTCGCCCAGTGACCCGCCATACACAAGGACCCCGCGATACACAAGGACGTGTCCCGCTTGGAGATGTGTTGGCTGTGTCATGCAACTGTGTCCTGCATCACAAGAGGAAAGTGTCTCGCCTAGAACTCGTGTTGAACGAGCTTCACTCAACCGAACAAGGCTGAGTTCACCTTGGTTGCACCTGGCCGAGTGCTAGGTCGACTTTGACTATCGTTGGCCAAAGTTGCAGGTTGCTCAAGACCTGTAGCTCGCCTGTAGCTGGATTCTTGCATCAAACCGATCCCTGGCCTGATGCCGGCCCATTGTTAACCTCCCTATCAACCGAGAGGCCCTTTGGAAAATGAAACAAGAGGCTGCCCTTGCCTGGCCCGGCAGTGATGGCCTCGCAGCCATGCCTCCCTTTGCCCGCACTGTCGTTGCTGCCGCTCCATCATGGCCGGACGAGGGTAGGATCGAATCAGATCCACCCCTCTTAAAATGGAGCCTGCCCTCAGGCTCCTTGGAGTATCGCCTGCCACCATGACGGCGAGCACTCCCTTAAGTGGTGCTTCCTTCCATCGGGGTCCCAAAGATGATGTCCCTGCTTCTCCCCCCAGCCGTAATGATGCTGCCTCACCCTATGCTGCGGAGGATGTAAGCTCTTTGGTTCAGTTTGCACCAGCCCTGTTTGAACCAAGCGAACATTGTCCTTACCGAGGAAGTTCTCCCTTGACAACTCTTTGGTTCGGTTTGCACCATGCATGCTTCTACCTTGAGCTTCTTCTAACTCGTGCCCCATGCTGGTCATCTGAAACCTGCCCCTGCCGGTGGTGTCCTCGCATAACAGATTGCAAGTAGAGGGGGGTAGTACTTGGGTATGTCTTCTTGCTGAACCTGTTCCAGCTCGTGCGGTATGCTGTTCACCCTCATTCAGCTGCCTTGGACGAGGTTAAGCCATCTAGTATCATATCTAAGGGTGGTCCAGCCTTCTTCTTTTGACTGGTGGCCTGAGATTCTGGAAGGGTACCTTGCTGTTTGGTTGGAGGGCAGGGGATTTTGTTCAGCCGGTCAGGCTCAGCCAAAGGTGTCCTCCAACCGCAACAGCTGCCCTTGATGGTCCCGAAGTTAGGCCACAGTTCTGCCTTCTGTTTCACACCCACCTGGTCTGGACCAACCGATTTTTTCCTGTCGGAAGCAATCCTCTTGCCGCAAGAGTCAGTTTGCAGCATACTTGAGGCTTTGATTCCTTGGCTGTGATATTCTGAGGTGAAGATAGTGGCTGTCCCTCCGTTGGCTTTAGGAAATTGGACGGACCCTTCAAGTAGGTCGAGAGAGACATTGTTGAGTGACTCGAACCATGGACGGCCAAGCACCACATTTGGTCTGCACCCTAATTTCCAGATTCTTGAATGCTGCACAAAAGGGTCTTTGGGTGCTGTCCCCTACGTCCGTAGAACAAGAGGGGCAGTAGTTGCTTTTACCACCGACCATGTGAGCCACTTGATGGCTGATGAGGCTGTGAGCAGCCTCGCCATCGATAAGCACCACCACTCCTATTGTGCCTATGTACCCTTGTGCATGGAGTGCTTCGGTAGAGGGCGTTCTTGACGAGATGAACTCGGCTGCATCGGTAGGACATGACCTCGTCGAGGAGCACAAGGATGCCTTCAACTCTGCTGGTTGACTGAGAGGAAGGGTAACAGACTCACCTCTGTCCTCTTCTTTGTGTCCAGTTGGCAGCTTGCAGGCCATCGCCTTTGTCTTCCTGCTCAAGGATAGAGAACTGATTACGCCTGAGGTTCAGCCACCATTTGTTGTGACTGGGAAAGGTCCAGCCACCCCTCCTAGGCTGCTGCAACACATTTATGGAAGAATTCCTAGGCTGCTGCAACACATTTATGGAAGAATGCACGCTAAGTGGTATGTGTGTTGGAGGTTGGTGATGCCGCGTTTGATGTCCTCCAACGAACCTCGTTGACTGTGATGGTTGCGGGTGCCCGGACATAAGCTGTCCTCCTTGGTTGAGGATTTTCTTCCTCTCGGCCTGAGATGACCTTGCTCATTTAGCTGTGGGCTGGTCACTTCCCTTAGCCTGGACGCCGGTTCCTTTCCTTTGGTTTTTCTTCTGTCGGAGGCTACTACTCCTTGGTCGGAATCAACCATAACTAAGCTCTCGACGTTCTCAGCTTGGCTGCAGGGCTGTAAGGCATAGATGACCATGTCTTCATCTTCCTCCTTAAGGATTTTCTTAGTTCTGTCAAGGTGGGCGTAATCCCTATCGAGCAGTCCCAGCCAATGCTGTAAAAGGTGTAGCGTATCGCGTATCGGTCGAGCCGACCTATATGTCGTATCATAATGTATCGTAAATGTAGCATAGTGTATCGTAAATTTAATTTTCTAATTTTTAAAAAATATTAAAAAAATCAGAAAAATAGAAAAAGAACATAAAAAATCAGAAAAAATAAGCAAAAAATTAGTTGTTCCCAAACTAACACCAACATCTTCTTCTTCGAGCTCAACATCTTCATCTTCCCTTCCTTCCTCTTCATATGGGTCCCATATCTAACATCTGCATCTTGCATTTTCTTTTCAATCCTATTTGCTTTCACGACGTTAATAAGCTCCAAACATTGGTGTTTGACGTAGGGTGGCAATGGGTTCTCTTGAAAGCCACTGCATTGAGCCACATCGCTGTGCGTACCACCTATATCATGTTTAAAGCGAGAGATCCCTCCTCCTGATATGATTTGTTTACAAAAATTGCACCTAACTTTTAACCTATCTTTGGGATTCACCCTTGTACACCAATGCCATGCATGAACTGACATTATATCTTCACAAAATAAGTAAAAACATACAAACAAATTTAGAAAATAAGAGAAATGAATGCTTCAATAGCGAAAATGAGTTATTTCTTACCTTCTTGGTGTTAGACACCAAAAAACCCTCTTTTCTCCAAGCCTCCCACCGTTCCCAACTTCCCACTACAAGGAAGAAAGCTTCTTTACCGGCAAAGCTTGATGCGAATTGGGAAAATCTCTCCCTCCCATGTCTCGCAGTGTTTATAAACAAGAAAAGAGAGAGAGAAGAGCGTAGGTTTTTAAAAGATCATGCAAAAAAGTGGCCATTGGGCCCCTTTATAGTTTTTTCCCCGTATCGCAAGCGTAACGTATAGGTTTCTTTGACCTATACGATATGTGTATCGTACGATACAGGTAACATTGGTCCCAGCCATGGGCTGTCGAACTTTGGACGAGTTAAGCCCCCAATAAAGATGACGAGACTTGTATGGAGCAGTTGGCCTAATACGCAGTCTTCCCCATCCTTGTAGGCAGCACCGAAGGGTCCTCCTATGCTATCCCTTTGCTGAGCAGCATGTGGCTTGCAGACGTCTTGGGCAGCCTTAGCATCAACGAGTATTACTACTCCTTGATGCCGAGATATCTCCTCTTACTCAGTTCTTTAGCGTTGGGTGTTAATGCCACAATGAAGAGCACATTTTTGGCTGCTTTCTTTTCTGCCGTTATATAGATAGCAGTCTGATTGGAGTTCCTTCTGTCATGCTCTTGCTCCTTCAGCAGCATCGGAATGGCGACTGGTCTGTCGTCTCCCTTGAGGCCATTGATCTGCCCACACTCATGCCCAAGCTCCCATCTTGTTACGCGTAAAAAGCATAGGCCTTGCTGGAAACCTTTCTGTCTTTCTTTGCGAGTAAGGCACCAAGTGGAAGGTACCGGAATGGGCAGTCAGCAGTTGGTTTGCTGGCTGCTCTTGCTGATCTACAGGGTGCTATCCTCACTAGACTGCAGAGGGTCAACAACCTTGGCTGGTAGGTTCGACACAGGTTGCTGCGGATCGAGTTGAGTGACAGTGTTCTCAAGCTTGTGCATTAGGCAGTCAATGTTATAAATGCACTTTTTTGACCGCATGTATGGGAGTTACTTTTAGGAACTTATGTGCTTTATTTACTGTTTCAGGAGACAGGCAACACCTGAAGTATATATCGATGCATCCAGGAAGTCATCCAGTATAGACTTATTTAAACAATATCACAGATTTTGTGAGATTTTTGAAAACTGACGATATTTACAAGAAAAAACAATTAAAATTTAAAAACGAGAAAATCTTTCAAAAATGAAAATTTGCAATCTTTTTTGTGATTTTTTGCTGATTTCGTCACTTCATTGGTGATTGTTAGCTTCATTTTCATTACTTTTCTCTATTTTTAGAATTTTTTAATTTTAAATTTGTCGAGATTTTTCCCGAGAAAAATTTCACCAAAAGATACCTGAGAAAAACTTCACCGATATTTCCTGAGAACGATATTTGTGACAATGATTTAAACAAAAAACTGATCTTTAAAAGATATTGTGGTTTTATTGACACCAGAGAATGAAACGATCATGCATATGGGTTTCAATACTTTTTTAAAACGAAAGGACACAAAGATCTTGAATCAGATCCTGAAGGAAAGTGGCAATTTCTGATCAAAGTCTGATAAGAAATCAGCCAGTAATTTTTGAGACAATGTGGAGCACAGAACAGAAAGAAATAAGTGAAAAGAGAAAAATGTAAATTGAAAAAAATTGTATGAGGCTGAAGAAGTGAAGATGGCCCAAATGAAAATAGAGGGATTTGATCTGACACAGAAATTAGCGCAGAACAGAAGGTGCATAGAAATAACAGATCATGCTGAAAGGAAATAAGAATTGAAGACGAAGAGATCAGAAAAAAAAAATCAGAAACAGAAAGTAGATCTCTTGGGACACCTTTTGGAAAAGCAACTGGTCCTATGATCAGATTGGCTTCAATACCATGTAAGAGATCTCAAAAATATGTTCGCTGCAAAGAAAAGAATAAGGGAGAAAGAAAGGGCCAGGAATATAATACATCCTCAGTGAGAGGGGTGGTGGTTTGTTTCATTACCTATAAAAAAGGAAAATGGCTTAATGGGTATCTACATAGTGTCTACACATGCAATATATCAATTGGAAATTCATAATCAGATCCAAAAAAATAAAACAAATATCTCTTAACAATATATTCCTTGTTGCATCTTTTCTCAAGTTCTTTTAACCTGCAAGTGCACCCTACACCCATCTGACATAGCTTTGGCCTCTTATTCATACTTTCTAGTTGCATTACTTTCCAAAAAAATGTTCTCTCTTTCTTTAACAACTTTTCTTGTCTATGCCCGTTGATGATTTTGCTTGTATTTTAGTTAGTTTATGTCTCTTTTGTGTTTATAATTTGTTTTGAATCAGATTTCTTTTTTTTGGTTCTAAATTAGCCGATTCGTGTTCAAAAGAGGCTGTCACAAAAACGTTAAGGCAGCTTCATGCCGAGGAGGACAATGAAGAACGGTTTCAAGCTGACCTTCAAAAAGCTGTACAAGAGAGCCTTGGCTAGTTTTTATTTGATGTTAGATTTGCTGCAGATATTATCTTGCATAACTGTTGTCTTTGTGTAAACAGGTAGGTACTCATGCTTGCCTTTTGTGCTTCTTATATTCTTGTTAGAGACCTATCAAGCCAAACATGGGCTGCAACTAATTAGGAGGTTACCTAAAGGAGCTTCAACAGAAACAATTAATAACAAGGTTAATCATGAGTGAATTATGGACAATGTCTTGCACAAGTAGACACATTGGGTGCTAGTTTGCAAAATGAAGTTGGCGAATACAACTGCTTTCTGAATGTCATTATACAGGTAAACACAAATTCTACTTCTATCTGTTTTAGTGTTTATGGCCTCGCCCATCTGCAAATAAATTCTCTCTGTGCCATGTGCATTTAGTTAGCTGATGCTTGAGTGTGTTATTTTTCTTGTGGCTATTGCTTATTCCTATTTTCAGTTCAAGTCTTGAGTCGGTTTACCTTTTTTGCCTTTTATATTTAGTCCTTATGGCACATGAGGCGGTTCCGGGATGAGTTCTTTATGATTTCAAAGTCGGTTCATATGCATGTTGGAGAGCCTTGTGTCATCTGTGCCTTGTATGATATCTTCAATGCCATGAGCACGGCAGCAACTGACATGCAAAGAGAGACTATTTCTCCAGCCTGCTTGGGAATTGCTTTAAGCAATTTGTATCCGGAGAGCAACTTTTTTCAGGAGGTAATTTTTCATGTATTGTGCTTATCAAGGTGTTTGCACACACTTTGCAATTCGTGCTCGATAACAGTTAGTTATTTGTGCACTTTGTTCTTTGCTTGCATTTTATCATACAGTTAATTTCTAGTTGAAGCATAAGCTTCTCTTTTTGTTAATTGTCAGGTACAAATGAATGATGCTTTTGAAGTACTGGGAGTAATCTTTGATTTCCTGCACAAATCTTGTACAGATATTTCAGACACAGAATCAGAAGAAAGCAGCAGTGTGGGCTCCTGGGATTGTACAAACAATTCTTGTATTGCACATTCGCTTTTTGGCATGGATGTCTATGAACAAATGCACTGCTGCAGTTGTGGACTGGAGAGACGTCACTTAAAGTACACTTCATTCTTTCACAATATCAATGCCAATGCACTGCGAACAATGAAGGCATGCCCCATATCTTCAAACGTTGTATGTTTAGGTTGCATGAAAGCCATAACTGCATAATCACATTTTTGTGGTCATGTCATAGGTAATTATTGGTAAGAGACATGATGCAGGTTAGTGAGATGCTTAGACCAGTGCCATATATATATATATATATATATATATATATATATATATATATATATATATATATATATATATTATATATTACAAATTAAATTGCTGATGCTGCGGGTGCCAATTTTGCAGATCGGCTGATTCACCAAGTCAGCTTAACCAGTTGTGAATAGGCAGAAAATAGTAAAGAAATTATTATTTGTAGATAAGGATCAAAGCATAAAAATTAAATAAAAATAAGAAAATTCTGATAATTTTTTAAGAACATTTAGAAACAGATGTGGCACTTCTTGGCCCATAAGTTTGCCACCAATTTGATTTGAATCAGCCAATTCAGGCTGATTCTAATAACGATGGCTTGGGCTGACTATCTGTTTTCCAGATAACTTGTACAGATGGTTCTTTTGATGAACTTTTGAAGCTTGTGGACATGAATCATCAGTTAGCGTGTGACCCTGAGGCAGGTGGTTGTGGGAAGCTGAACTACATTCATCATATTCTTTCAACACCTCCACATATATTTACAGTTGGTAATTCCTCAGTTGAGAAGTTTATCAGATCAAGATCATTTTTTGTTTTTCTTAGCCTACTAATGTAATAAAGGCTTGGAGTGTTTTCAGTTCTTGGTTGGCAGACTACTTCTGAAAACGTTGATGATATATCAGCCACGTTGGCTGCAATCACTACCGAGTTGGCATTGGTGTCATATACCAAGATTTGGACAATCGAAGCAGACACTGTTTGGTTTCAGTGGTAAGTCCATATGAGAATCAAGGGCCATTAGTTGGTCCCATGTCCTTCTTGCAGCTGCATTTTCACCTTGTATTGTCAACTATGAATGCTTCTTGTTCAATCATCTCTGTAAAAGTATTAAATCTGTAAAAAATTGATCAATATCTATTGTGGAGGTAAGAGTTCAGGTGGTGTTACTAAAATGCATCAGTGAAGATGGAGCTCAACAAACTCATATGTCTTCACGGACAGCTGTGAAGTTTATCACCACACTTAGCAAAAACCTGTTGCTTTATTGATTAGATATTTAACAAATGATGTGGATATTTTACTACTTGAGTGTTGCAGTTGCTGTAACTATCAGTTATTTTTTGTTATATCTAAGTGTTATTATTGAATGAAATGTGTAAAATATGTACGTTGTTATCTTCAAAGAGTAGAAACCAAATGTCTTCTCTAAAGAGTTTTTGACAGAAAGTTTCTTTTTCAAGATTTCTTTTTATTGTTGGAGAAGTTTTGGAAGCTTTAATGCTATAAAAATATGGTAAACACAAAAGGAGCTATGAAATAATGGATTTTCTAGTGTTTTTCCGCAAAAATATAAGCAAGTAAAGGTGCTTTCCTGAAACACAAGAGGACAAAAAAATTCAAAAATTTATGAGAAGGGACTTTGTTTAAAAAAAAATATTGAGAATGTCTTTGGATATGTTTTGCAGTGGTATTGCACCATTGTCATTTTTTTGGTGTTATGTTAAAGTAGTGGGATATTTTTCTGCCTTATTGGCTGACTCAAAATGGCAACAATTTTGGGATATTGCAGGCATATGTGACTACTCCAAATTCCAAACACAGAGCACTGTTATGAGTTTCAAAAGTTATGCATGTTTTGGGACTGGATGTCTCAATGTTAACATAGCATGCTATTTGTGCAGGATAGCCTTATATGGAGTTATGTCTCTATTTTAAATATTCAATGTTGTATTTGTGATTATTATGTTTCATCATGATCTTGATTCCTTATTATGGAACTTTCTTTTCTTTACTCTGTCAGTGTTTGAGTTGCATCATTACTGCGCTGATTGTTGGAGTATTGTTTTTTTACTTCATTTCTGAGATGGTAGATGATATTTGTGCTTGAAATGCATGGATTGGGCTCTAAGTTCAGACTGTTTCTCATATATGATATGCATAACCACGGCCATCTTCCTGTTCTAGTCTTATGGGAGCCATCCGTTATGCCGACTGCTAAGTATGCCTAACTTCTGTTACCTATACCTTTGTCGAGGATGTGCAGGCTATAACGGTTATAAATGGTTGTGATTTTGTAAATTCTAGTTGTAAATTAGGATGAATAACTACATCAGAGCAGCACATAGGTAACCCTGAAAAGGCTCCAATGTTCTTAATGTGCACAAAAGTACAGAAAGGAAATAAACAAAGTATGAGAACTATATTTGAAATAATGCTTTGAAAAGACAATATTATTAGAGGGGGTGAAACAATTCCATATAGGTTACAAGGCGAGGCTGTTCTGGCATCCAATGAGCTTCCACAATCTAGAATTGTAGCTGCTAGGAGCTTCTAATGTCTAAAACAACTGTAGCAAGAAAAGAAAAAATACATAAAAGGAAGTACATAAAAAAATAAAGAAATAAAATAGAAAAATTATAACAAGCTAAATGAAGGTTTGCTGTACATGTATACACTGAAAGTTGGACACAGATCGTTCAAGGCCTTAAAAGGACAAGTTGCGTCTAGTCAGTTGTCTAGAATAAATAAATAAACAACGAAATAGAACATCTAATTGTTAGAACGTCTGCAGGACAAAGAAAAGGAAAAAACTAAACTAAATACATAAAAATAAAGAAATAAAAAAGAAAAACTCATAAAAAAAAGAAAAAGTTTGCTAGACATATACACATTATGTAAATAAATATACTGTGGAAATGTGTATATACCTTGTACATGTATAAAGGTGCACACAAAAGTATATATACTATACACACACACACACACACACACACACATATATATATATATATATATGCACACACACTATGTCACATGGGTGTGGGTTCGTGTACGGCAGTATGGGTTCGAGAACACGGAAAGTTTGAAAATTGTGGGTACACAGGTACAACAAATTTTATATTCTCAAAAATGATAAAATTGAAAAAAAACCATTACTAGTTCACACTTATAATCTCATAAAAAAGTCTCAAACAAAACATTGTTTATCATAAGAACATTATTATTATCATCATTCTAGTTGATGCCCAACTCGTCCTCCTCTTCTTCGACATTATAAGATGTTGATGGAAGAAGGTTCTTTGAATCTTGAATTAACAATTTTAAGTTCATTGTCCTACTACATTAAAAATAAATAAAAAAATGCGAAACAAAAAACATATAATGAACAGAAAATTGAAGGAATAAAACAATACACAATAATAACAACATGTCAATAAGTTGTTGACATTTAGGCTTGCGCCTAAGCTTGGCTGATCAGCACTCGGCAGCAACAGTTTGGTTGATGAAGATTGAAGATAATTTTCAGCACTCGACAAGTACAAAAACAAATAAATGGTAGGCGAAGCGATAGATAGAAAGCCAAAATAGCCAGCAACAGATAAACACTAAGCACATAAAATCAAACAAAACACGAAAAAAATGAAAGAACAACAGTTTTACTATTCAATCTTCAAACAAAAACATCTCCAAATAAAAAAAAAACCCAAAATCATGAAAATGAAATCCTAAGTTGTAGCCACCGGCTGCCACTGGACACCATTGGAAGTCGCTTTGGGTCGCCGGACGTCCTCATCCCCGCCAGTCATCATTCCCGTAGAGCTTGGCTGCAAAAAATGCAGGTGAGTCGAGCACTGCTGTAGAGCTCGACTTTTGTTCGTGAATAAAAACGAACAAATTTTATGGTTTGGATATGGCCTGACACAAACCCGATTCGAGCCATATCCAAAGCTCGGCCATACCCACATACCGGAGCGGGTACGTGGGGCAATTCCGCGTACCCTTGTCACACACACACACACACACACACACATAATATATATATATATATATATATATATATATATATATATATATATATATATATATATATATATATATATAGAGAGAGAGAGAGAGAGAGAGAGAGAGAGAGGTGAAATTCTTGTCTGTGTGCTTCATAACCTGATATCATTCCCACAACCTCTATCCAGCATGTAGACGTGAATTTCCTGGATGTCTCTATCTTGATCTCCCATATGTCCGTCTCAGGTTGACCAATTCCCCGGTATATGCCACTGATGTTGGTGCTATGGAGCTATTTATCAGAAATGTGTTGTTTGGCAATTTATGCCTTCTCCTCCTGTAGTCGTTGGGAATGGAAAAGTTACTGTTGTATGTGCTAAGAACATGCCACATATTATTGAGCTAATATGCTTTACATCCATAGTCAGCGACTCGGCAATTATTTCCGTCGCATAATTTAGTTTAACTTTTCTCCTTTTAATTATTGATATATATATAATGTTACCTTGGCAACAATGTGTAACTTTTGGACGAATAATGAAAGCATGAACCGTTGAATAATTTTAATTTTATGCATTCCTTTTGCTGATGATAACCAGTGGTAATTTTTATGATTCTATGCATATATCAGTATGTAATTATCTTGGTGAGACTTACTAGGTCAGTCTATTTCTAGTTATACTTTGGGATCTTGGGGGCCAATGAGGAGCTTTTTATTCCTTCCAATCTTCCCCTGGAATAATGATCTTTCTTGCCCTTTGTTCATGGAAATTCATTCTCTCAGTTAGAAGAGTAGAAAAATTGATATGCAATCAAATATACGTGCATCTCTCTCTCTCTCTCCCTCTCTCTCTCTCTCTCTCTCTCCCTCGCTCTCTCTCTCTCTCTTTATCTTCTCTTCTGCACACACATGCAAACAGGTTGAGATAGCGATGTTTTGATTACACATGGATATGCAATGCTCATTGATTTTTTTTTCTTTTCACCAGCATTATTGATCTTGGGTTTCATTTACAGGTATGCTATTATGGACAACATTATCACTGTTTTGCATATAGTCATGAGCACAATAGATGGATTATGTATGACGTACCACCGTGAAGGTAAATTAGATATCTCCTGCTCCACATTCCTGTAAATGTGTTCTAGTCCTGATTCTTTGATGAAAATGATTCACCATGCAGGTAATTGGCGGCTGGGATGATGTTCTTGCTATGTGTCGAAAAGGTCATCTGCAACCACAGGTTCTATTTTATGAAGTTGTAAACTAAAGGGAGAGGTCCCATTCAACTTCTATTTGCTGCCAATCTGCTCCAAGTTGCTGATGCAGCAACCAAATGCATAGCAATTCTCATATTAGCATTTGTTCCATTGTCATTCACTTGGAAACTGGAGACCTGCACTACCTACAGGTGGAAGGGGATGGAGGTTTCCTTAACGAAATTTATTGATGGATATCTCATTGCATTCCATGATTGAAGATCCACTTTTTCTTTGGTTGGATAACATGTTCACATGTGAATGAAATGAAGATTCCGATGTGCCCCACATCATCTCATACAGGAAATATTATGATAGTAAATAATATTGATTGAAGCTGCTTCATTTTCCACTGGGGCACAAAAAGAATTTGCGATCAATAAGTATGTACAGTATAGCTACAAGTTCTAGATAGTATTTTGTTGTGAATCGTAAGAAAATTTGGCTTTTAGTAGCCAATGAAATTTTGGTGTATTCATGTTGGGCTTTGGAGCAGGGAAGGTGGAAGAGTTTTGCTGTTCAGGCCGAGCATGTCGTGACCTCTTGAAATTTGTTTCTATTCCTTGTAAAGATGCCAGTTACAAGTGTAATCGTTGAGATCTCTTTTCTTCATTTAACTCAAAATTTTAGTGTTTCATGTCAAAGTTGCGGGAGCACATATGAGAATTTTGAGACATATTTCATTGTAAAGAGGCTTGTGCCTAAGGATTGGGATTCTTATGCTCTAATACTAGAAGCTAAATTGCATATATCACCAGCTATTACAGATTACTTGGTGGTTTGATATTTGTGATTGTTTATGGAGTAATTTTTTGTTTGTTCCAGACTCAATAGAGTTGGTAAACAGGTACTTTTGGCTCTAGAACATTAGATGAGAAAGTATCATCTTGCTGAAACAATTGCATGGATATTGTTGGTATTCCATGTGGGAAGAGGCGGACTCATGGAAAAATGTGGTGACTTTGAATTACGATATCTAATGGTTAAGCGTCAGATAGTGATTTAATTACTCTGGCTTTATAATCGGTGACATAAATTATTGGGTTGAACTTGTATATCGGTAACTTTGAACTTCTTTGAACTTGCATATCGATGACACTCTGTTTGCGGCACAAAGGGTTGACTGCACGCCCCAACTGTTGCACTTGGGGATGGTGGCATAAACTATTAATTTCTTTATTCATATGGGCTTGTTGGATTTTGGTAGCCGTAGGATGGACGTTATACCATGCATATTCTGGTTTTTCCATAAGTATGTGACATAAACTATCGATTTCTTTACTCATGTGAGCTTGTTGAATTTTATTATCCTAAACATGTTGACGATGCATATTCTGGTTTTTTCTCAAATGCCTTAATCATTCAATTATCCTGTTGTTGCTACAGTATAGGAACATTTGTTGTTAAATGGGGGACCAATTTTTACTTGGAATTCTTTCAAGGCAGGCTGCTCAGTTTAAAGTATGGAGCGCTTCTGAGCATGTGGATGTGTTTAATATATTGTGTTGACCACCACCTGCTTGGTCAAGGAGTTGGATTTGAGGTCAAAAGCTCAATATCCTAGTTTTGTTGGCATACTTTGGCAGCAAACTAACTCGAAATGTTGAATCAATTGAAGTAGTTTCCATTTTTTTGCGATGGTGAAGAATGAGCCGTGATTCTTCATGAACATGGGGGGTGTGTACCTATCAATACAGGTGTGAGCGTGGAGTTGGTTTAAATGGTCCAAAAAATTCATTATGGATTCGATTTTAATTGGTGGACTTAATATAAATAACTCTAAACCTAGTAGCATGGCCATACCCTCATACAATCCTTACCTTGTTTGTCTTTTATGTGGTCTTCCAACTCCTTCCACCACTTGCATACACGGGTTTTAAAACACAGTAATGAAAATATTATGATTTTTAAAAATTAAGAATATTGGTCACAATATATAATTCTAAATGTACATGCCTTTACATTTTAAACTTTATGAAGACCACCTTTCATGGAAAAGCGGCATGACTTTATAAAAGTCGTGTCACGAGTCTTCGTAAGTTTAATATTCTTTCTGAAAGGTTGGCTGCCTTATTAAAATGAATTTAATTTTGGTTGAAATCCTAAGCAAAATTTGTAAGAAATTTGCGGAGTTGCTTTAAAATTTGTAAGAAATTTTAAAGAAGGCCACCTCTGAACTTACCTCTATGCTTAATATCTTGTTTATATGGGAATTCAAACCTATTGGATGTTGGACGATGCCAAATTGCTAAAAAATAAAAAATTGTAGTTGAAAACAGCCACCACAGGAGCATAAGCAATGGTTTATAGTCTCGCAACAGTTCATGATGCTTATCAATGGTTTGTTGTGCTTCTAGATAGATTTGAGTTCTCATATATAGGAACAGTCAATTCTGTTGTGTGATGGGTAGTCACCAAATGGACAAAATTTAAAATTCAACGCTAACAAGACCATAAATGTCATTAAAGCCAATGTAAACAATCATTACATCACAAATCATGGCTAATAGCATTTCAGTGGTTGTTTTCTTGTGACAGATTTTAAAATTTTAGCCGTTGAAAACATGGGCACACGGCAGTGTTGAACTCTTATGGGGAGAGAGAGAGAGAGACTGGTAGGTGTTAGAAACTCAGATCATAGATGAATAAGGAACAATTTTAGCCATTTCTATTTGTCAGATCGACAATTGAGACAAAAACAAGAAAACGAAGGTTTGGACTAACACTAGATGACAAAAAAAACCCCCCACCACCTTTTTCTCTCTATGGATTTGTAAAAGATTGAGGGTGAGAATTGTTCATTATCTTCTAGCATTCAGCTGTCTAATATTAAATGTGTGTGTGTGTATATATACACACACAATATCATGTAAACAATAAAGTGGAGTAAATCTAATTTCAAGTCTTAAAGAAATCAATCTGAAAGTGAATCTGGTTTCAAATAAAGAAGGGAAAAGTTTTAGAAAAAAAAGTTGAAATCCTACGCCGCAGAAAAAAATTGATATAAACCATACATTTGTGATTTGATAAAAGACAATTACACAAGGAACTGAAAAGACGAGACTGATATGAGGTCCACTGACTTGAGAAAAACTTGTCACTGTTTCTCAAAGCTTCATGGTTGCTATAAATAAGGACAAATATCTATGCACAAAAGCCATAGTTCATGTATCTTCCGTCAAAAATCCGTTTTAAGTCCTATAATGTAGGGGAGAAAGGAAATAATCTCTTTTTAGAGAAAGGAAATAATCTCTTTTTATAAGTCCTATAATGTAGGGGACAAAGGAAATAATCTCTTTTTGGAAAAAAGAAATAATCTCTTTTTATGTGAAGTTCTTCTTCTGCAAGGTAAGTGTAAAACAAAGGGAATGCGGCAACCAATTTCAAATCCAGATTCATTTTGCACTAAAATTTTGAAAGAACTTAAATTTGTAGCATTAATGTTTTGAAATGGTTTAATTGTTTCTATAACTAAGAAAACTTTTATAGGCAATGGTTTTCCACTAGTGACATGTTCAAAATGAGTATAATATTATTTCTTTTACTCATATAGTTGGCTTTCAATTATTTAACATCTTAAATTAGGTCATGTAATTTTTCGTAGCATCCATAATATGGATAAACTTGGTTTGCTTGTTGTATTAAACTTGATGATAATCTTAAATGCAAACTTGCATATATACTTAATTTCTTTTCTTTAGGGTAAAAGGAATGGTAAAATTGCACGAACTAGTTCACTACTATATAGACTACATTTACTCTTCCATTGGTAGCAGAAATGTTATGATTTTTATACAAGGTTATTTAAAATTTTGTTATGTTGATGTAATGAATTACAAGCATGAAGTGTTACTATAATTGTTTTTTTATCCATATAGTCTAAGAAAACACGCTTTTTTTAAAAAAAGGAGAAAAAAACAATAAATTAAATGGCCATTTAAAACTTTAAAAAACGTGTTTTTTGAAAAATGTTAAAAACAAAAAAACACTTTTTAATGTGTTTTTTATTTTTTTCAGTTTTTTTAATGCCAAATAATTTTTTTTATTTTCTATTTTTATTTGTTGCAAATTTACTTATTTTGTGATGTTTGTGTTATTAGTTTCTCACTTCTTTTATTTTCTCCCCATTTTTAGTTTTTTTTTTTAAGCTCACCGTATTATACAAAAAAAAACCTCACCGTTTAAAACTCCAAGGCGTTATTTGTGATCCATATAAAGCACAACGTAGATCTAAAACACAAATAGTAAGTTGATGACAGATCAATAGGGGAAATATTTTGCTAATGAATTTAACGTAGACCGAATATTTTGTCAAATTAATGGTGCAAAAACTCTACAATTGAATGAAGTAGTTGAAAGGAAAAGTAAAACTTTTGTATACATGAATGACATGTTTTAAAGACCGGACCACATGCCAATTTATGGGGAGGAACTTTACGGTCTCTTATATTTTGAACCAGTACCTTATTTTAAATTTGACAAGATCCCCTTATGAATTAATGGTATAGAAGAAAACATTAGCTAAATTGTTTTTCATATTTGAGCTGACTTATGGTATACTTCTCAAAGAAAAAAGAACAAAATTGGACTTTTAAGTTTACCTTTATAATTGGATATGCTGAACACTTGATATTAATAATGATATAATTTTCTTTGAACAAAGATGCTTTCTGCTCAACCATCTATACTAGAATCGGTTTTTGCAGAAGTGAATCCTGAGAAACACAATTATGTCGACAAACATATTGGCCTAAATATGATAAACA
Source organism: Nymphaea colorata (assembly GCF_008831285.2). Lineage (NCBI taxonomy): Eukaryota > Viridiplantae > Streptophyta > Magnoliopsida > Nymphaeales > Nymphaeaceae > Nymphaea > Nymphaea colorata. The sequence continues at coordinate 230,914 of NC_045149.1, forward strand.
AATTAGAAAACCAACTAACTATAGCTAAACTAATTGTAGCTGAATTTTATATATTATTTACTGGAAGATAATCTTGTATCTCTTCAAGAAGCTATGACTTTTAGAGATATAGCCTCACAGAAAGAATTTGTGAGAACCATCCAAGGGGCCCAGCGGAAGCAAAATGTAATATATGTGTAAAAGATGAAAAAAGTCAAAAGGATTGGTGTTTCATTCCACTCCAGACCAATTACGATTGATTCATAAACTCATATTTATAGGCTGAGTAAAGCCATGGATCTGGATCCAAATAAAAGAAAATAACAAATATATGCCCAAATAAAAACTGGATCATTTGCTTATGCTCCACTCCTACTTCAGAGATAATGGTTAAAGTTTCCCAGCTAGGATCCTGGAGCTGGTTAGCCAAGACAGTTAAGAAGCAAGGGTCTCCTGCCCCTAGTCAAGGTGTAGATGTAGGTAACGAGCAGGAAGAGGGGTGTTACTTGTGCCTATCATTGTGGTAGAGACAAAAAAATGCATCAACTATTGGCCACTTCTAAAATTGCACAAAAAACCACTCACTTTAAATTCCAAATATAACCTCAAATAGCTAAAGTTTATTGTTTAAGCTCCACAATCCATAAGGAGTCATCTATAGTTTCTTTCTAAGTGAGCAGACATAGGTGTTTCATCATACCAGCTAAAGAAAGCAAAAGCTCCTATCGAACCCCTTGTCTCCTAAGAGTACAAGGTCTGATTTTAATTTGGTACCTTATGGTGCCACCCCACTATGCATCAACTAACTTGTTAGTGGGCCTATGTTATAAGGGGTTGACACCTCATGAATTCAAAACAGAAACTGGCTGCCTACTAACCCTTGCTCCAGGGGTAGAGCTAGAATTTTTTTCAGGGGCGGGCCAAGTAGGATCAAACTAAACCCAAATCTAAAAAATACATTGCACAGATAAATTTTTTTAATTTTTTCAATGTATTTTTTTTTTCAATTAGTTGGGGTGGGGCCATCGCGTAGGTGGCCCCCCACCCTCCGCCCCTACCTCCCCCTACCTCCGATTGTAGCGATAGTTTTCAGACATATATAAACCTTTTAGATTGAAGCTAGAGGTTTATTGGTGTAGACATCTTTAGTAAACTGTCTATGTAGAAAAGCATTTTGGGCGACTTAACGACGGTAACATAAGAAAAAGCAGAATTTAGCAAGCATGTGGGCCCGCCAGTCCTCCACCAGGAACTAGTAGCCCCACCAATGTCAGTGGATGCCACTGGTGGTGTCCTTGGTTTGGCATACGTGGGAGGGATGGAGAAGATAGGTGGAATAATCCATCTATCTATGCCGCCACCGCCTGGCGCCTCACCACCATTGCATTAGAATTGTGTTCAATCACACCAATTGAACGCTTTGCAATTGAACGTCAGCAATTAGATGAAACTCAAGATGGCTGGAGGATTTCAGCCTCTCTCGCTCTTGCCGTCTTTTTCCCTTGCGCAATACATATGTAGTGATTGGTAAATACCAAACCACTTGGGTAAGAAACAAAAGCCAGAGATCACTTAAATTTGTTTTCAAAATTGTTTTAAACAAAATTTGAACATCCTATTGTGTTCATAAACATCAATTTAGTACAAATTATATTTTAATTCAAATTATTTTTGTAAAAAAATTGATTTTTCTACCATCATAATTTTAATACAATAAGAGTCGTTCAATTTTTTATTATTAAAAAACATTACTGAAGTAAAGAAATGACTAATAATGCATGCTCTTCATCACATCACTCTTGATATTAAATCTAAAAGATTATATTACAAAAAAAAACCTTTAATATTACTTTTATTGGGTCTGGTTTTTGCCTCTTAAGACAGTGGTCTGGTATTTATGAATCTCTTCTCTATCTCTAGAAAAATTGAAATCAGCCAGCTACTTTGATGATCAAATGTTTTTTTTTTTAAATTTTACGACGCTAAAAATCATTTCAATTGGTGCATTCTATGGATAAAAACCATGGACCATCAACTGTTGTCATGGGATGCACCATATACTATGATTCTTAGTGTCACAAGATATAAAAAAGTCATCCAGTCATAGAAGTTGGATGGTTGTTTTCAATATATATATATATATATATATATATATATATATAGATAATGTGCATCTCCGATACACACCACATGGTCAGGTAGCTAATGTGGCGGCTGACACGCCTCCCTTAAAAAGTTAGCCGATATGACGCCAAATCATCTCATGTACGCCAACGGCCCAACACATTCTTGTATTGATTAATAGCTTATTTAAAAATATTCACCTAATTCGAATTTTCAATCCTTTTAAAAGTAAAAGCATATGTTTTCAAGGTCTCCAATATAAGAGGACAACCAAAATTTTAAATAGTGATTTCAACATCTTATCTATGGAGAAATGCCTACCCTTGCATATATTTTTTTAGCAGCAAAGGTTTGTTGCAGTTATATATGTCTTCGCTTGCAAAGGCAATTCATCACTATAAAATCTTCATGGTGCAAATGCTCTGCCACCTTGTTCACTTAGTGGCAATCATATGTGCAGCACTGCAGATTTTCCTTGGCAAAAACAGTGAGGTACTCGAGACCTTTTAACAATTTTGTCCTGGTTGCCATTCTACCATGTGCTGGTGTTTGGCTGCTGGGAGTCTGGAACTCTGTCTTCTTTGGAACACATTGCTCCAATAAAGAATGAAGCGTATTAAACACCAGAAAGAAGAAGGAGAACAACTTGTTCTCGTGTTCTAAAAGAACAGAAAATCTTCTTTCATGACCATTAATTAGCATTTGAATCCTGTTTACTTTACTAAATCTGTCCAAATGCATTTATTCTCATTGGGGATCATATCAAGTTGATTTGTTTGTATTATATATGCAATTAGCTTTGTGAAAGCAACTATTATGGCTTTTATGGTTTAGTATCCAAAATGATTTCTATCAAGGGATAGACTGGCTCTTTTTACCTAAATTGAGTTTTCTTGACCACTTCAACAGTCCCCAAGGGCCAAGCCAAGGTAGGCCCGCATGGGCCCTAACCCCACCTTACTTTTTTTTAATTTACATGTAAATTCAAGAAAATTTCATTTGTTCTATATAAAAATTTTGAAAATTGATATTTCGGCCCTAGTCAAAATTTATAAATTTTACTTCGACCCCCTCATGAAAAATTTCTAACTCCACCCCTGACAGTCCCCAACCTGAGAAGGAAAAGTGAATGATGAACTAATGTTGTAAAATTTGGATTTGGTTGCGTGTCAAAAGCCTAACAATGTGCATATGGACATACATATCAGCCTTATCACATGGACACCATACCCATGTCGACACTGCTATGCCAGGAAATCGGACACATTGCTTTTTTGAATTGTTGGTATATTTTTGTACAATAATTTTATATTTTAGAAATAGAAATAATGAATATATGTATTTGTTTGCTTAAAATCTTATTATTGCACATAAACACCACTTCCTTCTTTCATGTATATATACAAATATATACATATGCGTATGTTGTTTCTGTGCATCCAAGTTTTTCTGAAAATTTCTTATACCAATGACTACACATACCCATATCTGCACCCATGTGACATAGTATATCAGCTTTATCCTTTGGCCTGTATCGGCCAAAGGGCCGCATAACAATGCATATCAAAGATATGGGATGATATGCACCAAGTTCAAGAACACCAGAATGAGCCTAAAAAATTGGCAAGTTTTGAAGATAGCTAAGGCACTAGGCCGAGCCACCGGCGAGTACTCGGTACCCGGCTCGACTCCAATTCAGACCGGAAAAAAAGGGCACGGGGCCAGCCCGGCTGGGCTCGATAATTTTTTAATATTATTTTATTAATTTATATATATAATATTTTATTATGATTAATTATATTTACATATTCTTTTATTAAAAAAATATTTTTAAATTTAATTGGGCCGAGCCAAGGGCAAGCTCAAGTTCGGGTTTTAATGGTTGGGATGGGCCTGGGCCGGAGTTTCAGGTGTTAGGCGGGCCCGATGCCAAGGCTTAAAGTGGAGACTTTTATTAAAAAAAAGTTAAAGGGCAAAGGTACTGTAGTGGATGTTTTACATTAAGAAAGTCACCCTGATGAAAGTGCAAGTAATGGTGCTATCAATGAACAGCCCAAGGTTGATGCCTTCTAAAGTGCATTGAAGAAGGCAGAAGAGGAAGATGATAATGATGATGGCTTATTGCCTCCTTGGGAATAGAAGTGCAACTGGCCATCCTTACTTTGTGTGGTGATGTTGCAAACTAACTTCTTTTTTTTTTTATAGGAGATAATTCATTTTGGGGACAATTATTTGCCTTAATTGGAAAAGAAGCTCCAAAATTTTTTGGTTTTGCATTTAGGAGGTCAGGATTTCGTTAACAACTGCCAAATAAAGGTCCATTAAAGTTTAAGGTTCACGAATTAAGTTGGATGAAGTTGTAATAATCAACTTTTTCTTCCATGGAAACGAAGAAGCATGCACTATTTAGTTTGAAAAGATGGCACAGAAAATAGAATTTTTTTTAATAATAGCAAACTTGAACCCAAAAGAAATTTGTTTGGCAATTATCAGCAAAATTTTAACGTGCTTTTTGTAATTTTTAAAATCCAGTACTGAAATTGGGTTGCCAGCTCTGCCATAGTTTTTGTAAAAAACAAACAATTTGCCACCTGGCTTAGGGGTTTCAGAATGTGCTGGCCACTCATTGCGTCATTTGGTATTTGTAAGTTTTTTTAAAAGAAAATCTAAACACAAATAGATGCAAAATGCTTACATGCCTTAATCTAGACATCCATTTTAGAATATATATATATATATATATATATATATATATATATATATATATATATATATATATATATATATATATATATATATATATATATATATATATATATATATATAATGCATTCATCAATATGATTGATGTATGAAAATTGAAAGCTTGAAGCAGACTATGTACTTGGATTAACAAAGGAGGACATGAAAAGTGTATGATCCCTATGACATGTACACGAGTTAGGCCCCTTGCCATGTCTTGCTTGTGCACGTCATAGACAAGTCGGCCTCATGAAAGCTGGACAAAAGATGGGTGAACACATATAAATATAGACAGAAATGTTACTAGAAGCATGTAAAAATACAAGTTTCTTCTCTAGTTTGATTCTTGTGGGCGTTATGTATATGCATCTTAAGTGGTGAAGTGTGATACCTAAGTTGAAGGGGTACTATTACTGTCGCTAACGTCGACACCACCCAAGACCTCGAAGGCTAGGGGAATAAAGGGGCATTTGTGCTTCTTTGATGACTCTAGCTATATAAAAGCACCTAGCCATCTAACCAGGACTCTCCATTTGAAGTAATGAATGCTAAGAGAAAAACAAGGAAAAAAATATGTAAACTAGTACCATAAAATTAAAACACTCATCTCATCACCTTTTTTTCTTGCAACAATTTTGATGTGTGTGTGTATATGTGTACAGTGAGTGAATGATAAATGTGGTTACATAGAGTCACCCAACCATTCTAAGGAACATTGTCCATCTAAGGCAAATGTTTGGTTGAGAGAAAAACAAAGAGAAAAATGTGTAAACTAATATTAGATAACAAAAATGTTCATCACCTTTTTCTCTTTATTTTTTTCTTAACTGTCTATCATGTTGGGTCGAAGGGTGCAGATTAGATAGCTGGGAGACTCTAAAAAACTAGAATTTTGTCATTCAATTTTCTTATACTTTATATATATATATATATATATATATATATATATATATATATATATATATATATATATATAAGGCAAAAAATGAGAGAGAGTAATAAATAAAATCATGACATTGAAATTTGTAAAACCTTTAGCCGTTTTTTCCACATTTAATCTAACATTGTACAAGATCAATGTGGTTTATATGTTAAACATAGAATGCTTACTCTCTCTCTCTCTCTCTCTATATATATATATATATATATATATATATATATATAATGTTTAAGTGTAGCCGTCAGCGAGGATGGTAGTCGGCAAAGGGCAACAATGTAAATCCATGAAAGGTGGAGGTGTCTCCCAATTACAATGCTGCCAATGGTGGTCAATATTTTGGGTAGATAATGCACCCAAAAAGAAAAGGATTCCTCTTCCTACAACACGAATCGACATTGTCGTAAGAGATGATGGTTGGTATCCCTGTCTTGATCGTTAGGGTTAGTTATACTTCTATCAACAACAACTTCACCTTCCATACTTGGATAATCAATGTGCTTGGATAACATCGTTTTCCCACTTAGTATTTGTTTGAGTCTCCAATCCTTCATGGGAGGTGGTCAAGTGTTCGATGTCTAACAGTTGAAGCAGAGGTGGAGCTAGAAATTTTTTATGAGGGTGCCAACTATAGTTTCAAAATTTTGGTTGAGCCGAAATATAATTTTAAATTTTTTTTATATAGGATAAATGAGATTTTTTTACATTTACATGTAAAGGCCACCCCTCCTTGGCTCCGCCCTTGAATTAAAGTGATTACCAATGTATACCGGGTTCTATTATTTGTTTTCTTGCATTCTTTGATTCATTTTCTAATAAAAGTAGGAGGCATGCCCTCTAATATGATGGTTTTCTTGGAAATAAACTTTGTATATGGTTAATGACTTGTGTGGCAAGTTTGAGCACTTCAATCAATTTGCCTTATAATTCATCAGCTATCATACTCAAGGTTTTTTTCCAAAAGGGTGATGATAGTCTGAACTTTAAATTTGAAAAGTAATTTTGTATATAAATCATTAGTTCATGTATAACTATTCACATAGTTTTGGTACTTATTTAATCTACATAAATGCAGGTGTACTAGCGTCTATAATCTTGACAAATGAAGTTTTAAGTTTTATGCAAAATTAACATCTCGCGCTCTTTTTTTTTTTTTTTTCTCTCTCTCTCTCTCTATATATATATAAGAGTGAGAAGAGAGAGACACACACACACAAAAATGTGAATTCCTTCAGCGTTGTGAGAGGTTGGATGGCTAACACACACACACATACATATATATATATACATATATATATATATGTATATATATATATATATATATATATATATATGTTTGTAATGAAAGATGCCGACAAAGTACCTCCAACGACAGTGCTGCAATGGTGTTAACTCAATATGCAGAGAGAACAGATGTATTAATTGGTGCCATACAAAGTTTGTTTTTTTTTTTTTTGTTTCCTTTCAATCTTCCCCGGCCCATCATTCTCTCCTTGTCGTCGTCCCGTAGGTCCCGTGAGGAGTTGAGCTTCCATATTTCTTTGATCGACAACTAGAAATCGTAGTCTGCAGATAGCAATTGCCGCTATAGTCATCAATACAAATGCCAGAAGGGACCAGATCCTCATTGGTCATCATAAAATAATCAATCAATAGTGAAAGTCATCGCTCAAAGGTTTACAAACTATCATTTTGAAATTATCATTAATAGTTAATAATTGTTTTTATTTGTTAATAGAATATTATCATTATATACTTTTTGAAAAAAAATAATGAAGTTGTCTTAGTTGCGTATGGCTCGAGAAATTTGGGTTGAAGTCAAAGAATCGATTCAAAGTGTTGACGTGGGTTGAGTCCTGGATCTTTGACCGCGTTTGGTTTAAATTTTTTATACTGAGTGGGCATTGAGCCATACTGAGTCAATTTCAAAAGCAAACGCGGCCTTAACCAAGTAATACACAAACCCTAACTTGTGCTCTGGATGAGCTCGGTTCACTCCTATCGAGATCGGCTAAGCCTGGTTCTAACCGATTTAACATTTTAACACTTTCTCCATAAATCTGACTGAATAAAAAAATATAAGCATAAAAAATCATTGAAACCCAATGTTTTAAATTGGATTTTTTACGTCAAAATCACATAAAATTCATTTTGTGCATTTGATTTTCATAATATCTTTTGAGTTGCATGCATTTGAACAGATGAGTGACTATTGAATCACATACACACACACACACACACACACACACATATATATATATATATATATATATATATATATATATATATATAACATTACAATTGACATATATCACATTATTTATCATAAGAAACCACAAATTTGATTTATTGTTGTCCTATTACATTATTTTGTGAAAAACAAAGATGTATGTGACTTGCACATTTTTAACTTTCATTTATTCACACGCACCCGAAAACATGTATACCACACACATGTATTAATCAAATATCACATTTGATATATGTTTTATTATTTGGTGGAATTAACCACCTAAATGATTTAGATGTTCTATTACATTATCTTGCAAAAGAATCCACATACATGACCTACACATTGTTTAGCTCTCGTTTATTCACTCATACAAATATATGTATATATAAATAAAAATATCACATTTGATTTAAGTCACATTATTTGGCCAAAGTAATATTTTACATGATTTGCATGTTATTCAGATTTCATTTGTTCATACACATGAACACACACTTTGAAGGAGATGAGTTATGGGTCCTAGGGACTGACCAAAGTTTATATTGCACAATGAATATATATATACATATAATATAATATAAAATAAACAAACAGAGGAGGGAGTGGGAGGAAAGAGAGAGAAAGAGAGGGGAGCCCATAAAATGAGAATATATAGCAAAATTTGGGGACAAGAGGTCCCCTAAATACAAAAACAATCCGCAAAAAACAAAAATAACGCAAAAAACACAAGCAGGAAGAACAAATATACAATACAATGCACAAAAAAATAGGAGAGAAGAGGAAAGACGAAACGGCACAGTCACCCAACCGCAGTCAGGCGGTGGCTTTAACCGAATAGCGAACTGGATATCCCCTTGCACAAGACGAGCCACAGAATCTGGTGAAGAGAAGGTGCCCCTGAAGACCCTGTTGTTGCGCTCCACCCAAATGTGCCACCAAGCTGAAATGAGCCACGGCCTCCAGACATGACCCCAAGAAGCAGTCAGGTGGGGGGAAGGACAAAAGAGGAAGAAAAGACGAATGGATGGTGGGTTTGGAAGATTACTAACAAGGGAAGACCAAGTAGAAGCAAGGACACTAGAGAAAAAAGGGCAAGAAGTACAAAGATGAATCCGAGACTCAGTCGCAACAAGACATAGGGGACACTGGTTAGCCAAACTGATGTCAAAGCGTTGTAGGTGATCAAAAGTATTGATATGGCCAGTCAGAAGAAGCCAGACAAAAGCAATGGCTCGAGGAGACCAAAAAGACCGGGGGGGGGGGGAGTGACGCGACAGAAGGACCAAAGGAGGCCAGGTAGCAAGAAGAAAAAGTGAACTCACGGGTAGGTGAAAGGGGCCAGGATGGGGACGTGGACGATGAGAGGTCAGCAAGGCGGAGGAAAAGAGGAAGGACAGAAAGCATGTCGGACCAAAAGTAAGAGGGGGATGTGTAATAGATAGAACTATGCCAGACGCTAGGGGAAGGAAGGTCGAATTTTGAACTAATGAATTTGGTGATGAGCGAATGTTTAGTTGCTAACCGCCACCACCAAGAACACAGGGAAGACTCGCAAGCCCGACTAAGGTTGGTAACCCCAGCACCCCAAGAAGACGCGGAAAGGCAACCACATCCTAATGCGCAAGGCAATCTGAAGGTCGATCACCATCCCAAACAAACTTACGAATAAGCTTATCAAACCTACGCAAAACAGCCACAAGAGGCCGAAAGACAGACAAAGCATGGAGAAAAACCGACGCAAGGCAGTGCTTAGCCAGAGTAATCCGACCTGGAAGAGAAAGCAGCTTTCTCTGCCAACACTGAAGGCGATCCGTAAGCTTCTGCTCCACCCCATCCCAAAAAGAGGGAGCAGGAGGCGACAACGTAATCTGAAGCCCCAGATAGTCCATGGGCAGGCTAGTAGCCTTACACCCAAAGCAAGCTTCCGCGAGAAGTACCGTGGTTGGATCCGCGTGAATGAGGGAGAGGTGACACTTGGCGGAATTGATAGAAAGACCCGAGATGAGCTCAAAGACCCGAAGGATGAGCCACGTTCTCACAATCTACTGGCGGGAAGCACTGCCGAACAGGAGAAAATCATCAGCATACTGAAGGGTGGAGAAGGACGGTAAGTGGGGGAGCGAATGGGGTGTGAGGAAGCCAACGACCGTTGCGTGATGGAAAAGCGCAGAAAAGTTCTCAGCAACCAAGTTGAAAAGCAAGGGCGATAACGGGCAACCTTGACGGAGGCCACACTCGAGACAGAAGAAATCACCACACTTCCCATTGAAGGAGACCGCAAGCTGGGCCCTAGTGACAAGCGACATGAACCATTGCCTAAACGAAAGACCAAACGCAAGACGGGTGAGGAGGTCAGAAAGGAACTCCCAACTAACCGAGTCAAAAGCCTTAGAGATGTCCAACTTCAGGATGAATGAAGGTAGCCGTAGACAGTGAAGGGAGTGAACAACCTCATTGACTAGGACAACCGCATCGTGCAGACGCCGACCCTTGACGAAAGCAACCTGGAAGGGGTTAATGACTGAAGGCATGACAGGCGCAAGCCGCAAAGAGAGCAACTTAGCAATAATCTTGTAAGGCGTGCCTAGGATGGAGATCAGGCGAAAGTGGGTGACGTCCGTAGGGTTAGGGCGCTTAGGCACCAGGACGCAGGTAGCTTGATTGAATTCCTTTAGGAAAACAGAATTGGAGGTGAACTCATCACAAAACGCAAACACATCTGCGCTACAAAACTTTCAAAAAGTACAAAAAAATTCAATTGGGAAACCATCAATGCCAGGCGCCTTACCAGAGCCAAGGGCCCAGACCGCGTTCTTGATCTCTTGGTGTTGGAAGGGCCGCTCAAGAGCGATCGCACAAGAGACAGAGAGAGAGGAGAGGTGAAAATCCGGCAGCGTGGCACGAAAGCGAAGAGGTTTAGAGTAGAAATCCTAGAAATGAGCGCTCAGGGCCGGGAGGATGTCATCACCAAGAAAAATCCTGCCCCCGATACCCATGGACTGGAGCAACGTCTGACGGCGCCTCTGAGAGGCGGCCAAGTGGAAGAATCTAGAGTTCTGCTCCCCATGCGCGAGCCAACCCAGCCTAGAGCGTTGCTACCAATGGATAGACTCCCTAATCCGCCACTCCTGGGCAAGACACTGCAGACAAAGGAGACGGGAAGACTGATCCGCAGAAATATTATCAGAGGCCTGAAGGGACATGATCTCCTCATCCCAATTGGCCACTTCCAAAAATTTGCTGCTCCAGAAAATGCGCTTCCAGGCGAGCGCCTCCCTCCTGATGGAGTGCAACTTCTGCGAGAGCCTGAAAGCAGCCGACCTACCATTGACTGCACGAGCCCACCAATTAGGGACGGTAGCTACAAAGGATTAATCACGGAGCCACCAAATCTCAAAACGAAACCTGGCGTGCCCGATACTAGCCCTACCCCAAAGAAGGGAAATGAGCAGCGAAGCATGATCAGACAGGTGCCTCGGACCAAGAACCAAGGAGGATGAAGGCAAAGCAGAGAACAACTCAAGCGAGAGGAAGATACGGTCCAACCTACGAAGGATCAGAGGGTTCTTATTATTAGACCAAGTAAACGTACCGTTAGTCGAAGGCACGTCAAAAAGACCGAACTCATCAACGAATGATCGAAAAGCAGACATAGACGGGCCAGAAGTGACAGGGGAGGATGAGTCAGCAGGGCTAAGCAAACAGTTGAAGTCTCCTGCCAGAAACCAAGGGGAAGCTGCAAGCTGGCGAACCTGATGCAGCTCAGCCCACAGCTGCCCACGCAAATCCCCAACGCAAGGGCCATAAACCGCAGTAACCCAGACCAGACCATTAGGCCAGAATCCGCTGAGAGAAGCAGAGATAGAGTACCTTCCGACATGCACAACAGCCCCCGTAAGGGGTGGAGACCAAGCCAGCAGGATGCCGCCAGCTGCTCCACAAGCTGGAAGGAACCCAAAGGACGGTTGCTAATTCTTTTGCTGATTTTTTTTTTTTAAATTCATTAGGAAAGCGTGAGAGTGTCCTTTGGCTAATGTCTGGGCTTTAGATACAACTGCCAAGCCCTACGAGTGGAGGAAACTAGAGCCAGAAGGAGAAGGCCCACCTCCATGCATGTAAGTCATTGGTGGATATTTTCTCCTTTTCATTGTTGGTGTGAAAACTTCATTGCATCTCACAGCAGATTGTATATAAGAGGGGTTGTGCATCACTTTTGGATTAACTTATGGAATGCGTATCAAAAAGCAGAATAAAAACCACATCTGAGGGATGGTTTTGCATGACAAACTGCAGTAAAAATTAGATAACATACTAATCAAGATATTGGCTGGGTCCAATTTGGGATCTGCAAACATGCTTCAGTGCCCTGATTAAACATTCTGCAAGAGCTGCAGTAACCGTTTGGGTACTTCATGTCAGTAATCAAGAGTATATCAAGTAGTGGGCACTTCTTTGTCCTCTTCTCCAAATGCTTTCTAGGTTCAGTGGGACAGGAAATATTGTACCAGGTCATGCATCTTGCAGTAAAAGAAGTATTCAAATGTTTGACTTGCTTTTTATCATGTCAGGCCGTTACTGTGAGCTCTGTAACATCACAAGGCCATGTCAATATAGTATGGTATGGTTGGGAAAGGTTCACATCAGTCTGAGGTGCAAAACTTGCTTAGATGTCCCCATCATTGAGTGGTAGTTTTGGTGGTTATCAGCTGCTTCTGTTGTAACAGTGTATGTTTTTTAGCTGATAAATAGGATTTCCTTTTTGCTTTCTTCAGTTTTTTGAATTGAAATGGTGGTTAGGTTAAGGTAACTTGTAAAGGCTCTTCTGCCGGCATGCAACAGCAAGTGCACGTTCCGATGGACTGCTTTTGCTTTGTGGAGGGCGAGATGCTAATAGTGTGGTATGTAATTGTGTGGAGAATCTTTGAGCTTCCTGGGCTCAAGCACACTATATCGTATTGGTAGATATGCATTGACATTGACACATTGAATGACGGTTGTTAATTATAAGAAAATAGAAGAAAAGGGTTTTCTTAGGCAATGTTTAGTTTGATATCTTTTGGATGCTTAAATTACTTTTAACCATTGTCGGAGAACACTAATTTATTTGAAAAAAATGCAAAAAAAAAAAATTAAAAACAGGTCAGCTGACAAATGAGAAAAATACATTAAAAAAATAAAATGAAAAAAAAATGTTTTTCACGTTTTTTGTTTTTCCCTTTTTTGGCATTTTCTCCTTTTTTTTGCATTTTTTACATTTTGTAGTTACCAGATTTTCATTTTCACATTTTTGACATGTTATTTTTAGGATCTTTCCTTTTTTAACTTTTTTAAAACTTGCTGAGATTTTCCCAATATTTTTCCAAGAAAAACAACTCTTCTGTATTATACTCCAAAAAATCCTTGCCATTTAATATTTGAAAATAGTATTTGTGATAATGCTTTTATCTTAGGGTAACTTGCTTGAAGCTAATTTGCAGTTTTGGGTGAAGTTGCTTGCTTAAGCATGATATGTACTGGCAACTACTTTTTTCTTGTTCTAAATGCCCATAAGGTGGCTGATTTGTGCGAAGCATCTACCTGTAGTACCAGCGTTCTTAGACCTTATCAGGACCCAAAGCTTTAGGTGGAATCTGATTGCCTTGATCCACATCCAATGTGATATGACATTTAGTGATTTAGGGATCTTATATCCGAAGTTTTGAGATCCTTGATTTCTGAAATGGATCTGAAATCCTTTGTTCGAAAGACCCATGCATTACATCTTGAATTTGCAAACTTGCATCCTAAATTCCATCGTTTCTCAAGTTAGATCCTCCCCCATTTGACCTAAATCCATGGATTTGAGACATAATTTAAGTAAGTCCATGGTTCTTAAATATGTGGTTTTTTCAACCCCCCCTTTATTAGCACCATTTTTCTAGATTTATGGCATGCAAATATTGAGATTAATTCCATGGACTTTATGAGGATCCAAAGCTTTAAGAGCACCATTCTCTTTGGACTTGTGATATCTACGGGTTTGGTTTAATGTGAACCACCTATCAATTATGTCACACGGACCCTTTTAAAAAGGGGGGCACCCATGTCAACACGACGCTGGTGCTAGTGCAGCTCCGACACGCAGCCCAACCACGTCTTTTCTTATGCAGATTCAAAATATTTTTCATTCTTTTTTTCTTCTTCTCCTTGTCCCTTTCTTCCTTTATGTATCGTAGTAAAAAGAATGGATAGATTAAGCTAAGAAACAAGCTAAAATTATAGATATTATGAATACATACACTTTTATATATAAAATAAATATATTATGTATATACACCCTCGCCGCACCCTTGAACCCAAATTTTTTGGGATACATTGCACCGGCACCCACACCCCACGCTCATGTGACAGCCTATCAAGGTTAGTTTTTGATGCATTTACTTCAGATCCAGATAAATAATAAGTTAGTTGTCAAAATCTCAATTAGTCGGTTGAGTCAGTTACTGATTGACCAAAACTGGTGAAACACGCGAGTTGACTCCGGTGTGGCCTGGCACGACACTTGATTCGGCTTGATTGAGTCGTGTTGTTGACCGCACTCACTCTTCTTTTTTCATTTTTTCTTCTCTTATCTTTTCCCTCATTTTTTTGCCTTCTTTTCTCTCTCTCCCCACCCCCCACACCATTTTATTTAATAAAATTTTGAATTTTGTATGAGATAAGATAAAACAATTTAAGAATATAGACAAATATAAAGCTGGCTCGATAATATATTGGGTCACCCCGGGTAGGCCAGATGGGGCCCGATTCGGCCCGACTAGTGTTTTTTTTAATAATTTTATAATTTTTTATTATTGTTATGTAATAATAATATATATCTTATTATTAAAAATGTATTTTATATTTAAAAGATTTTATTTTATATTTTAAAATTTTTTTATTGGAATTCTATTTTCTTCACTTCTCTACCCGATAGGTCTTCTTGTGCTGCCAATATGTGGACTTGAAGAGTTGAGGATGGTACTAAGGATCAAAACTGATATGAGTTGGACTTTGAAGCATTGAAAGGGCACCAGGTGGCAACATGTCCAACAAGTGATATCCTGTAGGCTCTTAGATTTTGGGACGTTTTGCTTCTGCATAAAGGTCATATTAGACGATTCAACAAGAAATCTTTCTATTTGGCAATGTTGAATGTTCGCTTAAAGTTATATTTCTGCCGCCAGCTTGATTTTTACGTTGAAGATGTCCATCAGCTGTAAGGCAAGATTGACATCTTGATTCATGCTGCAAATAGGAGTGAACCAGCATGTTGTATGAGTCGAGTGATTGAAAGAAAGAAGAGATATGTGTATGTTTTAAGAAAGGATTGGTGAAGTAAGAAGATGGGTTGAATGATGGAGACGACTTATTCAAGCAACTGGAGTAAGATCCTGGCGTCAAGTACTTCTGGAAATTCCTTGACCTAATGTTGTTAGGTGAATCTGCATGGTCATAAGCATCAAGCCACTCTGTTGTATGTTACAATGCTTTAGAAATGTCCCTTGGATTTAAGAAATACTCTCCAAAAATTGCTCCCGTCCTATAATGTTAGAAATAATTTTATGGACAAAGGTAGACAAGCTAACGAGCTAATGCATTTTAATAAGCTTACCATTGAAACAAAGTGTTTAGATGGCAGTGCATGGATTAGGTCGTACTGTGATCCAGCAAGATTTGACAAAACCACATATCTAACTTCAAGATCTGTTATAAAATAAAAGGAGGTTATTCTTTGTTTGCTAGGTCCTACATTTGCTTTGTCTGAAGGTTGGTCATTAACTAGCTTGTAGTTGCAGTATAGCATGAATAACTAATAAAATACATGTTCGTGCAAATGTGGGTATATGTGTATGTCTCCTAATTCATAGTTGTCTAGTTGTAATGTTTGAGCATTTCATGCTTCTGATTGACAATAGTTCTTGTATCCGTTTATAGGTGGTAGAAGTGGGGAAAGAAACTTGCCCAGTAAGTGATGTCTTTCTTTCATTCTGGAGGACTTCCTTATGCCCTTTCATCATGAGCTTCAGTTTGATGAGCAATGAAAAGCGGATCAAACAAGATGTGTTGGTGTGCCTTGATTGAATATAATAATGGAAAAGTGTCCTGGTTCCATCTCTATGCTGCTCTATGCTGGCCGGATTTTAGCATATCTTAAACAACAATTCAGCTTGCAAAAGCTATATGTAATCAAACTTTGCAAACTCATTCAGCAAAATCAAATCTTTTGCTTGGTAATTTAATAATTTTATGCAAGAAATTAAGGTTTAGACAGCATGTACTTGTAGTCATGTTGAGGCATGGAATCTGATGTGGATATAAATAAGAATAAATATTTAGAGCTCATGAAGTTTATGTATCTTTTGTCAATATTGTTGAGTGTTGGCTTAGTCTGGGAGAGATTATTAATCCAGTTGGCATTAATGATTTAGGCATTCCACGCAGTATAATGTGAAGCGAGATTCTGTTTTCAAAAACAAAAATTGCACAAACTGAAGTCTCATTCTTTTCCTCATCGGTTGTAGATGATGCGACAACGACAGACGACCCGCTGAAGTTGAGAGAAATTGTTTTAAGTGGAATAGAGGGGGCACTGGAAGCAGTGAGTGTCGTAGAGCACACCGACCTGAACTCCATAATGTGTTCACCTCTAAGGTACAGGTCGCCATGGACGATGTTGTGGGGTCTTGAGGTCTGCAAGGAAAAGATGACTGTGACTGGGGATGCCATGCAACCAATGACTCCTGACATTGGTCAGGGCGGATGCTGTGCTCTGGAGGATGCTGTTGTGGTCAGGTGCTTGGGAGAAGCCCTCCTAGGGATAAAGGGGAGTGAAGAACAGAGAGACCAAAGAGTGAAAGAAGGACCGGAGAAGTATGTGAAGCAGAGGAGGTGAAGATGGTTCAGGCTCATTTTGACGGCCTACTGGGTGGGGAGGCTGCAACAGAGTGGTGGCACGGCGATCATCTTATTGAGGAATAGGATGCTGGTTGGGATTCTTTCTTGGGTAAGAGTGCAGACCTCCATGTTTGACTGTTCGAAACTTCAAGGATGATTTCAGTCAATTGGGTTGCAGCGTTTGGAGTATTATGACTGTGTTAGCTTGGCAATGGCGGTATTTGTAATGCATGTGTTCTGCTATGCAGAATCTCTCTCTCCCTCTCTAGATCTCTCTTTCACTCTTTCAAAATATAGAACAACTCCTTCATACTCCAAGTTTTTGCGTATGTCGTTTTCATACAATAAAAATAAAATATTTAATGGTCTTAAGAATATGTTGATGGTATTTATGAGCAGATGAATTGAATACCATGAAGAGCTTAATTAACTTCGTTATGGTGTTGGACCTGATACTTTCAGGGTGCAAAAACCTCTGTTTTTTACATAGCCATTTGAACTTGTGAGCAGCTTGACTCTAATTATGCTAGATATATGCAATAAAGGCTGAAACTTTTGTGTTCACAATATCTCAGAAAATGTCGATGAAGAGAGATTGAAAGAGTTGTTGGGATTGTTACGATCATTTAGTAAATGAGTTTCAGAAAAGCTGCAAAGCTGCTTTAAGTAAACTACTAACGTTGTGAAAGCGACAGAATGATGACTTGTTCTTTTTGAAAGGCAAATATGAAGGATGAGCTAATGTGCTCCTTAAAAAGAGTTCATCTTTTGTCACTGTCACTGTGATCAGCAACTCGCTAATTATGCATAGTAATCTTTCGTAAGTAAGTGAAAGAAACTGAAACTTTTATCCTCTGCCATGTTTGAATGGGGGAAAGGACAAAAAACGAAGCGGTCATCTCAAATCATTTTCTTCGCCGCTGAAATATATCAAAGTGCATATTTGAATGCTGAGATGTAGGTGTTCTGAGACAATTGAAGATCAGGTCGCACTCGTTTCACCTTCTGACAAACTTAATCTTTTTGGGTGGTTCCAAAAAGTAGTGACTAAAATAGTCGCATGTTTGTTTGGTGTCTTACATTTATGAGACGGGCCCCATTTCGAACAAGTTATTCGGGTGTTTCTTTGCTTGGCCAACTGATCCATGGACGAATAGTTCAAAACAGTCAATTACCAAGGACATCAAGTCTCAAGCCATCCATCCACTGTCATATACACTATGTTTCTTTGAGGTGGACGTGAATCCATGATCGTACCGGCCAGACGATGCTTGCACTGTCATTCCAACTTAATCGATTCCAATCAAACAAGCCCTTCAAAGCAAACCTGCCTACAGACTAAAGTTTGGATTTTATATCCAACCCAATCAATTTCTCAACTTCGTATCCTGTTATAGGTTTGCATTCAAATAGAAAAGATAAGTACTTATGGTGGAACCATCACATAGAAAAATATAACACGGATTATTTGAACTGTTAGGGGCCGTTTGATGCCCTGGAAATTTACTGTAGCAGTGGAAAAAAATTTCAAAATTTTAAAATTTTTCCTTCTCATCAAACTTAGAATTTTTTTTTTTACCGTTAAAAGTGGAAACGGCAAAATATTTCTGGAAAAAATTTTCCAGCCAGAGGGGTGGAAAAATTTTTCAAGAAATATTTTGTTGACCGTTGGAAGAGGAAGGGAAGGAAGGAGGGAGGAGGAAGGAGGAGGAGGAAGGGAAGGAAGGAGGGAGGAGAAAGGAAGAGGAGGAAGGGAAGGAAGGAGGGAGGAGGAAGGAGGAGGAGGAAGGGAAGGAGGGAGGAGGAAGAAGGGAAAGAGGGAGGAGGAGGAGGAGGAGGAAGGGAAGGATGGAGGAGAAAGAAGGGGAGGAGGGCACGGTGAAGAGGGAAGGAGAAGAGGGGAAGAGGGGAAGAAGGGGAAGAGGGAGAAGAGGGGAAGAGGGGAAGAAGGGGAGGAGGGCACGAGGAGGGAAGCACGAGAGCATTATGTTTGATGTTTGTTTTGTGGTTCTTGGGCTACATGAGGTCAAGATTCTTGAAGCATGCTTCTATTGACATGGTTGATAGGATGTGGTATGGGGCAGGGTATTGGTTTTAGGTTTCATCAAAGTGAATGGCATGTGTTTTTCTAATGATCCACTCTTAGGCATGCCATTTCATATTGTCTTCTTTATGTTTGTTGTATGATGGGTTGTGATAACTTATTAGTAGATTTCTGATTACAACATAACCTTGCGTTGTAGCAGGTTGTCTTTCAATAGCATTGTGGCCCATTTCCTTTCCATATTTTGAAAGTGCTGCTTTCCATGCTGTTTACTTATTCCTCTAGCACATGCTAATTTAGTGCTTCTATTAGAAATTTATGCACATGAATAAGCATTTTATGCTTAAGTTGGTCATGAAGAACTGTTTTTTCTTCTAGTGTTATGTTAATTTCTTTTTTTCCCAAACTAATTACTTATTTACTCTCTAGTCTCTGCTTTCAAATGAAATCATTGTGGGTGTATCTTGCAAGCAGGACATGTTCAGCGATTCATGTAAATTTGGAAGTTCATTTCCTTCTTGTCTGCAGTCTCCATTATGTTATTGTGTATTTCCCACATTAACTTATGACAGTTTTGTTCTTACTTGGTTTTTCTCTTCTCCAACTTGGCTGCCTATTAAGTACATCATGTGCATCCAGCGTTCTAGCCATATATTTGTGCTGTTTGTAATGTTGAATTAATGAGTGGTGATCACAATGCCTCTCTGACAGTGATTTGTTAGTGAGCAAAGAACAAGTTGGCTTTGTTTGATGTAAGTTTTTTTTCATTAATAGCTATTGCTACTATTATTGTTGTTATCACATTTATTCAGATTTTGAGCCGTTCAAGAATGACCCTGGCTGGAATTGTAGGTTGGTCTCTTCAAGCAAAAAATGTAGTCGATGTTGCCCACGCTAGCCAGGGCCAGCGACTGCATACCAACCGAGGAGGGCATTCCGCCACCATTGGACCCAAGGAATGCCCTCAACCAGTCATTACAACACTTGACTCCTAAGGAAAGGCGAGTACGTTTCAAGCATGACCAGTGCTTCACATGCGTAGCCAAATGGGGGCAGTTACATGAGTGTAAGCAGTCGACGACCTGCTAAAAGAAGCCGAACCAGTGGCTCTTTCGGAGCTGCTAGAGGAGAAGGGCAGAGGTGTGATTGTTACCTCTTCCGTTGCACAACCAGCCCTGTTAAAGGCAAACTCCGGGCAGCCCACACTCTCCATCTCCGTTTTGTGCCCGACTGTGAGCACAATGCCAGCCAAGGAGAATCCAACAACTGCGGTGAATGTTAAAGGATGTGTCGGCATTGCTGGAGCAGTTTGGCTCGTTGAGGGCGGGCGGGTCTGCTCAAGCCATCTTGAGTCAAGTGGCTCGAATGGGGGTCAACACAGGAGGGCCCTTCTGCGCTGCCTATAGACATTGGGAAAATTGGGTGCATGGTAAACAGCTCCATGCATGCCTGTTTATTTTCGTTGGATGGGGACCAGGCGTTGAACTTGATACCTGACAGCCCTCGGCTAAAGCGACTCAGCAAAGATTTCTTCGACTTCCTTGAAAGAATTAGTAGGATCCTTGAGGAGGAGGGTGAAAGGGTGATCGTTGGCCCCATCATGAACGCCTTGAGTTTTGAGAGAACCACCTCAGACGAAGGTAAGGGGGCAACCGGCGTGAGGTGAATGGGCCAAGACTACTGAGCTAGCCAAAGAGGACGACTAGTCCACAACTTAACAAACCACATCAATTCGGGTCAAGTAAGGGGTTTCAACATATCTAGCCACCAAATTCTACTGGATCCACTGGAGTGCATCATGGGCTACAAAGGTGCTCAGTGTCCTGCCGGGCGTGAGTCCAGTTCTCCTCCTTTGTCCTGGCAGCTTCATGCTTTGAGCGTGTCAGAGAGTCCACTATGTCACCACCCTCAAATTCTTCCCAAGGTTCAGTTCTCTCCAATGTTGGCTGCATGGGAATTTCAGCCTTGGGGAGCTCCCTGTTTGTGGCTGATCAGCCAAGAAAGGTGCATAGACAAGGGGTTGTCTAGATTGCCAAACCTCAGTTGCTCCCTGTCATGGCTTTCCATTACGCGCCTCCCCCATGCATTCTGGCTGTAGAAGGTGGAATCTGCGGTGTTTCGTGTAGCTTCATGCTGCCAACCAATATTTGACTGGGCCAGACCTTCGTTGCCGAAAGACCCTCGATGGTCAGTCGCTGCACCACATTGGTCGTGAACAACGGCTTGGTCCTGGTTGGTCCGGCTCTCCCTGCTCGAGTACCAGCGAGACCAGAATTCCTCCTTGTCACCAGTCGTCCGGTGCTGAAGTCCTACTAGTGTCTATGCTGTGTCCCGCTCCTTTGTGCGCCAGTAGTCACAGTTGACCTCTGACTTCACGTCTGGGGCCGAGCACTGCCAATCCTCGGTAGCACAGTGACTGCCCTCATGCCGGGCAGAGCTCCTATGCCCGTCGTTGGAAACACGGGCCGAGTGGCGCTGGCCGACTTCAGCCTGCTGGCCCACTCCTGGTGCATATTGGGGCGCGTCTTATCCCCCTTGCCATGGTCATATGCTACACTCCAGCCTTCTTTGCCGTAGTCTGTAGAGTTAGTGTGGCTGCAGCCTTCGTTCTCTGTTGTGGGTTGACCCAGACCTTTGCTGGAGGATAGGCAGAGCCTTTCTCATGGGGACAATAACAGATGTTTCTATAGCTGGTACTCTCTCACTCTGTCTATAGCATCCTTTGTCGATTTCAGGTTCCTCCCAGGTCTGAAAGCTTTCTAGTTCATACTCACGAGCGAACGACTGAGGGCGACTGTGGCCATTGTAGGACTTAGCCGCGGTGGTACTCAATTCCTCGTCAGCACTATGTCTGCCGTCAACGAGAGTGACAGACTCATCTCGCCAACCGCAGAAGTCGTACACCGAATGGCACAACTTTTCTTCAGTTGAAACAGGCCTGTCGGCTGCCCCTCCCCCTTCCGGGTAGGGTCTCCATATGAGCTTGTGGTAGTCGGAAGGTTCTGTCTTGGGTTCACCTCTGTGGTTTGCTGAAGGCAGCTTCTCTCTTCTTGTGGCTGGCACTCCAAAGAGCTCCACTCCTGCGGTTGCTCCTGCTCCCAAGGGTGATCATCTTAGCTTGGATTGACCGCCCTTTTCCATTGGATCAGCAGCGCCTTATTTTCATCCAGCTCCTTTCTGTACTGCACATCATTTTTTTTTTGCTACGGCCAACGCACCGGTACTCTGTTTGCTGCACAGTTGGATCCTTGAGGAAAATCATATCGTATTGACAGAAGAAACCACCATGCTAGTTTTCTTCAATAGTTATGAGACCATATGATAAATCTCAGACCAAACCAAGGTCTGTAACCCCAGACAATACTGAGATCACTTCCCCGGACTTTATCTGAACAAATGGGCGTTGTAGCCGGATGTATTCTGAGGTGGCTCTGATACCACCACTGTTGTGACCCACATGGCCGAGGTGCTGCAGAGGCTTGCCGAGCAAATGCTACCACCCTCGATCACCTTTGGAAGACGGCTACTAGAATCCTATTACCATTTTTACAAGGGAGGTTAATTCCTTGATACAGAGCAATGCCCAGCCAGATAAGACCCTAGCCTTCCAACGTCACCCGACTGGTTATAGATTTCTCCCTCGCCCAACCTCGCACGACAATAATAGTTCATTACAAGATAGGATGAGATTTACAATAGGAAAAGGAGCGGATTGGCTCACGGGGCTCGGATCGTCCAGCGGGGTTGATCTTCCGATTTAGATGACCGTGCACCTCGCGAGCGCCCCTCAGCTTCATGTTGCGATTGTAACAACCGTAGAACGGAGTCGACTTCTGAGGGCTGGATCTTCCTCCACAGAACTCGGATATGGTCGCGCCTCGGTTTGTTGGATTCATGGAGGCGTCAGATACGACAAGAAACCAACCGTTCTTGACGAGATGAACTCGGCTGCACCGATAGGAGATGACCTCGTCAAGGAGCACAAGGATGCCTTCAACTCTGCTGGTTGACTGAGAGGAAGGGTAACAGACTCACCTCTGTCCTCTTCTTTGTGTCTGGTTCGCAGCTTGCAGGCCATCGCCTTTGTCTTCCTGCTCAAGGATAGAGGACTGATTACGTTTGAGGTTCAGCCACCATTTGTTGTGACTGAGAAAGGTCCAGCCACCCCTCCTAGGCTGCTGCAACACATTTATGGAAGAATTCCTAGGCTGCTGCAACACATTTATGGAAGAATGCACGCTAAGTGGTATGTGTGTTGGAGGTTGGTGATGCCGCGTTTGATGTCCTCCAACGAACCTCGTTGACTGTGATGGTTGCGGGTGCCCGGACATAAGCTGTCCTTGGTTGAGGATTTTCTTCCTCTCGGCCTAGGTCACTTCCCTTAGCCTGGACACCGGTTCCTTTTCTCTGGTTTTTCTTCTGTCGGAGGCTACTACTCCTTGGTCGGAATCAACCATAGCTAAGCTCTCGACGTTCTCAGCTTGGCTGCAGGGCTGTAAGGCATAGATGACCATGTCTTCATCTTCCTCCTTAAGGATTTTCTTAGTTCTGTCAAGGTGTGCGTAATCCTTACCGAGCAGTCCCAGCCAATGCTGTAAAAGGTGTAGCGTATCGCGTATCGGTCGAGCCGACCTATATGTTGTATCATAATGTATCGTAAATGTAGCATAGTGTATCGTAAATTTAATTTTCTAATTTTTTAAAAAATATTAAAAAATTAGAAAAATAGAAAAAGAACATAAAAAATCAGAAAAAATAAGCAAAAAATTAGTTGTTCCCAAACTAACACAAACATCTTCTTCTTCGAGCTCAACATCTTCATCTTCCCTTCTTTCCTCTTCATATGGGTCCCATAGCTAACATCTACATCTTGCATTTTCTTTTCAATCCTATTTGCTTTCACGACGTTAATAAGCTCCAAACATTGGTGTTTGACGTAGGGTGGCAATGGGTTCTCTTGAAAGCCACTGCATTGAGCCACATCGCTGTGCGTACCAGCTATATCATGTTTAAAGCGAGAGATCCCTCTTGATATGATTTGTTTACAAAAATTGCACCTAACTTTTAACCTATCTTTGGGATTCACCCTTGTACACCAATGCCATGCATGATCTGACATTATATCTTCACAAAACAAGTAAAAACATACAAACAAATTTAGAAAATAAGAGAAATGAATGCTTCAATAGCGAAAATGAGTTATTTCTTACCTTCTTGGTGTTAGACAACAAAAAACCCTCTTTTCTCCAAGCTTCCCACCGTTCCCAACTTCCCACTACAAGGAAAAAAGCTTCTTTACCGGAAAAGCTTGATGCAAATTGGGAAAATCTCTCCCTCCCATGTCTCTTGCAGTGTTTAGAAACAAGAAAAGAGAGAGAGAAGAGCGTAGGTTTTTAAAAGATCATGCAAAAAAGTGGCCATTAGGCCCCTTTATAGTTTTTTTCTCGTATCGCAAGCGTAACGTATAGGTTTCTTTGACCTATACAATATGCGTATCGTACGATACATGTAACATTGGTCCCAGCCATGGGCTGTCGAACTTTGGACGAGTTAAGCCCCCAATGAAGATGACGAGACTTGTATGGAGCAGTTGGCCTAATACACAGTCTTCCCCATCCTTGTAGGCAGCACTGAAGGGTCCTCCTATGCTATCCCTTTGCTGAGCAGCCTGTGGCTTGCACACGTCCTGGGCAGCCTTACTCCCTTGATGCCGAGATATCTCCTCTTACTCAGTTCTTTAGCGTTGGGTGTTAATGCCACAATGAAGAGCACATTTTTGGCTGCTTTCTTTTCTGCCGTTATATAGATAGCAGTCTGATTGGAGTTCCTTCTGTCATGCTCTTGCTCCTTCAGCAGCATCGGAATGGCGACTGGTCTGTCGTCTCCCTTAAGGCCATTGATCTGCCCACACTCATGCCCAAGCTCCCATCTTGTTGCGCGTAAAAAGCATAGGCCTTGCTGGAAACCTTTCTGTCTTTCTTTGCGAGTAAGGCACCAAGTGGAAGGTACTGGAATGGACAGGCAGCAGTTGCTTTGCTGGCTGCTCTTGCTGACCTACAAGGTGCTATCCTCATTAGACTGCAGTGTTCTCAAGCTTGTGCATTGGCAGAGACTCTTCAAGTGCTGCTCAAGGTTTGTTAGCGTCAACCACCAGGTTCAGACCCTTTGCTGGCTGCGAGGGCCCTTCAGGAAAAACGCTCGGTTGGACCGTGTTGCTGGGTGCCATAGTCAGACCCAACAAGGACTGTTGTCGCTCTTTGCGAAGAACCTTTCTAGCTCTTTGCTCACTGAGCCAGCTATACCAGTTCGTACGCAGCCAGGCTCTCTTCTCCCTTTGTGCATTTTCGGTTACTGTTTGAGCTGGGAAGCCTTGAACCTCAAGCTGATCGTCCCGGGTAGGCACGTGAGCTGGGAAGCCTTGAACCTCAGGCTGATCGTCCCGGGTAGGCGCGTAGCATGGGGGTTGTTGAGGCTGCCATACTCCACCCTGCTGCCTCCTGTCATGGCCTTCGACCACACTCCAGGCCTTTGCACCTTGGTCATAGAAGGTGGAGTCTGCAAAATTGGTGTCACTGCTGCTCTGCCCATCTCCATTTGGCCACGCTAGGTCTTCCTCGCAGTCTGGTCAATGCTGGTAGGTTGTTGAAGCCGGCTCAAGCTGGGGAACCTTCATCTCCAAGCTTATCACACGGGGTGGATGTGCACCATGGGGACTATTGCGAATATCCGACATTTTCCTACTGTAACTAGTCTTGGCCTTCTACTCTGCACCTACCCCACGCACCTTGGCCATAGGAGGTGGAGCACACGGCTTCAGCGCCGTTTCTGTTCTGCCAGCCTTCTGTTGGCTGAGCAGGACCTTCGACATAGCTTGGCCATTGCCGGTGGATTGCTGCCTGAGTGTGATAGCTAGGCTGAACCTGATCGGTCCAGCTTTCGTCGCGGTAGTTCCAGCAAAGTCGGGTTCCTTCCTTGCTGCGATTTTCTGCTGCGCACCCACCTTCTTCCTGGTTCGCGAAAATTTCACGCCTACCGCCCTCATTCCACCAGGACTCCACTGCTTCGTAGGCTGGCCTGCAATGGTCCGCTACCGGTCCACGCCGTGTGGGTTGTTATGTCCAAAGATTTGCACTGGTTGGAGGAGCCCTGTGGGCAGCGTCCTGTGTTTTGCTTTGCTGGAAGGTCCAGTCCATTGCTACCCATCTTAAGGGGTTGACTCTTTCATCAGCAGGTTTGGACATATTTCCAGGAGATGGGGCGAGGTTGATTAACATTTTGCACAACTCATTTAGTCCAGCCTGTTGTTCATCCCTTAGTCGATCCAGCTGGTCGTGGTTGCCTTCTGATGTTTGTCTTATCTTTCATGCAGCTAGTTCCCCCATGTGGGATGATAGGGATCGTGCCATTAACTCAAGGGATTGTGCCAGTCCTCCCAAGAGTCCCTCCACTGGTCACTCATCTTGCAACTGGCTGAAACGGGGGTCTGACGTTGCTCTGCGGCACCATACCGAATGGCACCAACAGAGTTAGAAGAATTTAAGAAGCAATTGCAAGAGCTCTTAGACAAGGGTTTCATTCGACCTAGTGTGTCACGGGAGCACTTGTGTTGTTTGTTAAGAAGAATGATGAAACAATGCGTTTGTGTATCGATTATCGCATGTTGAATCAAGTCACCATCAAGAATAAGTATCCGCTTCTAAGAATTGAAGACTTGTTTGATCAACTCAAGAATGCAAAGGCTTTCCTTCGAAAAGCATTTTGTCACGATAGTATATGTTGATGACAGTATATGTTGATGACATTATCTTGACAGGTGATTGTGGTCAAGAAATCTCTGCTACAATGGCTTTCCTTCAAAAGCATTTTGTCACGAAGGATCTTGGTCACTTGAGATATTTTCTTGGGATTGAAGTTGTGCAGAACAAAGAAGGTGTAGTATTGTCTCAATAGGAAGTATGTCTTTGATCTATTGCAGGACACATGGATGCTAGGGACCAAGCCGACTAATCTCCCTATGAATCTACGTGTTCATCTTCACGATGATCAACCAGAACTAGTAGATTCCTGATCTTACAGGTCTCTCATTAGAAAATTGCTTTATGTTACTGTAACAAGAACCAGACATTAGCTTTGTTGTTGGAAAATTAAGCCAGTTTATGGAAAAGCCTTGAAAAGTCCACTGGGATGCTCGTTTTTGGGGACTCTTTTTTTTATGTTGATTTTTGAGGTTGGGGCTTGTCCAACCCAGGGAAAACCCTCACGAATATGTATATGTTAATATGCATTTGCATGTCATCTTGCGCTAGTTTCCTTTCTAATCATCCTATTAGGAATCCTAATGAGTATCTTATCATGTGGTTTAGCTTTCTTCCAAGGATAACACATTTGTAGATAAACAATATGACATGTTATATTTCGGAGATTGAACCAACTACATTATTATCAGCAATTCAGTTCAATTGTACAATTCAATTCAATTGTAAATGCATATAGAGATTTTGCTTTTCTCCTCACAGTTTATCACAGCCTTTATGAAGAGATATCCATTCATCCTGAGGTATTAGATAATATCTAGCAAGTGAACTAGGTACTCATCTAGCATGACCTGGTACTCTTTGTTGAAATTAGAAAGTTTGTCTTTAAGTGTGGTAGTCATTTGATTATTTAAAAGTTATAGTTCCTTTTGTCTTTTTACTATTTTATTTGTCTTACTTTTGTAATGGCCACAACCGTGCCCTAATCTCTCTTTAAGTAGAGATTAGAGCATGATATGAATAAAGTCTTTTTCGTCTCTCTCTCTCTCTCTCTAGTTCTCTCCCTTCTCCATTATGCAACACTCTTCAAAGAAAAGAAAAAGGAAATATGTACTACATATGATGTCTCATCACATGCAATTAAGGAATACAAGTTATGGTCCCAAAAAAAAAATGCACACTCCAGGAAAGACCTTCATATTGCCTACCAGTTTCACTTCCACCAGACAATAATGTTGAAAGCATAGTCACAAAATAGTTCTTGGGACCCCATCTACGAAATATTTCTTGGGAACCTTTCATATTGTTGTTTTTTTTTAGGCAAACCTCTGGAACTTATAAAAGATTGAACCAAAAAGATCTAAAAATTAAATGAAGAACTAAAATAAAGACATAAACAATGAAAATGTAAGTGAATAAATAAGACTTCTGCTTCTTCTTCACACAGGGAAGAAATCTTCAAGCAGGGCTTCTTCAGTGTAGCAGAGGTTCTTCACTCTTCATGAAGTCTTCGTGCAAGTTCGCAGCTTCAAGAAAGAAAAAGGGGGCTCATGATGCCCTATTTTGTTTTCAATCTTCACCCTAAGATTTCTTTCTTTACATTTTTTTGTCAATTTAAAATTTCAAAAGAGACATGCAGGTGAAAGAGGGTTTTGTTACACAATAATATTACAACATCTTTGCGCAAAATTTATTTTGATAATATTGTGAAAAGATTGCAAAATTTTCCTAATAAAAATGCTTACCTTTTTTTGGCCGATAAACCCCCATTAGTTTTAAAACATCTGCAATTTATGACTATAGTTCAAGGATTATGCAAGCAAATCATTTGGCATAAAGAAACACTCTAGAAGCTTTTCCAGAACAGACTCAAATGATGGTAAAAAGAACAATATACATTTAAAAGAAAACTACAGCTGTGACTAGACTACCATCTTACCTGTAAGTTTTTCCTAACAGCCAATGTGTTTTCAGGACTTGCAAAATGGAAAGACGATTGCTGGTGGCCATGAGCACAAACAAGTTTACCTACTGTCAGAACCAGTGGAAGGCATGGCATCTATGGCTCTATCGAAGCCTACTCCATATCAGTGGCATCTCCGACTAGGTCATCCTTCATTATCCAAGCTTCTAGTGTTCTCCCTAATATTTTTGTGTCTAAGTCATTCCAGTGTGAGGCCTGTCAATTGGGCAAACATTATAGAAGTAGTTTTCCTTTCAGCAGTAGTCCGTCGAGTCATGCAGTTTTTGATCTTATTCATGTTGATGTTTGGAGGCCCAGCCAGGTTGTAAGTCGAGCCAAATTTAGGTATTATCTTGTTATTGTTGATGATTTTTCTCGTCTTAATTTGGTGTTCTTGTTAAAAGAGAGGTCTGAAGTTATTTGTATTTTTCAAAATTTTATTATTGAAATAAAGGCTCAGTTTGATTCCATAGTCAAAAACATTCGCACTGATAATGCTTGTGAGTTCAAATCCAATACCTTGCTACAGTTTTACACCAAATATGGAATATGCCCTCAATTCACTTGCCCACACACTTCTCAACAAAATGGTATTGCCGAACGTACACATCGTCAGTTACTTGGCATGGCTCATACTCTCATGATGCATAGTTGTGTTTCAGCGCAATTTTGGGGTGATGCCATACTCACTGCATGTTACCTAATTAATCGTTTTCCATCATCGTTTATTGACAATCAAATTCTCATTCAAGTTCTCTATCCAGATAGACCCATGTTTTCCCTTCCACCCAAAGTCTTTGGATGTACTTTCTTTGTTCACAACCTTGGTCCTAATAAAGACAAACTTGGTGCACAATCAATTAAATGTATTTTCATTGGTTATCCAAAACACTAAAAGGGTTATATCTGTTTTGACTCCCACACTCATAAGCAGTACATCAGTGTGGATGTTACATTCATTGAGTCACATCCTTATTTTCACTATACTCCATCACTACGTCTATTCCTTTACCTATCCCACTAGTTTCCCTGCAGTCTGTTCCTTATGATTCATTCCCTAGTGTCTGTAGATTTCGTGATCCCCCACTGGTATACACCCGCTGATGTTATTACTCCTACCTAGGATGCTCCAGACATGTGTTTGGACTTACCCATTGCTTTACGCAAAGGCAAAAGACAGTGTACTCTTCATCCTATATCTCAGTTTGTTTCTACTACTGGTATTGGTGGTCATCTACAGCAATTTGTGTGAGCCCTGTCTATACATCTATTCCCTCCAGCCACCAACATGCGTTACTTGATCCTAGGTGGCGGCAGGCTATGCAGGATGAAATGGAGACTCTAATGCAAAGGGGCACATGGGAATTCGTTGATCCTCCATCTGGTTGTGAAGTTGTGGGCTCCAAATGGGTATTTACCATCAAGTACCTATATGATGGCTCAGTGGAGCGCTACAAAGCTCATCTTGTAGCAAAAGGTTATACCCAAACCTATTGGGTAGATTTCTTTGAGACTTTTTCTCCTATGGCGAGGATGGGCACCATATGTCTTATTATCTCTGTTGCAGTACATTATGATTGGCCGTTATATCAGCTGGATGTCAAAAATGTCTTCTTATATGGAGATCTTGATGAAACCGTGTATATGCAGCAGCCTCCTGGCTTTGAACGTCAAGGGGAGTGTGGTAAAGTGTGCAGACTAAAGAAAGCTATATATGGCTTCAAACAAAGTCCTCGTGCTTGGTTTCATAAATTTTCAGAAGTTGTATTAAAATGTGGTTTCAAGAGATCTCAGCTAGACCATTCATTATTTGTCAAGAAAGGATCTAGAGGTACTGTGGTGTTAGTGGTGTATGTTGATGATATTGTGTTGACAGGTGAATGTGAGCAGGAGGTAGCTCATACAAAGAAATTTCTGCAACAACACTTTGTTACCAAATATCTTGGCCAGCTACAATACTTCCTTGACATTGAAGTTGCTCATAGTAAGGAAAGAGTAGTGTTATCACGAAGAAAGTATGTTCTTGATCTGTTACAGGACACAGCGATGCTGGGAGCTAAACCTACAATTCTTCCTATGAACCCACAGGTACACCAATTTGATGATGACTTGGAAGAGGTAGCTTCTCACGCCTACAGATCATTGATTCGTAAGCTTCTTTATGTGACAGTAACTCGACCAAACATTAGTTTTGCTGTGAGAAAATTAAGTCAATTCATGAAAAAACCAAGAAAATCACATTGGGATGCAACTTTGTTGATTGCCAAGTACTTGAAGTCCTCCCCTGGCAAAGGTCTTTTCTTTAAAAAGGGTACATCTCTTGATGTCAAAGCTTATAGCGACACGGATTATGCAGGCTCAGTTGATGATAGGAAGTCCACCACAGGATTTTGTGTGTTTGTGGGAGAAAATCTCATCTCTTGGAGAAGTAAGAAACAAAATGTTGTTTCTAAATCAAGTGCCGAGTCTTAATATCGTGCTATGGCTCAAACGGTTGCTGAAATGACATGGTCTAGATCCTTACTTGAAAGTCTCGGTATTCCTACTTCTACTCCCACGAAGATGTTTTGTGATAACAAAGTTGCTACTTACATTGCCAATAATCCAACATTTCATGAGAAGACAACGCACACTGAAGTAGATTGTCACTATATTCGTGATATGGTTCAAGAGGGAATTATCTCAACTATACATGTAGCCTCTAAAGGGCAAGCCGCTGATATCTTCACAAAAGCCTTGCCAATTGCAGAATTTTCTATATGTTGTGACAAGCTGAGCATGATTAACATCTATGCTTCAGCTTGAGGGGGAGCGTTGAATAATATGTGTTATGCACAAGAGGATGTGGATATGAGAACAGAAGATGCAAAACCTTTTTTCTTACTTTTAGTAATATCTCAAATAATGTTTTTTGAATTTTGAACAAGTCATTGATCATCCTAGTTTTCAAAAAATGATGGAACTTGTGAATTCATGAACTTGTCAAGTTTCATCTCCTCCTATTATAGTCACAGTAAATTCAAAAATGAGAAAAATACAAAGTATCACAAATCAATCCCATTTCTCTGAGAATTTTACCGACATTGGGAGTCTTCATCACATGAACACATGCAAGATCACAAATAATATAAAGAATGCCTTAGTGAAAATTAATAATAAACAATGCTAAAATAATGAATGTTTCCTTCTGAAAGTTTATCAGCACCTTTTATCTTTTTGATTGTCCATAGCAGCATCTGTTATAGGAGTTGGATGTTCTGGCAGTCTAACAACTAGCCCACTAAGTGGGATCACTGGAGGTATTTTCACTGGCCTCAGTGATGGTCTTCCAACATATGGTACACGGACGGTTGAACCAGGATCCACATGATTTCTAGCCAACTAAATTGGAATGTGAAATCTCTTAGTAAACTAGACATGCAAAAGTGACCACATTAAACAAGAACAATCCAATCAGGAAATGATGACGTAACCAGATCAATACTAACCACAAATACCGTCACAATAGAAATGAACTACAAACTCACATGATAGTACAGAAAATTTACCTGTCTAACTTTCATTTTCATTGACAAAATCCAAAAAAGAAGTCTCCAAAATTGTAAAGGATATAAATTTCAGCTGAAGTTTAAGCCATGAAAAATATAAAAATGGTTGGAACCAGAACGCCTTAACTGACGTGACCTGAAAATCTTTACCTCCATAGGAACGGAAGGCACGAAGTAACACTAGCTGTGGTGATCTTAGAATCCAATGTATAGCACAATCTGGATGAAATCCCAATTAATTAATAACATGATTCCTTGTATGAGACACAACATTGATCATTCTATGAGTCCCACTACCTCCTTCTTGCCATTAACCAAAGAAGAACAGATCAAGATAGTCATACAAGGATACTCTTCCATTACTTTTAGACTTTTAGTATGACTAACCCTGCCAGCGTACCATAGGCACACAAAACATATAAAGATGCCATACATCTAGTTTTTCAGGACCACATAACATGCAGTTGCCCATGAAGCATAACTCTGAATTAGCATCTCTTTTATCTCCTGCAAGTATGACAGACCCTGTCAACCCCACTTTAAACACATTCTGATGCATGTATATGCACACATAAAACATACAAATATGTCACATCTAGGCATTCAGGACCCCTTAATGTCCAAAACAGAACATGCAGTGCCCATGAAGCATGGCCCTGAATTAGCATTTTTCAGTCTCCTGTGCAACATGAATATATTGAAGAGTAGTGCATCAATTTGTCATTAAACATAAGCAAGACAGCAGAAGAGCTATGACAAAAACCTAGTACAAGCATCAGAATGTTGCTTTTATGATGCTACTAGTACAAGATTTGTTACGATGCTATGCTAACATGAGAAAGCAAGCCAGAAAAGTGTACCTAATTCCCCAAAAAGGTCATTCACAATTAAAAAAAATGCACGAGAAGATGCATGTGAGACAATTACCTGGGGACTAGGAGACCTCCCTCCTTTTCCTGCTGAAAGGCCAATGCCGCTTGTAACAACATAGTCTAATGAAAGCACATCACAATCGTCATCTTCATCATCAGCCCGTTGATGTGCCATAACTTGTGCAAGCTTTTGAGCATCAGTTTTTGCATCATAGTGTTGGGACCTTTTGAAGTAGCTAGGCCAGTGGATCCAAATCGAGGGTGATGATGAATAGGTGACATCAATGGGGAAGGTGCACCACCGATACTAGAGATGCTCTTCTCTCTCATATACAAAGGGTTCCTAGGTCTCACTCCGTCCCACTCGGTCCATTTCTGTGTCTCAGATTAACTGGACAGAACAAAGAAACTCATTCTCTTCTACAAAACAGGTAGATCTATTAAGTTCATCATTCGGACATCAGGAAAAAATCACCATCTACAGTCTCAGAACCATAAGTTGCAAAATTCCAAAGACCAAATATCATGCAATGCAACTGCAAAAGAGTGTGCAACTAGTTAAGTTTTCTATTTTCAACAATTGTGGCCCCTAATTAAAACCTAGAACAATGGATGGGTTTATTTGAATGCATAAACAGAACTTCATGAACATTCAAATTTTTATTATCTAACTTCTCCAATTTCATGGATTATGAAAGATCTCCTATATTTATCTAATAGATCATTTATAATGTTTGAAATGTAGAAATTGCACCCATATAGTTAAAGTTTTGAACACAAGGCAAGTCCACTAGGGCTGCACAACAAGTCAAGCCAACTCGGGCTCGACTCGTTTTTATACGAGTCGAGTTCGAGCTTAAACATAAACTCGATAATGTTAACGAGCCGAGTTCGAGTTAGTTGAACTCGACTCAACTAAACTCAACTCGACTTTAATTTAAGCTTTTTGTTTTGCCTTTTTAAGTTTTCCCTCTCTTCACCCACACGCGTTTTTAAGTTTTCATTCTTTTTTCCCTCTCTTCACCCACGCCCGTTTTTAAGTTTTCCCTCTTTTTTTCCCTCCATCAGCCATGCTTTGTTACCCTACTTTCATCATTACCCATTTCAATCAATCAATCATTCACGTCATTTTCCCTCTCAGTTTCCTCTCTCCTCACCCAGTCCTTTCCCATTCCATACGCGTTTCCTTCCCATCCATGCCTTTTACTGTGTTCCCGCAATCGGCAGTTCTCAAGCTCCTCTTCCTTCTCTCTCTCTCCTTATCCCTTTCTCCCTCAAAAGACAGGGGTAAGAAGAAAAAGGAAAGAAACACAGAGACAATGAAAAAAAGAGGCGAGATCTTCGAATCCAAAGGGGAGGCTGATGCAGTCGTCGGGGTACGATGCCTTCTTCGTGAGCGATTTCAGCGAGAACGGCTATGACCATCACAGGCCCTTCCCAGCGCTTCCACGCCTACTCCGCCTTCTCCGACGAATCAAAGGACCTGATTAAAGTTGATGACCGTCTCCAGCTTTTGGTCCCCGGCCTTCCTCCTTCGAAGATAGTTCCCCGACCTAAACGAGTTTAAACGAGCCAACGAGTCGAGCTCGAGCTCTAACATAGTCTCTCGAGCCGAGCTTGAGTTGAAATTGTGAAGCTTGTCTCGAGCTCGAGCTGACTAAACATGAGTCGAGCCGAGCTCGAGCTCGACTCGGCTCATGTGCAGCCCTAAAGTCCACACAATCTTCTACCTAAAAAAAATAATCACTTAAAATGTAATCACAATTTTTTTTTTTGGCAATTATATTTGGAAAGTCTGACATCAAAACTTATCCAAACAGCCAATTTATCCATACTGGGGTACTAATGGGGTAAGTTATTTCTGGTCATCAATCTATCTGAAAACATTAGATATAAGACTACTCCAAAACCATTCACACACCCTAGTTGTAACAAAATAGAATTTGATCTCCATTTCAAATCTTTAAATGCTTTTCAGTTTCTTTTACTCTAAGTTTCAGTTTGGTCCAATTTCAAGACAAATCAGCACAAAAGTACTCTGGAACTGCTACATTTATGGTACCAATCTGGCATTTGTAGCATAAGTACATTTTATGAAACTGATCAGCATTGCTTAAAGCTCTAGCATTTGCACAAAGCAGACAAACTGATTTTTTAAGCAATTCTGCATTGACTCTCTTATATTGTGCATTTGTGAGTTATTGGCTTTGTAGAAACATGAGCACAGAGAAAGAGGATATGAGAAACACGATGTAACGTGGAAAAACCCTCAACAAGAGGGAAAAAACCACGGATGAGGAGGAGCTGGTTCCCCACTAGCTGCCAGACTCTCTCTCTCTAAAGATTTCATTCAACTAGAAGATTAGGGTTACAATGGTATAAGTATGCCCTAATTAGGACATACTGGATTGGGTCTAGGCCTGGACCCGTACACCAATATCCGTCAACACTCCCCCTCAAGTTGAGCATACATATCAAACATGCTCAACTTGGATACATTTCTCTCAAACGAAGTCGAGGATAGGGCCTTCGTCAGAACATCAGCTGTTTGGTCTTCAGACTTCATGTACGGAAGGATCAACTCTTTGGCATCAATTCTTTCACGAATAAAGTGACGAGCAATCTCAACATGCTTGGTTCTGTCGTGTAGAACAGAGTTGTTGGCAAGATTGATTGCAGACTTGTTATCACAGTACATCTTCATAGGTCCTTCAATCTCTATACCAATATCATTCAGCAATATTTTCAACCATAGTAACTCTGACACTCCCATCGCAACGGCTCTATATTCTGTCTCTGCACGAGAACATACATCCTATCTCTTGCTCCTCCATACAACAAGATTTCCTCTCAAGTAGACACAGTACCCTGCAGTAGATCGTCTGGTGTCAGCACATCTTGCCCAGTCTGCATCGAAATATCCCTCGACCTCTATAGTCTCTTGTTTTACATACAAGAGTCCCTTACCAGGATTTCTCTTCAAGTAACATACTACTCTGTCCACATCCTTTAGATGTGCATTTGTAGGAGCATGCATGATTGACTCAATACATTGACCGCGAAAGTGATATCAGGTCTCGTGAGGGTAAGGTAGATCAACTTCCCAACTAGACGTTGATATCTTCCATTAGCTTCTTCACAGAGCAGCTCTCCATCCCTAAGACTCAACTTGTGCCCGATGTCAAGTGGTGTAGAAGCAGGCCTACACCCCAACTTACCAGTCTCTTCCAGCAGATCTAACGTGTATTTCCTTTGGTTTAGCACAAGACCAGTACTCGATCTAGCAATCTCAATACCAAGGAAATACATCAGCTTGCCAAGATCCTTGAGATCAAATTCCGTAGCTAGTAATCCTTTTAACTTGATGATCTCCTCCTCATCATTGCCTGTGACAATCACGTCATCCACATAGACAAGTAAAAGAGTGACTATGCCCTCCTTTTTCTTCACGAATAGTGTGTGGTCTCCATTCCCTTGTTTGTACCCATAATGTTGCATTACTCGTCTCAGTCGTTCGAACCATGCTCTGGGCGACTGCTTGAGGCCATATAAGGCCTTTTTTAGCTTACAACATTTCTCTGGTTCTTCATATCCTGGAGGCATATGCATATACACTTCTTCTTCAAGGTCACCATTGAGGAAGACATTCTTGACATCTAGTTGGTACATCTTCCACTCCTTCGTCACATCTAGGGATATAATAACTCTGACTGTCTTCATTTTCACAACAGGTGCAAAGGTCTCCAAGTAATCAATCTCATATTTCTGGCTAAACCCCTTGGCCACAAGACGAGCTTTATATCTTTCAACACTCCTGACGGGTATGAATTCCAGAAGGCCCCCACACATCTGAGTGAACCAAGAAAAAAACTTCATTAACACAACTAGTAGAAATGGGGTACGAAGCCCTCACATGTTTGGCAAACTGACACACATCACAGGAAATCAAGGACAAATTCAAAGAAGAACACAAATCAAGGAACAATTGTTTCAAAATCCCAAAAGGTAAATACCCAAAACGTTCATGCCAGTACAAGAAGGATTGAAGACAATCTTCTCTTTGTTTCTCTGTCTTGTTGATCGCTGTCACAAGAGCTATAGCCACATGTATGGGAAGACGATATAGGCCATCAGACACCAAACCAATCCCAATCCTCTTCCCTGTCACCAAGTCCTGCAAAACACAACGGTTGGCAGAAAAAATGAGTTCACAGTTCAGCTCTTTAGTAAGTTTGCTAACTGACGAAAGATTTAAGGGAAACTGGGGAACATGTAATGCGCCCCGTACATGAAATTTGTCCAACAAGGACAGAGTCTTTTCGCCTGCCACAACAGTAGTGGAACCATCTGCGAGAGAAACCCGTTCCCTTCCCGAAGATAACTTATATTCATGAAATAATTTTGGGTTACCTGTCATGTTGTGAGTGGCACCACTATCCACAATCCATTCCCCCATAGAAGAGTTACATGTATCGCCAATAACTGCAAGAGCATGATTAGCCTTTGTCTCATCTAGTGTCTCGGCCTGGTTGACATCAATCCGACCCAAGTAAGCCCTCAGTTCACGAATCTGGTCGGCAGAAATAGAGACTCTTTCGCCACTGGATTTGGGCACCTTAGACACAGACATCTTCCCAATAGAAGACCTCCTTTTGTTTCCCTTCTTCTCTGGATGAAGATCTCAACAATAATCCACGGTATGACCAGTTTTCTTGCAGTGGGTGCATCTACGGATAGATCTAGTACCACGACTCACAAGAGCGGATCTCTCATGATAGGGTACGAGATCCCTCTTGCCCTCATTTGTAACCAGCCTTCTCTGTTCTTCTGCTTCAACACAGGAGTACACATCTTCAATACTGGGCACCTCCCATGAATTCAGAATCTGACTTCTAACACATTCAAACTCATCATTTAAACCAGATAAAAAGAGGAACACCCTGTTCTCTCATACTTGAGCTACATAAAGTGCCTGATCTTGGGGACAATGCCAAGGAATATCAGAATGATAGTCAAGCTCTTCTCATTTGGCTTTCAAAGCCCCATGGTATTCGGCAACAGAAGAGTTCCCTAGTCGAAGGCCATAGACAGCCTTCACTATTTGGTAAGTACGAATTGATGTTTTCTTTTGGCCATACATCTGCTCTAAGACTACCCACATGTCTCTTGCAGTCTTCTTTCGAAGGATAAGGGGCTGAATATCGGTGGAGACGGAGTTGACAATTCAAGTTTTCACTTGATTATCCTCAAGAAACCAAGTGTCCCATACCCCACTTGTCTTTGCTGGTTCAGGGTTCCGTCCGTCGATATAGGCAACCCGACCGCGGGCAGCAATCCCCATAGTCATAGCGGCCGACCACGGGAAATAGTTTTCTTTTGTAAGGCGAAGAGTAATGACCTGAGCGGGAACATTCTCAGTTTTAAACACCCCGATTTCAGATTGATTGGTGTTAACAGTAGACGAAGTAGAGGCTGCCATAATCACAGGTCAGTCCGGCAAATGGCACGGGCGGCGGTGAAACACGGGAGGCACCGGCGACAACAGGAAGCACCAGCGGAAGCAAGGAGCAAGGGCGTCGACAGCAGCAGCAGCAAGGTCAGTGACGCCGGTGGCAGTAGCGTCGTCGGACGACGCAATAGAAAGGTAACAACAGTGGTGACTAAGAGCAGGGCAGCGATCCAACAGTTGAAGAACACCAGACCTCACGGTAACTACCAAGGCAGAACAGACGAAGAAGACGACGGGGGACCAGCACGGGGCGACGCTGGAACTCCAACGGCGTCGGGTCAAAAACAGGGACCGAACAGAGTAATGTCGGGGGACTCAGAGAACCGCGGCGACGCAGCTGGTGGCAGCGACGGCAAGCAGGCAAGAAACAGAGAGTCGCCGGAACTCCAGATGGCGTCGAGGAACTCCTACGGTGTCGAGGTGTCACCGGAACTCCAACGGCGTCGAGAGCATCGCTGGAAGAGACGCCGGAACTCTAACAGTGTTGGGCGATGACCACGTCGGGCAGCGAGCCGTCGGGCGATAGGCAATGAATAGTACCGACACGAGTCTCCCTCTCACACGGATGCAACAGAAACAAAAACTCGAACCAGTCATGCCAGAACTTCACGGCTCCGATACCATGTAGAAACACGAGCATAGAGAAAGAGGATATTAGAAACACGATGTAACGTGGAAAAACCCTCAACAAGAGGGAAAAACCACAGATGAGGAGGAGCTGGTTGCCCACTAGCCGCCAGACTCTCTCTCTAAAGATTTCATTCAACTAGAAGATTAGGGTTACAATGGTATAAGTATACCCTAATTAGGACATATTGGATTGAGTCTAGGCCTGGACCCGTACAACAATATCCATCAACAGGCTGAACCAAAGATTTTTCACTTTCTTTTTCCATTTCTTTGTAATATGCATGCCAGTTTAAGCAGAAATTTTCCAAGCCGATTTCTAGAGATGCACCTTAGGCATCGAACTCTCAAGCCTTAACCTCCTTGAGCTTCGAAAACTTCATTCACCTGCCTAACCAAGTCAATGGAGCTCTTGATGGAGATCAGTGGGCAGAAGTAAATGGCATGAATATGATGGAGTCACTATTACATGCACACACACACACACACGCACGCATATATATATATATATATATATATATATATATATATATATATATATATATATATATATATATATATATATATATATATATATATATGTATGTATGTATGTATCATTCTTATACTATTTCCATGCGATTACATAGTCTAAGCCAACCTAGTCCGGACACCCTTTCGACATGAAATATGTTCTATGCAGATAGTCTGGCAGAAATAATCAGATTAAAAGGAAACCTCGAATGGACTAAAATCCACCAACTAACTTCCATTGCGTCACTAGCTTCCTTCTTTTTTGGTATTCAATCCGTAGATGCTCATCGAAACCCACGTCATCGCAGCAAAGCATTTCACGTATAACAAATGTAAGAATCACACTAAACTTTTGCGTTCAGATAGAGAGACGGAGTGTATCGATTCCATATGTTGTGAAAACCGATGAACTAAGCCAATCTTGCTCAAATTGTTGATCTGCCTATCCTCTTCTGAGTCCGCCAACATCTGGGCGATTGCAAAACATTCAATATGCACAAAGGGAAAAATACAATGGCGTCGCTAATTTTTATATGTATGAAGTGGAAATGCATGCACACAGAGTAAACGAGAGAGAGGGAGGGGTGTACCGGATGCACTCGTTGGCTCTAATACTGCTCGGCTTTGATCCTCCCAGTGCTCTTCCAGATCAATGCTATCAAAACGTTGAAGGAGGAATGTCGATGCTAAGCATTAGTTATATGAGACAAATATGAGAGAGAGTGAGAGAGAGATTCGTCATATTTTGTTCTTTCGTTCTTCTTCGATATCAACAAGACTTTGTTAACAGAAACACCAAGAAGACTCTCAATGTGTATTACTTAGGAGATGAAAAGTCATATCTCTTGAGAGATGAAAAGTCATGTCTGTTGAAAGATGAAAAGTCATGTCTCTTAGGAGATGAAAAGACATGTCTCTTGAGAGATGAAAAGTCATGTCTCTTAAGGGATGAAAAGTCATGTATGTTAAAAGATGAAACGTCATGTCTCTTGGGAACTAGAGACCCCTTATGTAACTCATCTATATAAATGAGCATCTCCACCAAAGGAAGGCAAGCAAGAAATGATAGAGTAGTGAACGTAGGCCTATTGGCTGAACCACTTTAAAAATTTATGTCCCTTTAATTATTTCTTACATGGTATCAGAGCCACTGGTCTTTGTTAGTGTTGCTGCTAGATCCTAAGGATTACATCTTGTGTTGCCGCGTTTCATTCTCATGGCAAATCAAGAAGCATCATCAAATACGGGAGTCAACTCTGATACATGTATGAATTTTCTTGCTTCTCCTCTTCAGTGCCCAAGCAATTTACAGCATTTCCGCACCATCAAGTTAAATACTGAAAATTATCTTATTTGAGAATCTCAATTCACTTCAATTTTTATCTCATTTGGTCTTATGGGATATATTGATGGAAGCAAACCTGCTCCGTCAATGTTTAGAAGTGGAACAACTGAAATTAGTTCAGAATATATTGAATGGTTGAGAAATGATCAACTACTTTTGAGTTGGATTAAGTCCTCTCTATCTGAAGCAATACATACCCAAATTATTGGTTTAAAAACCTCTCTAGAGGTTTGGAGAGCTCTTAGGCAGTCATATGCCACTCAATCTAGGGCTCGAATAATGCAGTTAAAATCACAATTTCAAGATTTGAAAAAGGGATGTTTATATAAACAAAGCAAAATCTATTGCTCATCAATTAGCCATTGCATCCAAACCTGTTGATGAAGATGATCTTGTTCTTCAAATTCTTAGAGGATTGCCAAGTGAATATCTTGCTTTTAAAGTCAGTATGGAAACTTGAAAGGACCCTGTCTCTTTGAACAAACTTCATGGGCTTCTTCTCATACAAGAAGCCAACTTAAAAGAAGATGATTCTCAAACTTTTGAATCTATTATGCCGGCTGCGAATATTGTCTCAAAACAAGTTTACAACAAGCAAACCAACTACAGAGGTCGTGGTAGAAACAACTATCAATTTAGAGGAGTTCGGAGATGTGATCAATACAAAGGTGATCGTCTTGTGTGCCAAATATGTGGAAAAGTTGGTCATATTGCAAAGTTTTGTTGGTCATATACTAACTTGCTTAAAGAAAAAGAGACAACGCCTCCTCAAGCA
Organism: Nymphaea colorata; assembly: GCF_008831285.2. NCBI lineage: Eukaryota > Viridiplantae > Streptophyta > Magnoliopsida > Nymphaeales > Nymphaeaceae > Nymphaea > Nymphaea colorata. The sequence goes on from NC_045149.1 coordinate 272,795, forward strand.
TATCATGCAGTTTTTTCTAGTACTCTGAATCAAGACATTGGAGATGACAATTGGTATCATGACTCTGGTGCGACTCATCACATCACCAATGATATCAATAACTTGTCCATTCATGCTAAATACAAAGGTGGAGATGCAGTAAAAATCAGAGATGGATCAGGTTGAGAATTTTTCATATTGGTTCTTCAAAGACATCTCAAAATTTAGTTTTAAATGATCTCCTTCATGTGCCCAAAATAACAAGAAACTTGTTATCTGTACAACGTTTTTCTAAGGATAATGGAGTCTATTTTGAGTTTCATCCTAATATATGCTATGTTAAGTAGCAGGGAACGAGAAAAATTCTTCATCAAGAAACGAGCAGTGATGGGCTATATAAGATAGACCTTAGTAGCAGAAAAAAAGAAGCACAACTTGGAGAAAGACATACTATTGGGCAGTGGCACAAAAGACTTGGTCACCCTTCAGTTTTCGTTGTTAAGAATGTTTTGAACAAGTGTGATTTGTCTTATTATGATGATTGTTTAAATTATTTATGTGAAGCTTGTCAAAAAGCTAAGAGTCATAAACTTCCATTTAATGCTATTTCAAGTAAGGTGAAACGCCCGCTTGAACTCATTTATTCTGATGTATGGGGTCCAGCCCCAGTGGAGAGTGTGAATGGTTTTAAGTACTATGTGATTTTTATGGATGCCTTTTCAAGATATACTTGGATTTATTTGATGAAAAAAAAATGAGACGCCAGTCATGTTTTTAAAGCTTTCAATGTACTTTATGAAAATTTCACTGGGCACAAGATAAAATATTTTCACTCAGACTGGGGAGGAGAATTTCAAGGGCTTCAATCATATCTTGTCGATAATGGGATTGGGCATAAAATATCATGTCATCATACCCCTGAACAAAATGGAGCAGCTGAAAGGAGACATAAACATATTGTTGAAACAGGTTTATCTCTAATGGCAGAAGGTAATATTCCCAAGAACTTTTGGTCCTATGTTTTTTGTACTGCTGTATATTTGATTAACCGAATGCCAACCAAGATTCTTGATTTTGCTTTTCCTTTGGAAAAATTGTTCAAAGAGAAACCTGACTATGGCTTCCTCAAAATCTTTGGATGTGAATGCTTTCCTTGTTTAAGAGCTTATCAAAAAAATAAATTAGATTACCATTCTGAAAGATGTGTTTTCTTGGGTTATGCTCCTCAACATAAAGGATATTATTGTTTGGGTGTACGAACCCGTAAAATCTATATTTCGAGACATGTTCAATTTAATGAGAAAAAATTTCCTTTTATTGATACTCAAGAAACTAGAACTCAAGATCTAGAAACTCAAAACCAAGCTATAATTTTAACCTCCCCTCATGAATATCAGTTCTCAAACCCTACAATACCATCATCTAGTACCTCCACAACTTCAGAGGAACCCTTACTTCAGTCTGAAACAAATAGTGAATCTCAACCTGAAACTCTTGGAAATGAGGAGCCTACCCAATCCAATGAAAATGAACCAAATCAAGAATGAGTCCATCCTATGACTACTAGATCTCAAGTGGGAATTTTCAAACCTAATTCTAAATACAATGAGTTCCATACATATTTTTCTAGCAAACACTCTCTTCCAAGAGCTTTTGTCTCCACTCTTCTTGAAGATAAAGAACCCTCAAGTTTCAAGGAAGCATATGAAGATGAAAATTGGAGGAAGGCCATGCAAGAAGAATATGATGCTCTTATTCGAAACAATACTTGGAAACTTGTTCCAAAGAAAGAAGCCAAACACATTGTAGGATGTAAATGGGTGTTCAAAATCAAGCGAAAGGCAGATGGATCATTGGAAAGATACAAGACTAGATCGCTAAGGGATATAGTAAAAAAGAAGGAATTGACTATACTGAAACCTTCAGCCCTGTTGTGAAACCTACTATAATTCGAACAGTATTGACTATTTCTATTAGTCACAAATGAAAAATACATTAGCTGGATATTCAAAATGCATTCCTATATGGATCTATTTCAGAAGAAGTATATATGGCTCAACCACCCGGATTTTAAAATCATTCTTTCCCAAATCATGTATGCAAGCTTGAACATGCTTTATATGGTTTAAAACAGGCTCCTAGGGCATAGTTTGCCTGTCTTAGTCTATTCCTCCTAAATCTTGGTTTTAAAGGGGCTCAAACAGATTCATCTCTTTTTATTTTGAGAAAAAGAGAAATACTTCTATATGTTTTGGTATACGTGGATGACATGATCATAACAGGAAGCTCACCAGAATATATTCATAAAATTATTTGTCAGTTCAAAAGTGAGTTTGCCATTAAAGATCTGGGTGAGCTTCATTTCTTTTTGGGCATAGAAGCAAAAAGAATTGACAATAAGCTAATATTGTCTCAAAGGAAGTACATATTCGAGCTTCTCAAAAGAACAAATATGCTTGGAGCTAAGGGAGTTTCAACTCCCATGGCATGCTCTCCTGCTTTATCTGCTTAAACTGGATCAAATTTTTATGATTCAACTCTTTATCGTAACATTGTTGGCGCTCTTCAATACTCTATTGTGACTCATCTAGACATCTCTTATGCTATCAATAAAGTTTGTCAATACATGCATCATCCTACTAATGCCCATTGGGATGCCGTAAAGAGAATCATAAGATATTTGAAGCACAATATTGATTATGACCTTGTTATTAGGCCTAGTTCAGTTTTAAATATTAATGCTTACAGTGATGCAGATTGGGCATGATGTCTTGATGATAGACGCTCTACAGGTGGATATGTAGTGTTTATTGGATCCAATCTAGTTTCATGGAGTGCTAAAAAGCAGTCAGTTGTCTCTCGTTCTAGCACTGAGGCTGAGTATCGATCTATTGCCAATACTACTGCTGAAATCATGTGGTTACAATTTTTATTAAAAGAACTTTGTGTTGATCAATCACAACCTCCCATATTATGGTGCGACAACATCGGGCGCAGCCTATCTTGCAGCTCATCCTGTGTATCATAGTCGTAGCAAACACATAGAGATTGACCATCATTTTGTTCGAGAAAAATTGGCTAAAGGAGATTTGAAAATTCAGTACATATCTTCCAAAGATCAGGTTGCTGATATTTTAACTAAGCCACTTAGTAAGCAGCACCATTATCAAATAATTAACAAGCTCAATCTCATTGTTGGAGCATTGAGCTTGCGGGGGGATGTTAACAAAAACACCAAGAAGGCTCTCAATGTGTATTACTTGGGAGATGAAAAGTCATATCTCTTGAGAGATGAAAAGTCATGTCTGTTGAAAGATGAAAAGTTATGTCTCTTAAGAGATGAAAAGACATGTCTCTTGAGAGATGAAAAGTCATGTATGTTGAAAGATGAAAAGTCATGTCTCTTGGGAACTAGAGACCCCTTATGTAACTCCTCTATATAAATGAGTCTCTCCACCAAAGGAAGGCAAGCAAGAAATGATAGAGTAGTGGACGTAGGCCTATTGGCTGAACCACTTTAAAAATTTATGTCCCTTTAATTATTTCTTCATTTTGATTTCTTACAGACTTGACGCAGAACTTCCACCGCAAGTGGAGGAAAAGCAGAAACAAGAACGCCAAATTTTAGCAATTCTGAGATGGAAAAAGATATCAGAGAGTCAGAGAGAGGACGCTCACCAATCGCGATGCTGAGAATGAAAAGGTCTGGTGAACTCCGTCGATGTCTTTCTTTTTGTTCCTTCGTTCTTCTCCGATATAAGCAAAACATGATGCAGAACTTCTGAGGCCAAGTGGATGAAAAGTAGAAACAAGAACGCCAAATTTAGCGATTATGAGATGGAAAAAGATAATAGAGAGTCAGAGAGAGGACGCTCACCAATCTGAGAAAGAAGATCTGGTGCTCCATCGATCTCTTTTTGATTCGGAACCTTCATTGGTCGATCGAGAGAGAGAGCTAGAGAGAGAGAGCGAGAGAGAGAGAGGGACGTTAACAAACTTCCACTTCCCTCCAATACCCCAAACGATCTTGGTTTCCACTTAAGTCCGTCACGTTCGGTTAACAAAATTTTTCATTTCCGGACCCACTTTTTCAACATAATCTCAAATGCGACACCCATATTTTTCCTTTCGTGACTACAAGCTAAATAAACAAAAAAAAAATTATGGAGAAAAGTATAAATATATAAAGCTGTAAAACAATGACAAAGACGAAAATTTTGAAAAAAAAAAATTTTGTTCTCACGCTTAAATGTGCTTTGCATCGAGTGGGGTGGTGCGTTATTGATGTCTATTGGATACAAAAGGTTTCAATAGAACGTGCTAATAAAATCAAAAAATGTGTCACCAGTGTTGTACACCAATCATGCATACAGTTTAGATTGTAAGTTGCAATAATTTTACCTTTTACTGCTTTTAGGGAAGACTAGAGCCAAATGGTTGCCAGGACCTTCAAAATTTGACTTTCTTTTTTCTGAGAAAACCTTCATACTGTTAAATTTTGTTGAAAATCCATCAGCCTCCTCCTTGTAAAATGTGCAAAAAGTAAAAATGTGGCCCCCTGAACTTTTTCGAGGCTTTACCACTGCATTGTTGGATATAAATGGAATGTATGTAAATGCAAACTTGTATCAACAAAAGGCATAACATGCACTCGTTGATATCTGTTTGCTTTCCTACTAGAGAAATTCACAAAGGGATGATTAGGATAAAAGGCAATCGTAACACAAAATTCATGTAGAAAAATATACAGGCAAATGCATATAGGAAATTCTGCAATTGCGCTTACTGAAGAGAAATGTTGCAAAAAGTAATTTATGACCAGACACTGCTTCAGAAAATCAAATCCCTGTTTTTTTATTTTACTGCATTGTATGCATGGGTAAGGCAAAAAAAATTATGCTCTTTACCTTTTCCATCATTGCACAAGTACACATCGTGGCCTGATGTTGCTCACTTTTTTTGGATACTCACTTTTGATAAGAATTCTCTATGAAGCACAACTTGCATTTCTTTTGTATCTTTGTGCATGTTCTAAAGGTTTTCGACATTCAATTCATTGCGAATCTACAAAATGCAAAAAGGATTTGTTCTTATGGTCATGTCTTTTTTGGGTTAAAATATTTTCCATGATTGTTTGCAATGTGAGGTCCATGTGTTTTTAGAAAAAGATTTTCAACTTTCACAACAATCAAACTCTCCCTAAATGAATTTTTCATTTTAAGCATAATTTTTTCATTAATAATTTAGATGTTCACTTTCATCCAATGCTACGACACTTTGTAAAATTTATAAGTTGTCTTTAGCAGTTTGTCGTTATTGTAGTTCATTCTGCAAAATTTGATAATGAGAAGGAGGACCTTGAAGCCATCCAAAATGCAGCGCTTCTTTCTGAGATCAAGCGTCTAGTAAGTCTAAAGATCAATTTTTATTTTTCATTATTAATTATGCACTCACGCATGTTTATGTGTGTCGCTAAGTGGACACTGTTTTCTGATGAATTTTCTACAAAATAAGAAAATGTAAATGGGTGCAAAGAATAGTAGGATAGAAAACCAAGGTCTGTTTTATATAATCACATCAAGGGTTCCTTCATATGCTACATTTCCCAAGCCCAAACTCATAAAGAGCATTTGGATGAGACCCTTATAAAAACCAAGTTTTTTAATTGAGCATTGAAAACATGGTTTATTTGTTTGAGCATTGATATACACACCTAAAACATGGTCTTTTATGAATAGCTTGAGGCAGTTAGGGTTTTTTACTATCTTTTACAAAACCAGGTTTTGTAAAAAATGTGTTTCCTTGAAGGCTTAAACCAAGTTTTGATGGTGTGCAAACAATCCAAAAACATGGTTTCGGTCCAAAAACAATTCATTTCAGGTACAAGGGACCAGGAGCAATGAAAATATCCACGTTACCCTTTGAGTACAGTTCGTGATCTACAAAGACGTGCACCTCAGTATTTCCATATGAGCTCAGGGTAAACAATTTGTTGTTGCTTTTTCCTAATATAAGTACATTTCTGCCAGCTATTTCTTGCCCTATAATTGCAACTTAGGGTTCTTATTTTGACTTGTATTCGTGTTAGTTTCAGCTCATATGTCTTTTTGCTTGTTTTCTGTTGCTTTTACCTATGGAAAACAAGGAAAACATGTAATAAGAGAAGCTATTCGTTAATAATTGGGGAACTGGAAGTTCAACTCGTTGACTTCAGAAACATAGTTGTGCTGCCAACATATTGTAATACTGACTATGTCTTGTTTTATCACTCGTTGGATGGACTGGATGTGGATAACGCTCCCTGAAGTCTGAATCAAGAACTAATGTGAAATTAAGTAAAAAACAAATATATCAAAAAAAAAGAAAAACAAGGCAAAAAGCATTCTTTTCTCATGATTTAAATGAAGGATGACAAACATATTTAGCGGTGAAAGTTTATACCGGTGGCCGTTATAGTTGTAACATATATACCGGTGGCGACAATCACCGTTTTAGAGGTACAATATCCATAGCGGTGACAAACACTCGTACAAAGAAAGATATATAGCGGCGCAGAATCACCGGTGTAAGTTCCCTGCAGCGACGGTCAGAATCACTGGTAAAGATGAATACCGGTACTCCATTCACCGGTATAGACCCGTAGGCGTGGTTTTTGCCTACCGTGTCTTCCGTTCTCCTCCCTTGCTTATGAGTGAGTATATGTCACTTCCAGCGCCGATAGAACCTGCATTTTCAATCAAATGATGCGTCAAGGATTCAAACAAGTCATATCTTTACTAAATGGAGTTACAAACAACGAAGTTTCTCCAAGATAGAGAGAATATTCCTTCTAAGTATGGTTCCACAAATGCACTTTTGGGTACATTTGAAACTTATCTTTGCATTCTCTAACAAAAAATGAAAGGCTTGTCGTAGTTATCATTATGCAATCTATGACTGGAGTCAATGTTGGATTTGGATGATAAGCTGAGAGGATTTGGGTTCATTTGCTACTATTGTCCAATTTATGCGAAAAAGGTTGTGGATTCATGAATGGACAACTACTTGGTCAGTGTGTATACTAATTCCTGTACATGCTTGCCTTGTTTGATTCTTTTTGAAAGTTTTACACTGAAATTAGAGAAAAATGTGTCTTAGGTGTAGGTGTATATGTTGCTCAATTGCCTCTCTGACGAGCAACTTTTTCTCTTTCTCCCTCTTCCCCTCTCTCCCCCCCCACCTCCTCCTCGAGTATTTGCCCCTTTGAGGTGGCGCTTATTTCCTTTTTTTTTTCTTTTATCTTGGGGGCACCTAAAGCCCATTAGGATGTGGTGGTGCCACCTCTATGGCACCACTTGTCAGGGTCTAACTAGAGCTAACTAACTCCAATTCAATCCTAATCGATGTGTTAGCTTAAAGTTTATCTAGTTGCATGGTTAATCCAAGTTTAAGTGAGTTAATCAGCCATTAATGAATTAATGATCCACACTTGACTTTTTTACAATTTTCCGTTTATGTCTTTGCTTCTAATTTTATTCCAATTTTAACCTTATATTAAAAAAAATTCCCAACATGTCCCTGATAGAAATGAAAGTCATTCTAGTTAATGACACCTATGTCCCCAGCATCCAATCAAGATTTTACAAGGGATGCGAAAACTGTTTTGTGTTTCAATCGAAATATAAGATTGCCCAAATTGAGCTCTATCTACGGTGCTCAAGTGCAGCATGAAATGATATCCTCACGGTCAATGCAGCCAAAATGAAATCAAGCCGCTAAATCTACTTCCAAGTCCCACCAAGAAGCATAATTGGCATACTTGGGAAAAGCAGGATGCTACAATATCGACCAAGTACAAATGATTATGAAATATTATTGGCAGTTGTACACATGCCAAAATTTTTGTTTGGCTAAATTACCATTTTACCGATTATAATGTTATTTTCAAACTGCTTTTTAAAAGCATTCTAAAAAGATAATGAAGGCCTTGCACTTGAATTAGGTCTAAACCCATTTTTTCTTACTTTTGATCATCTTGCCACCATGGAACCTATGTTCTATCATCTTCTTGTTTTGACCCACCATTTTCTAATAATGATTAGGCAAATTCTTGCAAAATGAATTTAACGTAAAACTTAGTATGTCTAATCTCACAATCTCCTCACTCATTTTGATATCCAGAGTCTAATTTCATTATTTTGAATTTTTGGGACCACAATTATGATTCAGATCCAACTAATATCCATTGTTCAAATCTTTACTTCTAGACTCGAATCACACTTTAACTTCCAATCATTTGTATATGTTCATGTATGATATATTTGTTCTCAATACGAATTTTCTGATCCAAATCTCTTACTATCATTGTCCTATGAAGCCTTAAGAAATCTCATATTCAAATCCAAGATTCGTTCTTGAAAGTGGCTTCTCATATCGAAATCATCTTGACCCATTTCAATTCTAATCAAATTTAGATCTAAATCCAAAGATTAATATTTTAATACATTGAATTTCAAACAGGTTTCAAGTTAAACTCCAATATTTAACATGGGCTTTCAAAATCAAATGGATTTTGAAATAAATCATCAAATCAATTCTACAAACTTTGTGAATGTCCCTTAGTTGCAAGGAATCTCAATCCAATTTGTAAGTTAATTGCAAATATTTCAAAATTTCTAGAATTCTCAAACGACCTTGTTAATTCCAAATCAATTTTAATACATTAAATCAATTTACAAAGATTTTGGAATAAATTAAAATCAATTTGTGGATGATTTTAAATCAAACTCAAAGGACATTCCGGTAAACTAAAAAAATTTAAATCGAACTAAAATACATTTTCAAGATACGAATATCAAGAAATTAATTTGCAAAATTTTTAGAATTTCTCATTTTAATCCACCATTTTTCTTGTTCATTTCTCTCTCTCTCTCTCACTCTCTCGCGGGACATAGGAAGAATTTTCTGATGAAGGGTCCGAGTCGCGCAACGGCATTGTCCCCCTTCATCTTTCTTCCTGGATGGACATTGACGAGAACCTCATGAACCAGTGCAGTCAAGAAAGCTAGCCTCCATGGATCCATTCTCGTGGTCCCCTGTCCGTCTGCCTAGACCATCCATGGTGTCGATTCCCATCCCTTCCGCCCCACTTTGTGACCGGCCTCAATTCCACCGTCGGATTGAACCCCAGCTCGCCATAGGCATTCGGCTGAGCCAGCGTCTGTTTTCCAAATACCATTAGGTTTTGAGGAGTATCGATGATCGGGGATTGGGGGCTCGCTCTCCGTTGGACGTGTTTATGTTTGTCGAAGGCTACCGCCAGAAATCCGTAAGACTGTTTCCCAAGCTGCGTCTGGATCTGGGAATTCCTTTGATCTGGCGACACGATTTAACAATTGCTTTTGTGTTTTCGTATTCACCTGAGCTATTTGAACATGATTGTCGGTTGTTTGGTGATTAATACGTAGAAATTGCTGTCGAATGGGATTCACGACCGTCAGTGGTGTCCGCCTGAAAAACCAGCGCCTATTTCCCCATTTCCTGATCGGATTTGCGCATTCTTGATGTCTGGTAACGTGTTTCGATGCTTTCTTTCATGTTTTTAGATTCATCTGAGCATTCTTAGCGTGTCTCCCAGCTGCTAGAGGTTCCCCTGTTTCAGCTTTGCATTGCTTGCCCTAGCACCGCAGGGTTCCGAATCGATGCCCCCATTCATTCCGAGGCCATGATCGCTTCCAGGGTTCACAGCCTACGGCTGTCCCTGACACATCGCCACTTGTTGTTCTTACCCCCAAAAGGTTAGCTCGTAAAGTATATATATAATATACATATATAAATTATGTTAATATGTGTTCTTTGCATTTACGATGTTCGATCTATACATGTATATACAAATATTTAATGTTTAAACTTTCAAGTGATGTATGTTTTCACATAGGCCATATATGCATTCATTTCATTTTATTTGTTTGACTTTTTTTTTATTGTTTTTTGTTGCATTTTTTCTATTTGGTCTCATTATTACATGTTTTATCAGTTATTTTCCCATAACATTTTTCAGTTTTTCAGAATCTGAGTATTCAGTTTTAGATTTGTAGCTTAGTTATCTGTTCCAACATGATTAAAACGATTGAATTTTGCCATTTACTCTTGTTTGTGCCTAATTTACATGTTTCAACTTCATTACAAAACCTAAGATCTCTATTTTGCACTTTTATGCTTTATTTGATTTTTTGGATCCTATGCTTTTTAAGCTTGGGAATTATGTAACAAGTCATTTGAAGGGTTGTTGTGTGAAAGCGTGAAGATGGAAACCTAAGAAGAATCAATATACCAAATGATTGGTCTGATTTCCATATTAGCAGTCCATAAGTCCTTTGAGTTTTTTTTTTATCTTCTTTCCTTTGCATTCTTTGGTGACGGCTCTTTGAGATTGAAAAGCATTTGTTTGAGCTTATACATGTATAAAGTGTTTTAATATGTCTTCTTTGGATTGATCATGATAGCTGTATACATGTATTTACGTATGTTTAAGCAGATTCATTCTTGTACATTGGTCATATCTGTATTCATTTCGTTTTATTTCCTTAGTCCTTGTGTAGTTTTTTTATCATTTGCTTCTATTAATTTTTCATGTGCATTTTTATTTTTCTTTCATCTTAAGGTGATGTTTGAGTCATCAATCGCTATATTTGTAGGCAATGGGCCTTTCAAAAGCTCTTTTTTAAATGTACTTTTAAGTACAATTCTGTTTTTTGGAGAAGTGAGACTCTTGGTTCAGGGTCGAGATGCTTAGTGACATGTCTGTTGTGTGTGGTTATTTGAATATTGAAAATTGTAGAATTTTGCTATTTGTTTTTGCTTTGAGCTTGATTTACAGGTTCCAGCTTCACTAAAAACCTAAAGTCTATATTTTGTTCTTTTATGCTTTATTTGTTTTTTCAGATCTTACATTGTACAATCTAGGAAATCTTGGAACATGACATTGGACAGGTTATTTTGTGAAATCATAAAAAGATGAAAATCATAGTAGTCAAGACTCAAGAGGACACAAGAATAAAGAAAGATACGATGTGCTCACAGAGTGAAACGATAACCATAGAGGATATCTCTCCAACTAAGGAAACAAAAATCCTAAAGAAAGGAAAATCATGTGATGATAGTCTTGATAACTAGGTATCCAGCCTCCTGGTGTTGATTGTTGAATGATTGAGGAAAAAAGTATCTAGGCTGGAATAGCCGATCCTCTATCAAAAGTTGTCTCTTGTGGCGTCTTTTTCTATTGCTTTTATTATGTCTAATAGTAAGAAAGTTTTGATTATTTGTTTCACTGAATCATCCCCCTCCTACTCTCTCTCTCTATCTCTCTATTTCATACAGACACACACACATATCATGGTCTTTGGATCGTTGGTCCCCCCCCCCAAGACGAAAATCCTGGCACCACCCCTACTAACAGTGGATAGATTGAGATACACTCCCCCTACTAACAGTGGATAGGTTGAGATAAATTCACCAGCTTCGATATCATCCATCTTAGTGCGTTTACCTTTGAGCACATTTAACTCTTCATTCATTTCACTGGATCAGTTATTTTGTCTTTTTGATTCTACATTCTACTGAAGAAGTGGACTCTTGCTTGGACAAAGATTAGAAAACTTGCCTGGAGGTTGATATCAGATGGGGTCAGACCTGACATAATCTTTGCCATAGTGGATGTCTTATCACCCACATTCAGAGCAACACATTAGGGGGAAACATGCCCATTGTGCTTGGGAAGTAAGATTTTGTACCATGGGGACATCAATAGGAGGAACTACTCCTACAGGAGTAATATCAAAATTATTTAAAAGAAACAGATAGTTGAACTGGAATAATGCCCTTCCGCATTGTAGGGTTTCAAAAAGTGGCCATCGAAAAATGTGATATATTGGTAACTGTACTGTTTCATGCCTTAATTGGTTATTTGTGTATTTGACTCATGCAATGTTGTGGTTACACGTTGTGCACATTTTTTTATATTCTATGTGTCTTGCATTTACTGTATTTACATTTAATGAGAGTTAACATTTACTGGATTCAAACGATCTTTTTATCTTACATATAACCGTAGCATGTCATATATGTAAACAAGATCTACCCATGCAGTCCGATAATTAGTGAACCACACATGCATACTTTTATGTTTCTGACTTGCTTATGAATATGCTATTATATATTTGATTGGTCTTGAGACTCCTCATATATAAATACACATGTTTTGGAAGCTCTCAAAAAGGAATTACTCGTTTGTTCAAGTCCATAAATGATTACATTATCATAGTCTTGATCTCAAGATATAGCAGGTTGATCCGCCGCTTATGCGGGCAAAATGTTGATATTATGAGATCATATATGTTGTTGTGTGCAATTATCCCCTAGATGTAAATGCATGATATATAGGCATTGCCACTTTGCCAAAAAAAGGGTTGGGTTAAGAATTTCAGTGTAATACGTCTCACATCCCATGACATGAGAAAGGCATGAAAAGAGGGGGGTCTGACCCCCAGTTTTTGTTTAAACTTTAAAAGCTCCCTCTCAGTTTTATGTGAGCTGTGAGGGAGATCTCACTATGTTAAGTAAGAAAACTTCAATTTCAAACTAGATGTACAAGTGAAGTGTCGGACTACGGTTGAAGAAAGACAGGTTTCCCATTTCTACCATGAAAGGCATAAAACCTCATGCTTTTACCATACATTTATATTGTTTTTCTCAAGACATGATTTCAAGTGACCCACACGGCAATGGTCCACATTGGTGAGGGAAATGAAAATTGAAAATCATTTTTATAAGTATTGTAAACAAGACTTATCAGCAAGAATATCTCCGCTAAAACACCATGTAGCTAGGATGCATGAGAATGTGGCTCTGTCCACTAGTAAAGGACCACAAGCATTTGCCCGAAGACAATGTATGGACATGATTAATGGATCACATTCTTACAGTCATTTAAAATGATGCTAGAAGTGCCATAAATAAAAAGATGATTGTATATATATATATATATATATATATATATATAGAGGGGGAGAGAGAGGGACTAACTAGGCCTATTTATTCATTTAATTAGCTACATATGTGCATGTTACACATAAATAAACATATATATATATATATATATATATATATATATAGAGAGAGAGAGAGAGAGAGAGAGAGACACACACACACACACACACACACACACACACAGATATATATATATATATATATATATATATATATATATATATACATATATACACACATATATATATCTATATAGGAAAACGAGTAGCTACCAGACCCTTGTATGCCATTCTGGATTGCCTGGGCCATCGATTTTAAGGAAATTGCCTGGAAGAGATTAAATTGAAAAAAATAAATAAATAAAAATCAACAAGTATATTAATCAAGATCTCTTGCCTTCTTGTGGGGGGTATTTCCCTCTCTTGAAAGTACAACTTGGTTTCTAATTATTTCAGCTTAATCTCCGCCATCCGATATCCATAAAATAGACAGCCCATACGATTCTCATCTAGTCTGGATTATAAGGGTCTGGCAGATATATATATATATATATATATATATATATATATATATATATATATATATATATATATAATCTTTTAAAAATCACAATGACATGTAATGACCAATTTTGCAAAGGAAAAAATTTGTTGAAAGCAAGCAAAAATAAGTTAATGATATTACGACAAGAAATGCCTACAAGTAGGCAGAATCAGCTATAGTTGAGTGTACAGATTCAACCAAATATCAGATTCAGTAGGGAAAAAAATCCATTTTGGGATACAATTTAGTTAAACCCCAGTAAGCCATTGGATTGTGTCTTCTTCTCCGGATGTTCTAAATATAAACATCTTATTTTCAACCTGCAGTTATTAACAATGCACCTTATAAGAATAAGATTTTCTAAGAATACAAAGACTACGATTGGATATTATAGGAGCACAAGGATAAGAAAGCTAGGAAACAAGTAATAAGATACTGCTTCTATCTTCCAACAAAGTAACATCAAGAAGAACAGATAATGCCGTTTGCAAGTATACATCTGCAATTTTGTTATCATCATAACCATCTTGTCTTCCTTCTATTTCTGTAATATTATCATAGGAACTTGTTTGCCCCTCCACTATTTCAGGTAAATCCTCTGAATCACCACTTTGAAGAAGCACAGCCTTGCACCAAGATAAAATTACAAATTTAGCATAAATAACTGACAAAATTATAGAAAAAAAGGACCATAACTAGAAGAACATTAAGAGATTCACAAATTTTTTCAGTACAAACCAAAAACTCTGCCCTCCATAAACTACAATCTTCAAACAAATACACTTGGAAAACAGACATGTGTAGATATCCTTGGACAGCGGACCACATCTCCATTGCCATTTTGCAATCTCAATTTTCCATTGAACTGTAAAATCTGAAATCGCTATATGCAGAAAATTCAACTAAGCCCAAGCTAAACATTTTGTGAATAACTATGATATAGAAATAAAATATATCAAGTCACAAGGAAAACTCTCAGTGAAACAAATAGTCATAAGAAGAAACTCTCAATGAAACAAAGTATACTAAGGCAAAAAAATATATAAAAATGCCTAGAAAAGCTTCAAAAGAAGCATAGAATGACAAGGACCAAAGAGACCCTTACATAGACATCATTAATGAGCTATTAGGATATCCAACGACTAGAATTATAGGCACTGGAGAGTCCAGCAGCTCTTTCAGCTGGAGAATTCAGCTGCAAAAAGAACATAAACAAGTGAAGATTACAAAACAGAAAGGAAGAGACAAAATAAATAAAACATACTAAAATTACAAAAGAAACCTAAAAACTGAACAAAAAGCCTGAGCCCAAGAGATACATATATATTTATAAACTTTAACACGCTCATGCTATTCTCAAAAGAAAACATTCTGATCCCTTCACTGTTTGCATGTGACATCATGAAAGAGTGCTACCTTGCAGTCTATTTTGTCACTACATGCATTTGCATACATGTGAATGCTCGCACAAATACATACTGTTTTCCTATATCCCCCTTGCGCCCTCCCAATTCTGTTATTTAAAGCCATTTTTCTGGGTCAGCCCAGTAAACCCGATCCAGACCCGATTCTAGAACTGATGAACCAAATCAAACGTTGACAAACAAAAGTCTTTCCTTGACTGCAGCCAACTAGGGCTGTAGCTAATAGTAAAAACATGGCTTGACAATAGCCATGATACTGTAAGGATACATTTGAAAGTCAGCTTCTCCTACTCAAAAACTTCCTCCAAGTTGGCCTGAGACAGTATTCCCAGTAATGGCAAACCAGCTGTTGGGTAATTGGGATATGCGTTCTGTTGCGTGAGCCCTGTCATGAGAGATCAAAGGAGAAGAGACAAGGGGGGGAGAGAGTGAGAGAGAGAGAGAAAGAAAACTGCACGATCTGTTTTTATTATTATGCCCTAATCTCATATTAAATGAGAATTAGGGTAACACTAACAAATTACATAGAAAGTCCAAAAATAAAACAACTATTAATAAAGAGCTGTTCCTACAACTATTAAATATTCAAAACACCACCTAACATAAATGTTATTCAACATGTTCCTTAGCTTTCTTATTCCATATTTGAAATTGTAGTTGAGGTCTGCATTTGGATTTGATGCAAAAGTTGCCAGCTCTAGAAGGTGAGGTAACAACAAGTGGGTAGTACTCTGAAGCAGTCGGTCTTGGAACTTCTCAATTATTTAGTCTAGTGAAATGATTTGAGCAACCCTGGTACCAATTTACGTCGGTTCCATCTAGTAGCTTCTGTCTGGAAGCTATGCCACACGGGTACTCCTCTTCAGGAGGAGTACCCGCACGGTACGGGTACGGCCCTGGCACGGTCAACGTACCTGGGATCATTTTTGTCCATTTTTGGACTCGGTTAACTTTAACTGAGTCCAAAGTTGTCCAGTTTTTGAGTTGAAAATTAAAAATCTCCCTCTTTTTTCTTGTTTTCTTTTTCACTCTAAACCTTTTTTGTACATAGTTCCTCACAACTTTTAATTTAAAATCTTCCATCCAATGTTTAAAAAATCCATCCTTCTCTATAACTTGACTCTTCGATAATAGTGTGAGCCATAACCATAGCGATGTAAATATATCTTAAAAGCATGACCTGTTGCTTTTTCTAATCTTGATGATGCGATGGAGAATCAAGAAAGCTGATATATTTGTATGTTAATTACTTCCATGCTGTGTTTTGGATCATGATTTATGAATATGTTATTCATTTTGAAATTTTTTGACATATATATATATATATATATATATATATATATATATATATATATATATATAAATGTTTGTGTGTGTGTATTGTGATTAGAGCGGGTCCAGATCCGGACCTGAAGTCCAGGTGTGAAGAGGAGCCCAACGCTAGCTCTCTCTTCCTCTCCGTCTCTTCTCCCTTGCCTTCCTCAGCGCCTCTCCCTTCTTTGTTCTCTCGTTCTTCGTTGGGTCTGGTGACATAGAGAAGTAGGCAGTGGAAGGAGGACAGTGGCGACAGAGGTGTAGGGCGACGGCGACGGCGCATGAGGTAAGCCCTGCTGTTCCCCTGCCTCTTCCCTCTTCTTTCACCTTCTTCCTTTTTCTCCTCCTCCCTCTCTCGTTGTTTCTACCGCCTTTCCCTCTGTCCGCCTCCTCTTTTCCCCCTTCTATCTGCACTCTCTCGCATCTCTCCTTGCCCATGCTCTCTGTTTCTCTCTGCTCGACCTTGCTCTCTGTCTACGCTCCTCACTCCCTCTCCCCATTTCTTGTTCTTTTCCCCTTTGACCAAAGTCATCTCCTCCTCTCCCGCACGTTCTCCTTCTTGCTCAACCTCCTCCCATCTCTATGTCTGCTTCCTCTCTCTAATCGTGCGAGTCTCCCTCAACCGAACCCTCCCTCTCAGCCGAACCTCTCTTGTTTTGCCTTGCCGACTGCCTCCTTCTCACGACAGACCTCTCTTTTCATCTCCCTTTCATTGATTCTCATCGTACTTATTGCCGTTTGATTGGATTTCAGCTAGAGAAGTTCGTTTTCCCCTCATACCAGTGAAGTGAAGGTGTTGGTGGTGGAGGCAGCAATCAATCGTTGGCGTTGGCGCTCAATCGAACACTTGTGGTGGCTGTCGGGAACACTACGACCGTTTGAACTCTAAGATTGGGGTGAGCGAGACCTAATCGAGCTTAAATTGTCGAATCATTGTTGTTGGAGCATGTATAATTTATTAATTGAGCATGCTAGATTTGTGATTTGATGAATTAGAATGCATGCTAGCGATGTTACTATTTTGGGAAAAGTTTATGATTATTTTGAGAAGGACGAGAATCCATGTGTATATCTACCTCTTTAGCACGATGGGTTGATTTTCGAAGCAATTAGGAAACATGGTAGAGATTTGATGTGGTTGAGAAGATTTAGAACCATTTTTGGGATCATGTGGTGCATACTATTGTGAATATGTGAATTGTGGCGTTTGTTGGGAAAAAGTACATGAGTTGGGTGTAACTATTGGGAAGTCGCCTTAACTATGAAAGAAAATGAAAAGTGTATTAGTGATTGGTTGAATCGAAAGCTCAGGACATAGATCATTTCGTGACAACCTCCAGGGTTGGGAAGAGGCCTTTTGGACGGCTTTGTGGGTCGACACTCTTTGGAGGTGATGACATGCCTCAATGATTGCATTGTCAGATTTGTATTAATTAGAAAGCGATCCAAATAGAGAACTTATCGTTTGACTGTGTTTGCAGGTACACCGAACACGTCAAGTAGACCTTGAGCAACGCGATTATCATGTGAATGATAATTGGGACTGTGGTTCTGATCATGCCCGGTACTGGGAAAAGGAATGGATGGACCGGACGTTCCTTTTCCTTGGAGGCTTGCGTGATGAGTTTGAATCCATTCGCAGTCAAATTCTCAACTGTGATGAGATTCCTGGAATAGAAGATGTTTATGCTAGAGTGGAATCCGAGGAACAAAGACGCCAAGTGATGCAGATTGACCCCAGTCATGGGAATGGTCCCTCGGCCTTTGTTAGCCGTTCTTCTGTGTCTAGCCAGTGCCCTGTTAGGCGGTGTACACATTGTCACAAGTCAAGACATTCTGTTGACTTTTGTTGGGATCTACACCCTGAGAAGAGACTTGTTCGTGGTCGCCCTCCGTCTAGTCGGCGAGGTTCTCTTGTGCAGGACTCAAATCAGAGTGGTTCTTCTAGTGGTGAAAAGTCGAGGCTTTCCCCGGATCAAATCAAGGAACTACAAGCTTACATCAGTCGCCTTTCTACTACGTCAGAGGACACATCTACGTCTGATGGAGCTAAGTTAGCTCAGGCTCTTGTTGCTACTAGTGATCAAGGTAATTCCCCTCCCGGTGATTGGATTGTTGACAGTGGGGCTACTCATCATATGACCGGGGACCCTAAGATGTTTCAAGAATACAAGTTGACTTCTGGGCAGCAGCGTGTATCTATGGCTAATGGTTCTTCTATTTCTGTGGCTGGAAAAGGGAGTTTATCATTACTGAACAAATATTGTCTTCATAATGCCCTGCATGTTCCTAATATTCCCGTAAATTTGTTATCTGTCAGCAGTATTACCAAAGAGCTAAACTGTAATCTAATATTCTCCGCTGATCGTTGTTTACTGCAGGACTTGGGGACGGGGCAGAAGATTGGGATTGGTTCGGCTATTGATGGGCTCTACAGAATGCCAGTACAGGTTGCCTCTGCTTTGATTTCAGCCACCAGTGGACAGTTGTCTGGCGTGGAGGACAGATCCGTTATTATGCGCTGGCACGAGAGACTTGGTCATCTTCCTTTTCAGTTGATTAAACAGTTGTTTCCTAAGATGTTTCAGTCTGTTTCTTTGGACACCTTCGCCTGTGAAGTGTGTCAGTTGTCTAATCATGTTAGGGCCTCGTACCCTATTTCGTTCAATAAAACCAGCCGTCCATTTGCTTTGGTTCACTCTGATGTTTGGGGTCCTTCGGGAGTACCCACCTGTCGTGGTTTTCATTATTTCATGACTCTTATCGATGATTACTCTCGGTGTACGTTCGTGTATTTGTTGAAAGAACGTAGTGAAGTTCCCGGCATTGTCAAAAACTTCGTTGCATTTGTTGAAACTCAATTCCAGACCCCTGTTCAGACCCTTCGTACTGACAATGCTCGAGAGTATGTCTCCCAATCCCTTGATGACTTCTTGCGAAGCAAGGGTATTATACATGAAACATCTTGTAGCTACACACCTCCTCAGAATGGCGTGGCTGAAGGGAAGAACCGTCATTTGTTAAATGTCGCCCGGGCCATCATGTTTCAACGTCATGTCCCTAAGCGGTACTGGGGTGATGCACTTCTCACTAGTGCTCATCTCATTAACCGTATGCCTACTCGTGTGTTGAATGGTCATTCCCCTTATTCTGTTTTGTGGCCTACTCAGAATCCCTGGCCTTTGACCCCTCGGGTGTTTGGGTGTGTTTGCTTTGTCCATAATCATAGTCCCACTCTCAAGAAACTTGATCCTCGGTCCATCAAAGCAGTCTTTTTGGGGTATTCCTCCACCCAGAAGGGATACAAGTGTGTTGACCCTAGCACTTCCAGAGTATATGTCTTCAGGGATGTTACCTTTCATGAACATGAGGCATACTTTCCTGCGAATCCTCTTCAGGGGGAGTGTCTAGGTGAGAGAGTGGACGAGTATTCTTCGCATCAGTTGATTCAGTTCACAGATTTCTTGGATTACACGACTAGTTCTCCGAGTGTGAGTGTGGTAGACACAGTCAGTGAGGACAGAGACAGTCAGATGGAGGGGGCCCTGTGGAAGAACAGTCCCGTGATCATTTGTTTGGTCAGGTATACAACAGGAAGAAGAAGGATGTGATGGAGGTTGTTGATGTTACCAATCCCGATCTTATGAGCTCCCCGGATGATCCAAGTCCAATGAATGAAGATCTTCCCATAGCCCTACGCAAAGGCACCAGGTCATGTACTTCTCATCCTATTCAGAGATTTGTTTCGTATGCTAAACTCTGTAAAGACTATAAGTGCTTTATTACCTCTTTATCTATGGCTGTTATTCCCAGGTCAGTGGAGGATGCCAGGGAAGATCCCAAATGGCTACAGGCCATGACAGAGGAGATGGACGCCCTGACAAAGAACAATACATGGGAGGTTGTTGATATTCCTAATGGAACTCACTTAGTTGGTTCCAAGTGGGTGTTTACTGTGAAGTACAAACCTGATGGCACTATTGAACGCTATAAAGCTCGTCTTGTTGCAAATGGGTTTAGCCAGAAATATGGGATTGACTATCTTGAGACGTTCGCTCCCGTTGCTAAACTGAAGACAGTAAGGGTCATCTTAGCTCTGGCAGTACAAAAGAAGTGGAGCATGGACCAACTTGATGTCAAGAACGCCTTCTTGAATGGTCACCTTGAGGAAGAAGTCTATATGAGCATGCCGCTTGGATATGCGCAGAAAGGAAAGTGTTGTTATCTCAAGAAAGCATTGTATGGCCTCAAGCAGTCCCCTAGAGCGTGGTTTGAAAGACTAAGGGTTGTGATGAAGACTAATGGATATAAACAGGGAAATGGTGATCACACCCTTTTCATCAAGCAGAGAAATGGTCTGGTGAGCCTTCTACTAGTATATGTTGATGATATGATTGTCACAGGTGATGACGAAGAAGAAAAAAGGAAGATGAAAGAAACTTTAGCTACTGAATTTGATCTCAAAGATCTGGGTAAATTGAGGTATTTTTGGGAATTGAGATCGCTAGATCTGAGACTGGTCTTGTTATGAGCCAAAGGAAATACACTTTGGATCTTCTAAAAGAGACAGGTAAACTGGGATGCAGGCCCTTTCTTACTCCAATGGAGTCTGGCACAAGGATAAGTATCAAAACTGGGACGATCTTGGATGAGGAAGGAAAAGAGAGGTATCAGCGGCTGGTTGGTAAACTCATTTATCTCACTCTTGCTCGCTCGGATATTACGTATGCTGTGGGTGTGTTAAGTCAGTTTATGCATGCCCCTATTGATTGTCATTGGAAAAGTGCTGAAAGAGTATTGGGATACTTAAAGAATGACCCAGGGAAAGGACTGCTCTATACTCGACAAGGTCAACTCAGCATTGAAGGATACTCTGATGCCGACTGGGCAGGTTGCACAGATACTAGAAGGTCTACCACAGGATACTGCATCTTTCTTGGAGGTAACCTGGTGGTATGGAGAAGTAAAAGACAAGAAGTTTGTTCCAGGTCCAGTGCTGAGGCTGAATACAGGGCAGTTGCTATGGGGGTTACAGAAATGTTATGGCTCAAAATTCTGTTAGCAGATATTGGGGTGAAAATGGAAGAGAAGATGAAGATGTATTGTGACAACAAGTTGGCTATTAACTTGGCAAACAATCCAGTCCTGCACGACAGAACCAAACATGTGGAGATCGATCGCCACTTCATACGGGAACACATAGATTCAAAGGAGTTGATTCTGCCCTATATGAAGTCTGAAGATCAAGTTGCTGATGTCTTAACTAAGTCTTTATGTACATCTCAATTTGAGAAAAATGTTAGCAAGCTTGGCATGTTTGAAATGTATGCCAAGCTTGAGGGGGAGTGTTGAAATAGGTTGTAATGGGGAACCGGGTCCAATTCTAGACCCGGTCCCATGGGGCATGGGTACCGAGGCTGGCTCGGTACCCTAGGCGGCACTCTTTCTCTCCCTCCTATATAATCTTCACTTAAGTGTAATTGTTGAATTAAGTGAATAAATTTTTTCTCTCTCCTAGGGATGCGGTGTGCACCT
This sequence comes from Nymphaea colorata, assembly GCF_008831285.2. Classification (NCBI taxonomy): domain Eukaryota; kingdom Viridiplantae; phylum Streptophyta; class Magnoliopsida; order Nymphaeales; family Nymphaeaceae; genus Nymphaea; species Nymphaea colorata. The sequence continues at coordinate 294,616 of NC_045149.1, forward strand.
AGGTTAGAGCTTCCCGTGGTTTTTTCCTCTTTCTAAGGTTTTTCCACGTATACCGTGTGTTCCTTTCTTCTTCCTTCGTGTGTTGCATGTTTCTACACATGGAAATTGAATGCTTATGCGATAAGTTTTGTTTTGAAAAAAAAAAATACTACGCAATTGCATGGGCATGCTAGAACTGATAACTGCTTAGGACATATGAGGTGGGGTATCGAGTCGAGTATCTCCTCGACCCCAATCGTGCATGAGAATGCATCATAGAATGATAACTGCCTAGGACAGCTACGAGCCAATCACGGATCGAGACTACTCTCCGTGGTTTGGCTAAGTTTTGAAAGATGTGACTGATGTGTGTGATTATGAATGTTGTGATTTGTTGCATATGCGTTGGCGTGGGCAATAATGCAATTGAATGAATTAAAGGGTAGTTGTACCCGCATTGTTATGACGACTAGCTAAAAATGTTATGATATGTGGAGCCCTCGTGTGGAGGCAATTGGAGGTGTGGGTGCACTTGTCGTGAACCAACTACATGAGCTAGCCAGTCATTTTGTGAATGATTTGTCATGTGACAAGTTTTGTTTTGGAAAACTATTAGAAGCTTGTTTTGAAAATTGTTACGCATTTGCATGTGCATGCTATAATTGATAACTGCTTAGGACAGATGAGGTGGGGTATCGAGTCGAGTGTCTTCTCGACCCCGATTGTGCATTAAAGAGCATCATAGAATGATAATTGCATAGGACAGCTAGGAGCCATCACAGATCGAGACTACTCTCCTGGATTTGGCTAAGTTTTGAATGATGTGACTAATGTGTGTGATTGTGAATGTTATGATTTGTTGCATATGTATTGCCATGGGCAATAATGCAATTGAATGAATTAAAGGGTAGTTGTACCCGTATTGTTATGACGGCTAGCTAAGACTGTTAATGTTATGTGTAACCCTCATGTGAAGGCAATTGGAAGTGTGAGTGCACTCGTGAAGTGGACCAACCTCATGAGCTAGCCAGTCATTTTGTGAATGTGCAGTTAGAATGATAAAAAAAAGAAAGCATAAGCGATGAGAGGCCAGTGGGATGTGGCTATATGTTTGGGAGTTGTCCCGCCTTCACACATCCATGGATGAGTGCTCTACCGCTGCAGCGGGAATGGATCCATACTGTTATGGGCCATCATGGGAGTTGTCTCTCGGCTGTAGGCCGCTCGCGGTGTGTATGTGCCTGTGTTTGCATCCACATGAACTGTCAATCACTAAAGTTAATGTAAATGAAAGAATGTGAAAGAAGTGATGTGAATGATGCGATATGCCTGAATTGGTGTGACTATTGAATGTGATATTGTGGCCTTTGTGTGGCCTTTGCATGTTGTGGTATATGTGAGGGGCTTTGTAACGCTCGACTCGTTTTGTAGGTGGACCGGATCGGGTCCAGACCCGGACCCGAATCCAGTAGCGTGGGAGCTCGACGTCGCCCTCGTCTCCCTCGTTTCCCCTCTTCGTCTCTCCCTTTGCTATGACCACAACGCAGAGAAGAGGAAGACGGAGGTCGGTGCAACGGCGACGGAAGTGGACGGCGGCGGCGGCGGCGCTCAGCTTGGGGATGTGTTCTTCCCCCTCATAACAGCGGCTAGAATGCGTTGGTGTGGCGGCATTGCGAGATTTTAGCCGTTTGAGGACCTCTCGAACTTGTGAGGTGGCTGCCGGGAGGACTGCAGCAGTTCATACTCTTAAATTGGGGTGAGCAAGGCCTAATCTAGCCTAGATTGTTGTATATTTGTTGTTGGAGCATGTATAATCATTAATGGAGCATGCTAGATTTAAGATTTGATGAATTAAGATGTTTGTTAACGACGTTACTATTTTGGGGAAGGTCTAGGACTCATGTGGAGGAACGATGATCCATGTCTACAATGATCTTATAAGCATGATGGGTTGATTTTCGAAGCAATTAGGAAGCATGGTAGAGATTGTATTGTTGTGGAGAACGTTAGAATCGTTTTGGTTAGCTTGGGGAAATATGCTTCTATTGAGGTGCATATACGTTGTATGTTGAGAATCTTATGGTGGGGAAAACACCTCAACTAAGGAAAACAAGTGAGAATCGTCGTACATGTGATAAGTCGAATACAAGTTTTGAGTTCTAATCGTTGGCGGCAACCTCGTGGGTTGGGTAGAGACCCTTTTTGGAGGGTTTCGTGGGTCGACACCCATTTGAGGCGAAGACATGCCTCGATGACGGTATTTTCAGATTTGTATCGATGGTAAGCGAAACGAGTAGAGAACTTACCATTTTGTTTACACCGGGCACGTCAAGTAGGCCTTGAGCAATGTGGGTCGTAGTTCAAGGTGTTTAGTGGACGCGTGGCAGGTATGGCAGCATTCCAGGCAAATCCCTGCCTGGGCAATTGTGTGAATGTGTGTTCTTAGGATCGTGGGATCCTAGGATTGTGATGTGCTTGATAGATTGTTTTGTGAATGAATGTGTGTATGCATGTACATAAATTGATATATGATATGAAGGGTTTTGAAAGGCTATTAGTGATTGTTTCGAAAATGTTACGCCTTTGCATGTGCATGCTAGAATTGATAATTGTTTAGGACAGATGAGGTGGGGTATCGAGTCGAGTGTCTCTTCGACCCCAATTATGCATTAGAAAGCATCCTAGAATGATAATTGTCTAGGACAGATACGAGCCAATCACGGATCGAGACTACTCTCTGTGGTTTGGCTAAGTTTTGAAAGGTGTGATTGATTGGCTAAGTTTTGAAAGGTGATTGATGTGTGTGATTGTGAATGATTTGTCATGTGACAAGTTCTGTTTTGGAAAGCTATTAGAAGCTTGTTTTGAAAACTGTTACGCATTTGCATGTGCATGCTAGAATTGATAACTGCTTACGACAGATGAGGTGGGGTATCGAGTCGAGTGTCTCCTCGACCCCGATTGTGCATTAGAGAGCATCATAGAATGACAATTGCATAGGACAGATACGAGCCATCACGAATCGAGACTACTCTCCGGGATTTGGCCAAGTTTTGAAAGATCTGATTGATGTGAATTTTTATGAATGTGAATGCTGTGAATTGTTGCATATGTATTGTCGTGGGCAATAATGCAATTGATTGGAATTGGAGGGTAGTTGTACCCGTATTGTATGACGGTTAGCTATGACTGTTATTGTTATGTGTAGACCTCGTGGGGAGGCAATTGGAGGTGTGGATGCACTCGTGAAGTGAACCAACCTCGAGCTAGCCGGTCATTCTGTAATTGTGCAATTATAATGATAAGAATGAAAGAATAAGAGATGAGAGACCAGTGGGATGTGGCTATGTGTTTGGGAGTTGTCCCGCTTTCGCCACTGGTCTCGCCTGTTCGGAGCACAAGCGGTGCAAGGCCCCAGGGTACTGTTGTGTGACGTGCTTGGAGCGTGGGCTCCCGCCTTCCCAACCTGGGTGTCCTAGGGAGGGCTGAGTATCTCTCCGTGGAATTCACACATCCATAGATGAGTGCTCTACCGCTGCAGCGGATGGATGGATCCATACTGTTCTGGGCCACCACGGGGGTTGTCTCTCGGCTATGGGCCGCCCGCGGTGTGCACGTGCCTGTGTTTGCACCCACAGGAACTGTCAATTCACTAAAGCTAATGAAAATGAATGTACCCGATTGAAATGTGTGTGAACGAATGTATGTGATTGATGGGCATGTGAATGCTATGATTGAAATGAAATGTTTAAGCATGCCCTGCATGTGATTGAGATTGTGTTTCTGTGGCCCTTGAGTGGTCTTTCATGTCGTGGTATATGTTAGGGGTTTTCTTGGCAAATGATGTGCCTATGCCCTGACACGACATGACGATAGATTGTTTTATGATTGTTCTTGGATTTGAGCCCTACCTAAGAGGGTTTGAGATTTTCCTGGCTTGTTGCCATACTGCGAAGGCTAAGCCTTCAGTTATTTCTTTTTCAGGTTTTGGTGGACCCGGGGCAGCAGGTTGATCAGATGGCTTCACTCACATCCTACTGGGGAGGTTTTGGGTCTTTGGTAGTGCCGGCGCGTCATGATTTGGTCTTTTTGATGTCTTATTTATGTTAGACATCAAAGTTGTGGTTTGGGGCATTTTTGTCATACACATAGATGTAACTTTGTATGAATTGAAATTGTTATATAAATGAAAGTTTGCCCCATGGTTTCAAATGACATAGCTCCATCTTTTTTGAATTGTTGTGTAGTCGTACTTCAATGCTTTAGGTTTATAAAAAAAAAATTTGTTTGAGGGTCAAAAGGTTGGGGTATGACAGGCTTCTTGGCAAGTTATGTGACTGTGTGCCCTACTACAACATGATAGTAAATTGTTGCATAGTTAAAGTAAATGAGAATAATGTGATTGTGAATATGAATGAAGTGTATGTGAATGTAGTGAATATGCATGAAATTAATGTGATTATTGTAGAAATACGAACAAGAAGAGAAAGCGAAACAACGATCACGATGTAACGTGAAAAACCCTCAACACGAGGGAGAAAAAACCACGAATGAGGAGGAGTTGGTGCCCACTAGCAGCCAGACTCTTTCTCTCCTTAGATTATCATTCACACATAAGGATTAGGGTTACATGACTTAAGTAGTGCCCAAAACGGGCTACAAGGCGGGTCGGGTATGGATCCAGACCCGAAACATACGATCTATCAACACTCCCCCTCAAGTTGGGCATACATATCAAACATGCCCAACTTGGATACATTCCTCTCAAATGAAGCTGAAGGAAGAGCTTTCGTCAGAACATCAGCAGTTTGGTCTTCAGACTTCATGTAAGGTAAGATCAACTCTTTCGCATCAATTCTTTCCCGAATGAAGTGACGATCAATTTCAACATGTTTTGTTCTGTCGTGAAGAACAAGATTGTTGGCTAAGTTGATTACAGACTTGTTATCACAGTACATCTTCATAGGTCCTTCAATCTCTATTCCAATGTCAGTCAGCAATATCTTCAACCATAGTAATTCTGACACTCCCATAGCAACTGCCCTATATTCTGCCCCTGCACTAGATCTAGAGCAAACAATCTGTCTCTTGCTCCTCCATACAACAAGGTTTCCTCCCAAGTAGACACAGTACCCTGTAGTAGATCGTCTGGTATCACCACAACCTGCCCAATCCGCATCAGAATAGCCCTCGATTTCTACAGTCTCTTGTTTCACATACAGGAATCCCTTGCCAGGATTTTTCTTCAGGTAGCATAGCACTCTGTCCATAGCCTTCAGATGTGCATCGGTTGGTGCATGCATGAATTGGCTCAAAACATTCACCGCAAAGGTGATATCAGGTCTCGTGAGGGTAAGATAAATCAACTTCCCAACCAGACGTTGATATCTTCCCTTGTCTTCTTCACAGAGAGGCTCTCCATCTCTAAGACTCAACTTGTGCCCAGTGTCAAATGGTGTAGGAGTAGGTCTACATCCTAATTTACCAGTTTCTTCCAGCAGATCTAAAGTGTATTTCCTTTGGTTTAGTACAAGACCAGTACTAAACCTAGCAACCTCCATACCAAGAAAATACCTTAGCTTGCCAAGATCTTTGATATCGAATTCTGTAGCCAGTAACCCTTTTAGCTTGATAATCTCCTCCTCATCATCTCCTGTGACAATCATGTCATCTACATAGACCAGCAGGAGAGTAACCCTGCTCTCTTCCTTCTTCACAAACAGAGTGTGATCTCCATTTCCTTGTTTGTATCCATGACGTATCATCACTCTTCTCAGTCGTTCGAACCACGCTCTGGGCGATTGCTTAAGGCCATATAAGGCCTTTTTCAGCTTACAACATTTTTCTGGTTCTTCATATCCTGGAGGCATATGAATATATACTTCTTCTTCGAGGTCACCATTGAGGAATGCATTCTTAAAATCCAGTTGATACATCTTCCACTCCTTCATCATAGCTAGGGATATAACCACCCTCACTGTCTTCATTTTCGCAACAGGAGCAAAGGTTTCCAAGTAATCAATTCCATATTTCTGGCTAAATCCCTTGGCCACAAGTCGAACTTTATATCTTTCAACACTCCCATCTGGTTTGTACTTGATGGTATACACCCATTTGGATCCAACTAAGTGATCGGCTTCAGGAATCTTCACCACTTCCCATGTCATATTCCTTCTCAGGGCATCTATTTCTTCTTTCATTGCATCAGCCCACTTGGAGTCACTTTGAGCTTCAGCAACAGTCCTGGGGATCACAGCCAAAGAAAGAGTAGAAACAGAACACTTGTAATCTTTTTCAAGTCTGGAATAAGAAACAAAATTACCAATGGGGTGTTGAGTACATGACCTGACACCCTTTCTCAGGGCAATGGGAAGATCTTCATTCTTCTTTTCAACCTCATCATGAGTCTCCACGGTAGGACTTGGTTCATCCAGGGAAGGAGTGACATTGGGATTGGAAGTAGATCTAGCATCACAAGTCATCATCTCTGTCCGAGTACCTCGTCTAGAGTAGAACTGTCCAAACAACCGAGGGCCTTCCTTCTCAATGCTAGTGTCACACCTTTCCTCCTTCTCAGGCACATCAACAGTAGTAAGCGATTCTGCTTTCTTGTAGTCCAAAAAATCTATAAACTGAAGTTCCTGTTTCTGAGAATACTCTTCCCTGCCCACAGACTGCTCCCCCTGAAGAGGATTCTCACCAAAGTAAGAGGCATGTTCCAAGAAGGTAACATCTTTCGTAACATAAACTCGACCAGTAATAGGATCAATACATTTGTATCCTTTTTGCGTAGGAGAGTATCCAACAAAGACACCTTTGATAGACCTAGGATCAAGTTTCTTGACATTTGGACTGTGATCATGGATAAAACATACACAACCAAAAACACGAGGAGGAAGAGGGAATGGTGGACGGGGAGTCCTACCATTCAAAACACGACTGGGCATGCGGTTAATAAGATAGGCACTAGTAAGAACTGCATCACCCCAATAATGTTTAGGAAGATTTCTCTGAAACAAAAGAGCCCTGGTGACATTAAGAAGTTGATGATTTTTCCTTTCAGCTACTCCATTTTGAGGGGGGGTGTAACTACAAGATGTCTCATGAACAATCCCCCGTTGTGTAAGAAACTCCTCAACAGGCTGACACATGTATTCACGGGCATTATCAGACCAGAAAGTTTTAACATTCGCACCATATTGGGTATGCACAAGAAGAATGAATGTCTCGACGATACGAGGAACCTCACTGCGATCTTTTAACAAGTACACAAATGTAGCACGAGAGAAATCATCAATGAAAGTGATAAAATACTGGAAACCTTGACGGGTATGAATTCCCGAAGGTCCCCATACATCAGAGTGAATCAGGGAAAAAGCTTCATTAACACAACTAGTAGAAAGAGGGTACGAAGCCCTCACATGTTTGGCAAACTGACAAACATCACAAGAAATGGAAGACAAATCAAAGGAGGAACACAAGTCTGGAAACAAATGTTTCAAAATCTCAAAAGGTAAATGCCCAAAACGTTCATGCCAATACATAAAAGACTGAAGACAATCTTCTCTTCTCTTATCTGTCTTGCGGATCGCTGCCAACAGAGCAGTAGCCACACGTATGGGAAGACGATATAATCCATCAGAAGCTAAACCAATCCCAATCCTCTTCCCTGTCACCAAGTTCTGCAAAACACAGCGATCGGCAGAGAAAATAAGTTCACAATTCAATTCTTTAGTAAGTCTACTGACTGACAAGAGATTTAAAGGAAACTGGGGAACATGTAAAGCGCCCTGCACATGAAATTTGTCCAACAAGGACAGAGTGCCTTCGCCTGCCACACAGGTAGAGGAACCATCTGCAAGAGAAACACGTTCCTTTCTCGAGGACAACTTATACTCATGAAACAATTTTGGATTACCTGTCATGTGATGAGTAGCAGCACTATCGACAATCCATTCCCCCACAGAAGAGTTACCTTTATTGCCAATAACTGCAAGAGCATGATTAGCTGTAGTTTCCTCTGAGGTCTCAATCTTGTTGACATCGATCCTACCCAAATAAGCCTTTAGTTCACGAAGCTGGTCAGCAGAAATGGAGACTTTTTCGCCACTGGATGTTTGCACCTCCGACACAGGCGTCCTCCCAATAGAAGACCTCCCTTTGTTTCCCTTCTTCTCTGGATGAAGATCCCAGCAATAATCCACGGTGTGACCTGTCTTCTTGCAGTGAGTGCACCGGCGAAGGGATCTAGACGGGCCGCCAGGACCACGACTCACAAGAGCGGATCTCTCGTGATAGGGCACAAGTTCCCTCTTCCCCTCCTTTGTAACAAGCCTTCTCTGTTCTTTCGCTTCAACACAGGAGTACACATTTTCAATACTGGACACCTCTCCTGAATTCAGAATCTGGCTTCTAACACCTTCAAACTCATCATTTAAACCTGCTAAAAAGAGGAACACCCTGTTTTCCCATTCATGAGCAACATAAAGTGCCTGATCATGGGGACAATGCCAAGGAATATCAGAATGATAATCAAGCTCTTCCCACTTGGCTTTCAAAGCCCCATAGTACTCTGCAACAGAAGAGTTCCCTTGTCGAATGCCATAGACTGTCTTCATTACTTGGTAAGTACGAATTGCCGTTTTCTTTTGGCCATACATTTGCTATAGGACCACCCACATGTCTCTAGCAGTCTTCTTCCGAAGGATAAGGGGCTGAATATCGGCGGAGACGGAGTTGACAATCCAAGTTTTCACTTGATTATCCTCAAGGAACCAAGTATGCCACACATCACTTGTTCTTGCTGGTTCGGGGTTGCTCCCATCGATATAGGCCATCCGACCACGGCCAGCAATCCCCATAGTCATAGCAGGCGACCATGAGAAATAGTTCTCCTTTGTGAGGCGAAGAGTGATGACCTGCATGGGAACATTCTCAGTTCTAAAAGCCCCGATTTCAGTTTGATTTGTGTTGACGGTTGACGAGGAAGAAGCTGCTGCCATAATCACAGACCAGTCTAGCACCGGGCACGGGCGGCGGTAAAGCACGAGAGGCACCGGCGGAATACCAACAGGCGATGTCCGGTAGGCAGCAAGGGCAGCAGCGAACGGACAAAAACGGAGAACGCCGAAACCTCATCGGCGGTAGAGACAGCAAGGCGGAGACAGGGGCGGCGCTAGATCAGAACCAGGCGGCGTCGGAAAAACGAGAGAGCGGCGCTGGGCGGGTCGTCAGAACCAGGCGGAGACAGGGGGCGGCGCTAGATCGCCGGAAAACGGGCGGCGCTGGGCGGGTCGTCGGGTGACAGAAAAACGGAAGAGAGGGACTCCGCTGGGCAGGTCGTCGCTGGGCGGAGGTGGCCGGAACTTGAGCGGCGCTGATCAGGGCGTCGCTGGGCAGGACGTCGCTGGGCGGAGGCGTCGGGTGCGACGGACGAAGCTCGGGCACGAGCGTCGGGCACAAGCGTCGGGTGCGTGCGATGAACAGTGCCTGGCGATGAATAGTGTCGGGCGAATCCTCCTCCAACACGGGCAAAAGACAAATGGCCAACCAGTAACGCCGGAACTTCATGGCTCTGATACCATGTAGAAATACGAACAAGAAGAGAAAGCGAAACAACGATCACGATGTAACGTGGAAAACCCTCAACACGATGTGAGGAGGAGTTGGTGCCCACTAGCAGCCAGACTCTCTCTCTCCTTAGATTATCATTCACACATAAGGATTAGGGTTACATAACTTAAGTAGTGCCCAAAACGGGCTACAAGGCGGGTCGGGTATGGATCCGGACCCGAAACATACGATCTATCAACAATTATGAATTATGTTGAGTTTGGCCATTAAGTGGCCTTTACATATTGTGGTGTCAATGAAGTGAATGAGAATGATAGGTTTATGCATGAGTTGCATGTGATTTGTGAATGTGCTATGGTGGCCATCAAGTGACATTTACATGTCGTGGTATATGTGAGAGTTGTATATGTGAGAGGCTTTCATGTCAAGTCATAGAAAAGTTTGCCCCATCGCGACATGATAGTGATTGTTTTCGAAATTGTTATATCCCACATTTGAGCCCTCTCTGTAGAGGGTTAGGAATTTTCCTGGCTTGTTGCCAAGCTTTCAGTTGTTTCCTTTTTCAGGTTTTGGCAGATCCGGGATAGAAGGTTGATCAAATGACTTCACTCACATCCTACTGGGGAGGTTTTGGGTCTTTGTAGTGCCGGCGCATCTTGTTTTGGTTATATTGATGTCTTGTTTTTGTTGGACATCAATTATATGGTTTGGGGCATTTTTGTCATACACATAGATGTTATTTTGTATGAACTGAAATTGTTATATAAATGAAAGTTTGCCCCATTGTTTCGAATGACATAGCCTTTTTCAATTGTTGAGTCATTGCACCTCAATGCTTTATGTTTAGAAAAAAAAATTGTTTGAGGGTCAAAAGGTTGGGCTGTGACATGTACGGCCGTACCCCTGCACCCAAATTTTTTGAAAATGGTCTCCACCCGCACCGATATCCGTACCTATGTGACATAGCCTGGAAGGTATCTGCTGCAAACTTTTTTCTATTCTTGAGATATCTCAAATTTCTCAATAGATAGTGTCACACCCCAACCCTTTTGACCCTCAAATTTTTTTTTTCCTACTAAACATAAAATATTGAGGTGCAACGACACAACAATTCAAAATGACATGAGCCAAACAATTCAAAACAAATGGGCAAACTTTCATTTATCTAACAATTTCAGTTGATATAAAATTACATCAATGTGTATGACAAAAATGCCCCAAACCATATGATTGATGTCTAACAACAACAAGACATCAATATAACCCCAAACACAACGCGTCGGCACTATAGACGTCCCAAAACCTCCCCAGTAGGATGTGAGTGAAGCCATCTGCTCAACCTGCTGCTCCGAGTCTACCAAAACCTGAAAAAAAAGAACAACTGAAGGCTTAGCCTTCGCAGTATGGCAACAAGCCAGGAAAACCCCAAACCTTCTTAGGTTGGGCTCAAATATGAGAATATACAATCATAAAACAACTCATCATCATGTCGTGTTAGGGTATAGTCACATCATTTGCCAAAAAGACCCCTCACATAGACTACCACATGTAAGGCCACTCAATGACCAAGATAACACTATTTTGATTCACACACACATCAATCACATACACTTCATTCATATACTTTTCATTTCATTAACTTCAGTGAATTGACAGTTCCTGTGGGTGGAAACACAGGCACGTGCACACCACGGGCGGCCCATAGCCGAGAGACAACCCTCGTGGTGGCCCATAAGAGTATGGATTCATTCCTCCGTTGCAGCAGTAGAGCACTCATCCATGGGTGTGTGAATTCCAAGGAGAGATACTCAGCGTTCCCTAGGACACCCAGGTTGGGAAGGCGGGAGCCCAACGTTCCAAGCACATCACACAACAGTACCCTGGGGCCTTGCACCGCCTGCGTTGCGAACAAACGAGACCAGTGGCGAAGGCCATTTCTCACTGGCCTCTCATCTCTTATTCTTTCATTATTATCATTATAATAGGACATTCACAAAATGACTAGCTAGCTCATGAGCTTGGTACACTTCACGAGTGCACCCACACCTCCAATTGCCTCCACACGAGGGCCACACATAACATTACATTCTTAACTAGCCGTCATACAGTACGCGTATAACTACCCTCCAATTCATTCATTTGCATCATTGCCCGCGGCAATGCATATGCAACAAACACAGTATTCACATTCATAATCACTCACATCTTATCAAACACATCATTCACATCTTTCAAAACTTAGCCAAATCCCGGAGAGTAGTCTCGATCTGTGATGACTCGTAGCTGTCCTATGCAATTATCATTTTATGATGTTCTCTAATGCACAATCGGGTCGAGGAGACACTTGACTCGATACCCCACTTCATCTGTCCTAAACAGTTATCAATTCTAGCATGCACATGTAAATGCGTAACAATTTTCGAAACGAGCTTCTAATAGCTTTTCACAACAAAACTTGTCATTCACAACATGACTGGCTAGCTCATGAGGTTGGTTCACTTCACAAGTGCCCTCACACCTCCAATTGCCTCCACACGAAGGCTACACATAACATTAACAGTCTTAGCTAGCCGTCATAACAATACGGGTACAACTACCCTTCAATTCATTCAATTGCATCATTGTCCATGACAATGCATATGCAACAAATCACAACGTTCACAATCACACACATCAGCCACATCCTTCAAAACTTAGCCAAACCACGAAGAGTAGTCTCGATTCGTGATTGGCTCGTAGTTGTCCTAGGCAATTATCATTCTAAGATGCTTTCTAATGTACGCTTGCGGTCGAGGAGACACTCAACTCGATACCCCACCTCATATGTCCTACACAGTTATCAATTCTAGCATGGACATGCAATTGCGTAGTCATTTAACAAAAGACAAAACTAATCACATACATTCAATCTTATGCATACATTCATTCAAACACATTACACTCATTCAATTACATCACTATCCGAGGATCCAATGATCCTGGAACACACATTCACAAATTGGCCCATGGCAGGGATTTGCCGGGAATGCCGCCACACTTGTCGCGCGTCCACTAAACACCTCGAACTACAACCCACATTGCTCAAGGCCCACTTGATGTGCCCGGTGTACCTGTAAACATAATCAAATGGTAAGTTCGCTACTCGTTTTGCTTTACAATGTATACAAGTAGAAAATGTAACTAGTGAGGCATGTCATCGCCTCAAGAGGGTGTCGATGGGTAGTGTCGACCTACAAGCCCCCCAATAGGCCTCTTCCTAACTTTTTGACGTTGTCACCAAACGTCAAAACTCAATGCTTCAACCAATCCATCACTAACACATTTCTCATTAGTTTTCTTTAGTTGAGGCGTCTTCTCCGTAATTAAGATTCTCAACATACAACGCATATGTACATCAATAGAAGCCTATTTCCCAAGCTTGCTAAAACGGTTCTAAACCTTCACCACAACATCATAATCTCTACCATGCTTCCCTATTGCTTCAAAAATCAACACATCATGCTACAAAAACACTTATACACATAGATCTTCGTCCATCTCAAAATGGGCATAAACTTCCCCAAAATAGCGACATCTCTAGCATGCCTTCTAAATCATCAATTTTTAATTCTAGCATGCTCAAATAATAATTATATGTACTCCAACAAAAAATTTACAACAATCTAAGCTCGATTAGGCCTTTCTCACCCCAATCTTGGAATTCAAACTGTCGTAGTGCTCCCGGCAGCCACTTCAAGAGTTCGATTGAGCTCCAACGTCAATGATTGATCGCTGCCTCCACCACCAATTCTTTCACTTCACTGGTATGAGGGGAAAATGATGTGTTCCCAACTGAAATCCAAACCAACAGCCCCAAAATAATCACAAACAACAAGAAAAACTGGCGGGAAAAGGGAGTGTGCAGAGGGAGAGGGCACGATTGAGGGGCTGCCGATAGAGGGGAGATTGACGGGGTTAGGGTTCGGTCAAAGGGGAGAGACAAAAGAGCGGCAGTGGGAGAAATGCAGCAAAGAGAACGAGCAAAGAGGGTTCGGACAGAGGGGAGAGACGAGAGAGAGAGAGAAACCGACAACTTACCTACACGTCGCCGCCGCTGTTAACCTCTGTCGCCGCTGTTCAATCCTCCGCCTTCTTCTTCTCTGTGCTATGTGCAACCCAGCGGAACGAGGGAGAAGAGGTAAGGTTGAGGGAGAAGACGCGAGAGAAGAGCCCCTCGCGCGACGGGCTCTTCACGCAAGCGGGTTCGGGTTCGGGCCTGGACCCGACCCGGCCCACCCAAAAAGTCGAGTATTACAGATAATGCCATAAATTTGTTCTATATAACTGACAGTTTAAGGAGTTAACAAAATTTCTGTTGAAAACAAAGTTGTGTTCCACTTGTTTGACCATATAACAAACAAAACCTGCATCTCTTTTTTATTCAAAAAGGGGAAGAAAAAAACCGAAGATTTTGTGGAGATTTTACTACCGTGTTTGCTTTCAGGCCCATTTAGAAAGAAACACTGTTTGAAAATTTGACATGGTAGTGCCTACGTCAGACTACATCATTATTCCCAGCTTCCCAAGGAAACCTTTCAAGAAATTTTTCAACAAGGAAACCCTTTCATGGTTGAATGCTCCACCTCTTTGCCCACATTGTTTGTTTTTGCATGTATGCCTTAGCATTATCAAATTACATGGTTCAAAATTTATCAAACTAAGTAATTTGATATAGGGATCATCTTGCTGATATGTTGCAGTTTCAAATTCTTTTGTTAAGCGTAATGTTTATGTGAAGCCTCTTAACATTGCTTCAGTGGAGCCAAAGACTGCAGTTGTGATTAATATATATATATATATGCCTATATTTATATATATAATATTTTAAAATATGACATATATATATATATTATACGTTTAGCATATAATACATAATATAATATATTGTATATTATACATATACATTATTGTTCTAGTAATATATCATTAATAGTCATTACTATAATTATATACATTATGCATGATAATACGTGTATAAAATATGTTATACGTAATAACTTATAATGTATATATAATGTTGTATGTTTATTATATTTCATACAATATAATGTATAGTATGTATATAATATATATTATATATTGTACAATATGACATATAGTATATATATAATATGTTAATATATTTATATAATAATATTATTGTAAAATAAGTATACATATTATTATATGTATATGTACATACATATATTTACATATATATATAAATTTGTTTAATGTACCTATAAATCACAACTTGTATAATGTAATAGTATATACAAGATTATATATTATTATGTATATACTGCATAATCATATATACACTGCAGCAATGGGCAAATGTTTCCTCCCATATGTTTCTTTACCAGTATCAGGACAGTCACAGTAGTAGATCTATGCAAATGCAGCTGGAAAGCCCTGTGCATTCCAACATGGCTTGGTATAGATTTTTTAGTGCAGGATTTTAATATCCTTGCCGTAAGAGTAATCAAATTCAGAACAACTATGCTGTTTATTTTGATTCAAATTCCGATAGACTGCTTTGAGGAGCCATGGGTGTTGTTTTATGAGAAAGATGGAAAAGTTGGCTGTGTCCAAAATACATGTGCCCACAGAGCTTGTCCTCTTCATCTTGGTTCTGTAGTTGATGGCAGTATCCAGTGCCCTTGCCATGGTTAGTACAGTGGAAGAAACTATATTAAACTTTCCTTAGTGGAAACTCAATCGGCTTAGAGTAATTCTTATTTTGCAATACAGCTGTTCAGACTAACTTGAAGCTTTTCTGTTGATAGTTTGTGAAAATTTCTAAAAATTCTCAAGTACATCGTTGAAAGTGCAACATGTTTATAAGAACATATTAGAACCAACCTTTAGGCTCCATGTTTTGCCAGGAGCTAGTAGGAGTTATTATGCTATTATGAATCTTTGATTCCTCATTTTAAAATGTTTTGTCAATATATTGTGGCTTATGAATGATGTGATGAGTTTTTTATATGGAATACATTTTTCCTGAATTTTTCTGAAGTTTTCTCTATTTTTCCTGATCTTACCGATTTTTTTTTTCTACTTTTTATGAATTTTTTAATCTTTTTATGAATTTAAAAATCAATTTATGATATGCTATGCCATCAATGAAGCTCTAAGGTCCTTTCCCACAGACATAATGTGCCATCATAAAGGCCCCTGTTATATAATTGGTGGTAGTTATCTCAAGGAATGGAACAAAAATGAAGTCAGTGTCTTGCATGTATGAAGAACGAGGGTAGAAGAGTAACTGACTTTATGCACATTGATTTTGCCAGTTCATTACTAATTAGGTCGTTTTCTACTTTTTATGATTTTTTTTTTATTTTTTTACAAATTAAAAAATCAATTTATGATATGCTACGCCATCAATGAAGCTCTAAGGTCCTTTCCCACAGACATAATGTGCCATCATAAAGGCCATGTTATATAATTGGTGGTAGTTATCCTGAGGAATGGAACAAAAATGAAGTCAGTGACTTGCATGTATGAAGAGGGAAGACTTGCATGTATGAAGAGGGAAGGGAGAAGGGTAACTGACTTCATGCACATTGATTTTATCAGTTCATTACTAATTAGGTTGCTGGCAGTTCATTACCAGGCAAACATGTCTCTTATACCCTTGTTTTTCCCTAATCTTTTGGTTCTCTAATTTTTGGATATTCTATAAAAAGTATGCACTCCTATCTATTTCTTTAATATACTGAATGTAGTACCATAGCATGCCTTGCTGGTAGCAGATGTATGAGGGTCACATCTTTGTGGAAATTATACGTCAGGAACATCTGAAATTGCATATAAGAAACTCTGCTTATTCTGCACCATATTCTTGGATTTGATGTTTAGCTAACTGCAAGTGGATATGGTGGAGGTGAATAGAACTTGGTTCCAGACCATGCCTTAGCTACGGTTTACTTATTTATAGGACCTAAATGGGAGTGCCGTACATTTTCTGGGCATTTTCATTTTCCCATTCAAAGTGTTTTACCATGTTCTCACCGTTTGTAGACTCATCAGTTGTTTGTTTTGGAATTTTGCTTAAATGTTTCACCGTGTAATGTGCCTTTGTACAACTTGGAGTAGTACCAGGAGAGGGAAAAGGAGGAAATGAACAAACTGGAAAAGTTCATGTCACAAGAAGATATGTTACTGGTTTGGATTGAACTGCTTTAATGGTGAGGAAGTGGCCTTTGAGGGAAAAAAGAAGTAGATGCAACATCCTGGCACTGGTGTTAGTGGATCCATTTTACTTTTAGTGGTTGTAATCTTTTTTAGCAGATGATGGTGTCACATAATCTCATGTGTTATGTCATTTGAGCCCAGTCTGCATTAGGTCCAGAACTGGCCTGCAAATTAAAACTATGTGAAACCTGTTCATATCTGTATTTGACCTATTTTGGTGTCTACTTGTTTCTAAATGAAGTATGGTCTTTTATCTCATATGTAGTGAATTTGTAATTTATATGGTTTAATAATTAGTTACAAATATTGCTTTGTTTGCTTCTCATGACATTTTAAGGTTATATTTTGTAAAATGGACTTTTCGTCCTCGCAGTAGCTAATTATATGTTTGGAGATTTCATCTGTGGTGCAACATATAACTGGGTGAGGTTAGCATCATTTTGTATTACATGTTATTTCATCTTTTATTACATGTAGAATATTTATTTACATGAAAATTTGTAGGATATTCTTAGTGAAGCTTATTTGCTTGGTTGATAACAATCCTCATGCCTCTGTTTGGTTGATAACGTGTCGCGACGCTTGGCGCATCGTCTCGGTTCAAGAACGCGTGCTCTGGAATCTACCACTCTCAGGCCTCAACAGCTTCCCACCCTTCTTCAACTATACATACTTCAAATGGCACGGCCAAAGAAGATCAAAACCATTGTAGGGGTGGGGTGTTCCTGCGATCGCTTCATTTCATGTCCTATCGTCGACATCGCGGTGAATCTGTGCCCTAATTCGCCGGATAATGGCGTCACTGGAGTGAGTGTCGTGAATTTTCAGCATTCGCATTGTCACTCTCGATTATTACATGTTTCCTCTGATTCCAGATTTGGACTTCTGTTACAGCGATTTTCAGGGTACCTTTTTCTTCCAGTAATCTGCTCTTGTTGCTTCTCTTGATACTTTTCAGTGTCACTTGCGTGTCTGCTCATGTACTGTTACTTTAGTGTCTATGTTTTTGTTAGCACTCTTTAATTGATAATTTTTTTTTCTCATTTTGGGCACTAAAGCCAAATTGACATCTATGGGAACCAGAAGGCAGTGAACCAGAAGGCAGTGGTGATCCATATTCCTTTCAAATTGCCTAAGGCTTTTCTGTAAAATGGATTGCACAAGAGGAATCAAATGTACAAGTATTATGCAACGTCTCATACGTGGGTTTTGCCCACGTACCCATACTGGTACGGCGGTATGCCGATTCTGATACTTTGGTATGCCTTGGTACGGTTCAGATCAGTTTTGAGTCTGAACCGATCCAAACCACTTCAAATGAACCCATTTTCGCCTGACACCTCTTCCTCCTCCTTCCTTACCTTCATACAACATATCTCTGGCAATGGATGCAGTGGAGAGCTTTGCTGGCAGGCGGTGACTGGCAATGGACGTTGGCCTGCGGCGATCGACGATGGACGTCGGCCAGCGAGTTCATTCTCTTTTTAGGGTGCTATCGATTTTTCCCCCTTTGTTGTTTGTTCCCCAATTTTTGTTGTTTCTTTTGTCATTGTTAGAGAGTTGGATAAATCTTTGTCTAGATTTTTAGCTTGCTCCATAAGTGAAGATGTTCTACTACACCTACAAGCTCATCTATTTCCCGATTTGAAATCAATCTCATGCCGTGCCATCTGTTTCTTATATTTATGTTACTTTTGTTGTTGATTTCATGTATATAATTAATCAAAAATATATAAATATCATCGTACCAGGATTGGCGAAAATGTCGTTCCGTACCAAGATTGGCGAAAATGTTGTTCCCTTACCCGCTTCCGTACCTATGTGACATAGGTATTATGGAGTATGGACTATATGATGCTTCAAATGTGTCTTTTGGTTCTATTTGATGTCAATGACATGATTTTTTTTTTGTTCTATTTTTTTTTTTATGGTTGATTGTTTATCTGCCAAACCTTTTTTTATGTATTGGGATATAATAAAATAAGTGAGAAACTAATAACACAAACACGTGTAGATTTGCAACAAATAAAAAAAAATTGGCATTAAAAAACTGAAAAAATTAAAAAAATGAAAAAAAAAGTGAAAAAATGTGTTAAAAATCATTTTTAACATTAAAAAACATGTTTTTTTTAGTTTTAAATGGTCATTTGATTTATCACGTTAAAAAAAAAACATGTTTTCTGAGATTATGGTTTATCTAGGCTTCCTTTGGGGAAAGAGAACCAAACCATTTGCAATAGTTCCAATGAGCTCTTGACCCAACATTATTTGGATTCGTCAACGGACCTTTTGTGTAGAGGAGCCTACTTTTATTAGTGAGTTGATGAAGTTTGTTTTTCTACCAAACCAACCCATCTTGTTTTGCATTCTCCCCTCTTTTTAGGGTGTAGAGTTCATTCCTTTTGTTGATATACTATTTGATGTCAAAATTTCTTGTAAAAGAGAAAATTTTCAGTTTTATTTAAAAACATTTTCTCCTTCCTTAAGTCATCACACCTTAGATTTGTTTTTCCAAAAGACTTATTCTATTAGTAAAGCCTTTTCCAGCTCATTTCTAATGGATGGCTCTTCCCCCATAAGCTCAAAATTACTTCTTTCAATTTGGAGCTACAGACTCTCTAGCAGCAAGTAAAGATTGTGAAGTCTATGATCTAAGCGGCGAAAGTGACAACGATTCGAAGTTTTAAGCTTGTGCGTAACTTTATTAAGCTTGAGAAACACTTTAAGCATCCGGCAAGCATTATATCTCCTGGACCACTCCTCCGGATGATCTCATGAGCTTTTGACATCATTAACCAGGGCTTGAAGAAAAATCTATTAGTTCTCCAGTGATGCGGCTGCTTCTCCTATAATATGATGACCAGGGCTTTATGGTCTGAAGAAGGTCAGACTATAGACTGCAAAGCACAATGATAGGGGTTGCGTTCCATCCATTTTTTATTGGCAAATGCCGAATCTAGCTTGCAATAGATTCTTTCTTTCATGTGGCGACGGTCTGACGAAGTATATAAATGCTATTAGGGGTCTATAATTTCCCACAACCCACAGACGTTACAAAACTGTTGAAACTTCTATAGGATTGAGAATTAGGAACCTTTCTGGTCTTATTGCTGACATCCTTCGTACCATTGAAATCCCCAAAAAACGAGAGTGGAGATGTTAGATGCACAAATGGCTTCCTCTAGCTCACACAATGCTTCTCTGCAAAGGCCTGGGCTATAAGGCATGTAGACGCCCATCATATCGAAGCGTTCAGGAAACCAACAATCTGGGAAAGACCTCCTAACCACCACCTGCTCTTATCCCATGAAAGAGCTTTCCTCTTCATCGAATTCCATATACAGACCACACAGGCCCTACCTGCATCCACATCTTCATTAGCTTCTAGCTTAATTCCCATTTCTCCAAATCAAGCTCTCCAACACAGAACGCTTTGCTTGAGTGTCAATCAAAAAGCTGCAAACAAGCTTATCTTTCCTCCAAGGTCAATGAGGTATTGTTGTGTCGTCCCCTTCACAGCACCCCTCATGTTCCATGCTAACATTCAGAAATTATCTCTGCCTCCACTCTGGGAGGCTCCTCTGCATCTTCTTCCTGCATATTAGTTTCTTTTTCTGAGGGAGGAGTAGGCTCCCCTTTTACCAATTTACCTTGGTCTTTCCTCCTCTTTCTTCCCACAATCGTCTAGCCAGCCTGAGCCTCCAACTGTAAATTCCTATGTGCAAGTGAAATTCTGTCCATCTGCTTTTGATGGAAAGAACTGAGTCTAGTCGAAGATTCGCCTCCTCTTCCAGTGCCTTTGCTTGGAGCAGATAGTTGATGGGGTTCGAGTTTATGAACATACACCTACCTTTACCATTCGTTCATGCTTTAAAACCAAAACTACCGGAACCCTTTGTCCCACCCGACAGGAAATGTGGGGGAGAAGCATCAAAGAGTTAGGAGAGCTCAGGGAGAGAGTATTACGTGCGATTTTGGAACTCAGATTTCCACTCGCGTGTCTAGTGACAGAGTTTACTACCATTGCAGGAAGACTATGCACCGCACCTTCTGCGCCCAACCTTTCACCTTCGCCATGTACATGCCCATGCTGACTCTCTACAGCAGCCCTCTTTGGATTCACAGCCACCTTTGGGTTGACTAAGCATCGATCCTGATCCCCATCCCAAGCTTTTTGCTCTTGATTTTTCCTCATACTTTTACCACCATCCCTTACTTTATTGCCTTTGGAGACGTTCTTTAGAGGGAGAGGAAAGAACAATCAATCATTTTTTTTGTTGATTAATTAAAAAGAAAGGAAACTAAATGGAGGGAAAGGAAAGAACAATCTTGGTTGATTAATTAAAAATAAAGAAAACGAAAGGAAAGAAAAGTAAAAGGTTTGTTTGATTGCAAAGAAAGAGAAAGAAAATAGGACTTTAATGTAATCCAATCTCTCCAAAGTTAATGAATTGAGAAGGAAATGAAAAGCTTATCCATTTCTACCTTGTGTACCATTTCTACCTGCTCTTAAAAGAACAATCAACCTTGCATGACTCTTTCTTTCCCAACTCGCCGTTGGTCTAAGACTGATGGGTGCCGGATATGTCTTTCTCTCCCTTTCCACTACAGATCGAGACCTAGATGGTATTTCACAATGACCCCTTACCAAAATCAAGTTTTTGTCGTCTTTATGTCATTTAATTAGTGCACCTGAAAATGGCGTTTTGTTAGATTGATATAAATTTTTATCATATTTATTACTATAAAATGAAATGTCTAAGAGTAAGTGTGGTTCTTTTTTTATTAAATCAATTAAATTTAAAATATGTTTATTTAAATGATAAATTTTTAAATGTTAAGTGTATTATTGTAAAATATTATAAATTTTATCATTTTATTTATGTAATCCAAACCAATATGATTTTAGGAATTTCTTCATTGTTATCCAACCAAGCTTTTATAATCACATTTTTTTCTTCCATTTTCATTCATTTGATTTTATCATTCTCTCCTCTCTTTCCTTTCCGTCCCTCTTTTCTTTCCCTCCATCCAATCTTTCCCTCCATCCAAACAAAAGAGTAACTGCCTGCCAAGGGTCTTTCCATCTCCACTCAGATTGAGACATATTTGCCCTGTTCCAACAGGCCGATTCAGAGTCAGTCGTGGCACCACAATGGTGACAATACAAAAATTTTGATGGGAGAATGCTGATCCGTCACTCGACCGAAGCTTCACCGTTGGAATCGGGGAAAAACATATTGGCACCCCACTCCTATACGAGCAAAGCCAACCCTCCCCCATACTTTAGTGCATTGATCTTCCCCTACCAAGCTATCTATTGAAACGTGTATTCATTCCAGAGGTATACCGACAGATTTGGCAATCGTATCCACAGTACCACAGTCTCCTAGTCTTGGATTTTCATGTCTTGCCCTGGCTCCCACCTGCTTGCTACAAGCGTTTTTGAACCCACAAACGAGGCTCTCTCTTTAGCACCATGACTAGAGTGCTTCATTTGAGTATACTCTTATAAGAAAGTTGCCGCTTCCAGTTACTGAGAAGCAGGGATTCCTCTCTCCCTTCCATTGGAGTCGTAGCGGTTCAAAGATAAAGCCGAAATCAGAACCAAGTCTCGAGTTACCTCCATAGAGACCAGCAACCGCTGCATATTGGAATGCTCCCTTCAGTGGACGCAAAGCTTCAGGGTGGTGATCAATGATCGGAACCTCATTCTCCATGGGTAACTCTGTTTCGGAAGGTCTGAATGATTTGGGCGCTCCTCCGCATTCAAAACGGATGCCCACAAACGGGAGCTCCCCGTCCCTGCTGTTGTACCTCCCCAACCGCGCGGCTCCACAGTCCACAGCTATCGGTCCCTCCTCCATATTCCTTTTAATTGTTATTATAGAGACAAAAGGAAAATGAAGTGTGCTTTAACACATACTTTAGAAATCAACTAAAAGGAATAAAATAAAATATTATTTTGCTCACTCGAAAATGAAAATGACAAATGCTTGTAAAATAATTGACTTGCCAGTTGCCATAATTAGACAATTTTCTCAAGAAGTCCTCTTAGTGCAACCGTATATACTTTGCGACAAACACTAATTTATCGCGAGATTTGAGAACATCGAACGATCTGCAAGAGAGACCGGGAAGGAGGGGGGAGAGAGAGAGAGAGAGAGAGAATGAAGAACAGGAAGAAGATGTTCATCTCCGCCGGCGTGGTCGATCTGAAGGTGTTGGTGTTGCTCTTCGCCTTCGTACTCATCGTTTCAGATGCTAAGAAGAGACTCCGTATCACCGACTTCCTGGACGACGTGGTCGACGACGAGGAGGACGAGGCCTGGAGGGAGTGGGGGAAGAAGAAGGCGAACACTCGGCCTCCATCTGAATTGGAGCCACCTCCTGATTTCACCGGAATGACGCCGGAGCAGATTCAGGCAGAGATGATGAAGAGGCAGTCCGGCTCGCCCGTGGGGTTTGTGAAGTTGAGGCTCGGTGTTAAGCGCTCCAGGGTCTTCTTCTTATTCTTCTTCATTGGTCGATTTGGGTTGATGGAGTTGGATGGTGACCTCTTGTATAATGTGTTGGTTTTTGTAATTAAATTAGATTTTGTCTGTTCTGCATTGTGTTGGCTTTTTTGTTCTCTACTGATACGGAACAGTTGAATTTATTTTTTTTACGTTATATATGTTTACTCTTTTAGCTCTTGCTTGAAAACCGAGTGATTGACTAGTTGAAGTGAATCATGATCGTGGTTTGTTACATGTAACCTTATAGATACTGAATCATGATCGAGTCTCAGTCCCGTGCTCTGTGCTTTTCATTTGCTTTTTGGTTTGCTGTCTGCTTTCTTGGTCAATATGTTTATGGATTTACAGAAGTGGAATTGAATGAAAATTTTCAGAAAACAATTACTTTTTGCAAAAAAAAAAAAAAAAAAAATTGATCGCTGTACTTGGGATTTTCTATAGCAGTGGTAACCACAAAATAATTGGTTGTTTTATCATCACAGTCACCAACGTTTTTTGGTTGGCAGTTTGGAAATTCAAATCTCTGATTTTTATGGTCCCCACCTTGAAAAAGTAATGGCATTACATAATCAAACTATATGAAACTGGTAGATGTTTACATGTTTGTGGTATTGGAATTGGCTTAGCAAGGGTAGGAAAAAAAAGTCAAAATGTGAACATGTCAATGAGAAATTTGATCAGATGGACACAAGAATTGATGGTTTGTAATATTAACTCTAGAATTATTTATGACCATAATTGAAGTATGCCTGTCATGGAAAGTTGAACTGCATTTTTTTCTTGTTGGTTTTGTTGCAGATTTTAATTGGATTTTCCTACTTTCTACTTTCTACCTTGCTGCTGGTTTCATGAACAATGATTTACTTTACGAAGATTGCATGTTCGGACATGTTTCATTCTTGAAAATGTTAGAGTTCCTTTGCCCTTGTGATAGTTTACTTGTTCTTATTGTGTTGCAGATTCTTCGTACTTGTGTTTCCCTTTTCTATGTTTTGAATGTGATATCTTTCATGGTCTGTTCAATGCAATAGGCGGGTTTTACAGAGGATGTTGTAGCTTTTATTGATTTTGTAGTTGTTCATATTAGTTCAATGAACTGTGTTAGTCTTCAACTTGCAGAATATTGTAGTTCTCATTGAGGAGCTTCCATTCATGTAGGCTGTTTATTGGAAAATTAAATGCAAACAAAATGTCATGGGCCAAGAACTGAGTGTAGTAATTATACTCAAGGACAAGTCAGGGAGGTGTCAGAGGAGGCCTGGCCCCTCCTTGACTCTGTATTTTTTAATATGTTTTCAAAAGCACTATTTGGCATGAATGGTTGGAAGATTCTCCACGTCTTACTTTATTCTTTATTTTGAGACACTGCATTGCTTTCCTGTTTGTTAGACATGGCTGAGAAAATGAGCGATCTTAAATGCTTTAGTTGATTTTCGAGTAGAAAGGAAAAACAGATTAGCAAAAAAAAAATCACTGGCTGCCTTACTGAGCTTCTGCTGCCAGAATATGTGGGTCTTCCATAAACTCCAGTTGAAGAAAATGAAATAACTTTCCTTTCATGGAGGAATGAGTTAGGTAGTCAATTGTGAACCCTAGTTGGCATCCCCATTATCCAATTTCCATTTGGGTGAGAACTTGAAATTTATTCGTCAGCAAAAATCAATTGTGGATAAATTTTCCTTACCAGTAAGCTGGGCAAGACAAAGACAAAAGGAGCACTTCCTCACATGCCTAAATTGGAAAGCCTCTCATTCACATGTCTCATAAATTATGATCCTGCCAGTGCATGGTGCATATAGGCAGATTTGTTTGTAGGATGAAAAGTCAAACCAGGTAACCATATGTTTCTCCTATTGATTGCTATTGTGGCAGTTATTCTTATTTGTTGAATGATTCATGCAACATTCTAAAACACAACATTAAAATGTATCGGTGGTTCAAACTTAGATACATGACCTGAGTAACATAGTGTAATGCTAAATAACCACAAAATCAATTTTTCAATACCAAAAGTGACACAATACAGTCAAGGGAACATACTTCATTGTCTCATTGGCGATCACGTCAAAACTTGGGATCTACTGTTACCCCAAGCCTAGTTGCCTACTACAGTTCAGTAAACCATTCACTGGAAAATTTTCCTTCCACATTGTCTATGGGCACTCACCTGCTTATGTTGTTGACCTGGTTCCTGTGTCCCCTCCTGTTGATGTTGATCCTCAGGCCTTAGATGCGGTCGCTTACATGCATGACATTCATGTGCAAGCCAAGCAAAAACCACATGAGAGCTATGAGTCCTACAAGGCCTATGTCGACCAGGATAGGAAAGAGGTTACTTTTGAGGTAGGAGAGTTTGTCTGGGTACACTTAAGTCAAGAGTGTTTCCTTGTTGATGTTTATCATAAGTTGAGTCTTCGTAAGTATGGTCCCTACCATGTCCTACAACTTCTAGCAAGAATGCTTGCCTCACAGAGCTCCCCGATGATTGGCACATCTCACCCATCTTCAATGTGGCTGACTTATATCCCCACAGTGATACCATTGATTCACCAGAAATTGAGCAGCCAACAGAGGCTACTAATATGCAAGGTGCTTCTCATGGCCATCAGTCCCACAACCGACACCACGTATATATCGGGCGATTGAGGCCAAGGATTCTGTTGCAGACTCGTCTCAACAGGGAGAGGTTACTCTACGTACGTGCTGTAGGCGAGTCTTGGGTGATTCATCCCATCGCTGCTCATCTTCCACCAATCCGAACGCACACCTTCGTCAGGAGCTGAAGTCTTCAACCTGGGGAGATTAACGCAGTATAGTCTAGTGTAGACCAGATCTTCTTATATTCGGATCCGTTTAGGGCCTTTAGGCTTATTTGGAGTCTTGGATTTTATTGTATTTTTGGGTTTTGATCTTTTATTTTTGTGGACCCAAGATCCAATTCGGATCTTAGGGTTAGGCCTCTTCAAGGGCATCTTTTCTTGTGATTAGGGCTAATGAATATTTGGAGAAACCCTAATTTCTTTTGATTATTGAATAATTTCATCTTATGATGTGATGTATAACAATTAAAACTCATTTTTTGATGTGTTATGGATCTTATGACTGACTTATGAGTTATCATGCAGATCAATGTTATAAATTATTTTTCTTGATGTCTTAGGTCATGTTGTGTTATCATATGATATTGTGACTTGTGAATTGTTAAGATGTGTTTATATTCAGTTTTAGGTTTAAGAGGGTACTTTTGTAATAACATTTCCTTTAGATGGTTCTCTTGTATCTTCTCACTCTCCTCTAGTCTATATAAAGAGGAGTTAGGGCAGATTTCGAGGTTAATCAAATCATAATCCTTTCTAAGATTTATCATGGTATCAGAGCTCCAGCCGCCTCCTCCTCCTCAGCGCGTCGTCGCCGATTGAGCGGCGCCACCCGCCGCCTGACCGGCGTCAGCTGCCATCTCCGCCCGCCGCTGCCATCTCCGCCCGTCGCTGCCATTCCGCCCGCCGCTGTCTGCACTCGTCTCCCGCCGTTGTCTGAGCTCGTCTCCCGCCGCTCGCCTACACTCACCTCCCGCAGCGTCGTCTGCGCTCGTCTCGCAGAGTCGCCCGCCGCCGCCGTGTCCTTTTTTTTCTTCACTGCTGCTCCACCGCTGCTCTGCACGCTGATCTTCTTCTCAGCGTCTTCGCTGTCGTCTCTGGTATCTCTCTCTTCGTTCTTCTTCGTCGGCTTGTGTCTGATCAGCGTTGTCAGCTCTGTTGTTGCCTCTTCCAGCCGATCAGACTTATGGATTACTTCGTGCGTTTGACTGCATATTGCTTGATGATCAGCATGTTGTCTTTACATATGTGATTGTATTTTTTTTTTGCCTGCACTTCCTATTCCGTGGCTCGGTTTCCTCCTTTGTGTTGAAAGATGTCTGAAATTAGCAGTGGAGCTAATACCTCTTCCTTTGTATCGTCAGGAGAGATGAAGAGTTCCCCATTTTCCAGCATTATCACCAAAATGGATGGGGGTAATTACGAGATGTGGGCCATGCAAGTAAAAAGAACCTTGATCGCTCATGAGAAGGAACATCTCATATTGGAGCCCGAGCCCGTACAGAAGGTAGGAAAATATACTACTTAGTTTAAAGATAATTCGTTGGTTATGGTATGGATTGTTGGTACTCTTTCTCAAGACATTGCAAATGAAGTCTTGCATAAGGAAAGTGCAAAGGATATGTGGGATTCCCTTGCAGCCACCTATTCACAAGCAAGGAATGAAACAAGAATTATGCAGCTTCATCATGATATTCATCAGATGCGACAAGATGGTCGACCTCTTCATACTTATTATTCTAGTTTCAAGTACATGTTTGAGAGACTAAATAACTACTTTCCTGCATGTAAGTGTGAACAACAAAAGGCATATAGAGATATGCTTATGGTAGGGGTATTTCTCTCTGGATTAGACTCTGTTTATGAATCAGCAAAGAATCAGATGCTTACTAGTCCCTCGATTCCTCCTATTGATGAGGCTTATAGTAGGCTAAGCAGAATTCCAATCCCTGCATCGACTGTTCTTGATACCACTTCTGCTATGCTTGCTACTCGTGGCAGAGGTGGGTCCCTCTTTGCCAGAGGACGAGGATGCCGTGGTCGTGGCAATACGACTTCGCGCCCAGTATGTCAGTTTTGTCATCGCATTGGTCACACTGTGGATAAGTGTTGGCAGAAACATGGTCGTCCAGCTGTTGCAAATCAGACTGTATTTACTGATTCTCCAGAGCAGCCTAAGAGTCAGCATACTGTCTCCTCCAGTGAGTTACGTGTAGATGATGTTATCTCTCAGTTGAGAAACTTGATTGGAGATAGAACTCAACAAGCTCCTGATCCGACCACCTCTACTATCACTACTGCTGCCAGTGCGTCTTCATCTGGTATGTATTCTGACTATACTCCTGCTACTGACACTACAGATTGGCTCATTGATTCGGGTGCATCGACACATCTCTGTGGAGACAAGGCACAGTTTACTTCTTATGTCCCTACTCCACCTGGTCGCTCGGTTATTCTAGCAGATGGAAAATATTCTCCAGTTGTTGGACATGGAGAGGTCCAACTTACTTCATCATTGCCGTTGCAACATGTTCTTCATGCACCAGAATTCCCACATAGCCTACTGTCTATCAGTCAGATTACCAGAGCTTTAAATTGTCGTGCGATATTTGACTCCTCTTCTCTTGTGTTTCAGGATATACTGACGGGCAGGGTGATTGGCAGTGGCCATGAACAGGGAGGTCTTTACAGGCTAGTGCATCCCTTTCCCTTTGCTGGGTCTACCTCTTCAGGGTCATCCTCATCCTCGGCTTATACTTGGCATTTACGTGCATGTTCTTCCTCAGCTGTCTCCTAAGTCTTCTTTTCAATGTGAGTCTTGTCAGTTGGGCAAACACCATCGGTCATCCTTTCCTCCGCGGCCCAGTAAAAGTAGCCATTCTGTATTTGAGTTACTTCATTTTGATGTTTGGGGCCCGAGTCGTACACCTGATCTTCAAGGTCATCGGTATTATTTTGTTGCTGTCGATGACCACAGTTGTGTTAGTTGGGTTTTTCTTATGAAGAATAAATCTGAAGTGGGTCATGTAATCAAAAATTTTATCAATGAAATTCTGACTCAGTTTGATACTTGTGTCAAAATTGTGCGCTCTGGCAATGCTCTTGAGTTCTGTGCTTCCTCTTTAGAACAATTTTTCAGGGATAAGGGTATCATCCACCAAACCTCTTGTGCCTATACCTCCCAACAAAATGGGGTTGCTGAAAGGAAACACCGTCATATTCTTGATGTTGCCAGAACCATTATCATACATAGCCATGTTCCCCATTCTTACTGGGGAGATGTTGTTCTCACAGCATGCTATCTTATTAATCGTATGCTGTCATCTGTGTTGAGAGACCTTATTCCTATCTCTGTCCTCTTTCCTGACAGAGACTTGTTTTCTGTTCCACCTCGTGTTTTTGGATGTGTTGCCTTTGTTCAGTTGATTGGTCCTGGGCGAGATAAGTTGTCTCCTCGGGCCATCAAAACGATCTTTGTTGGTTATTCCCGCACTCAAAAGGGATATCGATGTTATGATCCTTCTACTCGTCGGTATTATGTGAGTGCTGATGTTACATTCTTTGAGTCAACCTCTTTCTTCTCCCCAAATGGAACTCAATTAAGGGCGCCTGAATTGAATGATGAAGTCCATCTTCCTCTACCTCTCATGAGTTGTCCAAAACCAGTTGATTCACGTTTTGGGGCTGTCTACCAACGTCGTACTAAACCTGTTGCGCCTGCTCACTGTGCACCTGTGCCTTCACCCAGCACGCCCAAGGTAATTCCTGACACAAACTCTGCTGACAATTCTTTATGTAATGATGACATAGGAGAATATCACGAGCATGTTCATGCTCCTAATGAACTTGATATGCCCATTGCTCAAAGGAAAGGCAAACGCAGTTGCACTTTGCATCCTATCTCTGGTCATTTATCCATGGATAGACTCACTCCTATGTACCGACAGTTTGTCAAGGGGCTGTCGGCTATTGCTCTTCCACAGACTCCCATGGATGCTCTCTCTGATCCAAAATGGGCCGCAGCTATGCAAGAAGAGATGGATGCTCTTCAGTCTAGAGGCACCTGGACACTTGTTACTCCTTCAGCTGATGCAGCCATTGTTGGTTGCAGATGGGTCTTTACTATCAAATACAGAGCGGATGGCAGCATTGACAAATATAAGGCTCGTCTGGTTGCTAAAGGCTATACCCAAACTTATGGGGTTGATTATTATGATACCTTCTCTCCTGTGGCACGACATGCTTCTTTACGGATTCTCCTTGCTGTGGTTGTCAGCAAGAATTGGTCCCTATCACAGCTCGATGTCAAAAATGCCTTTCTCTATGGTGACTTACATGAAGAAGTGTATATGCAGCAACCACCAGGGTTTGTTGCTGAGGGGGAGTGTCACAAAGTGTGCAGATTGCGAAAGGCGATTTATGGTCTGAAACAGAGTCCTCGAGCTTGGTTTCAGAAATTGTCAGAGAATATTGAGAATGAGGGCTTCAGACGTTCTTCGGCAGATCATTCCCTCTTTGTCAAGAAGACTTCTACAGGTACAGTGATAGTTCTTGTCTATGTTGATGATATCATTGTTACAGGGGATGATGATCAGGGGATTTCCAACATCAAGGATGTCCTTGGACAACACTTTGTCACCAAGGACCTTGGTGAACTACGTTATTTCCTCGGTATTGAGTTTGCTAGAAATCGAAAGGGCCTTATCATGTGCCAGAGGAAATACGTTACTGATGTTTTGCAAGTGACAGGGATGCTGGGGTGTCGACCTGCATCCACGCCTATGGATATCAATACTCGCTTGTATGATGATGATACTGAAGATGTTGATGCGAGACAGTATAGAGGGATTGTTGGGAAGCTCCTATACATCACTGTTACTCGACCTGACATTGCCTATGCTGTTAGCAGAGTGAGTCAATTTATGGATAAGCCCAAGAAAGTTCATTGGGATGCTGCTATGATGATTCTTAGGTATCTAAAGAATTCACTAGGAACGGGACTCTTCTTTCAGAATGGTACCTCACTCACTATATCTGTGTATGTTGATGCCGACTATGCGGGATGCCCCTCGGACAGAAAATCCACCACTGGATTTTATGTGTTTATTGGATCCAACTTGGTTACATGGAAGAGTAAGAAGCAAACAGTGGTTGCCAGATCAAGTGCAGAATCTGA
This sequence comes from Nymphaea colorata, assembly GCF_008831285.2. NCBI lineage: Eukaryota > Viridiplantae > Streptophyta > Magnoliopsida > Nymphaeales > Nymphaeaceae > Nymphaea > Nymphaea colorata. The sequence goes on from NC_045149.1 coordinate 325,680, forward strand.
GTATAGAGCTATGGCTCAGGCTACTGCTGAAGTTATGTGGGTTAGATCCCTGATGTTGGATCTTACTGTCGAAGTGCCTCTTCCTATGCAATTGTTATGTGATAACAAAGCTGCACTGTTTATTGCTAATAATCCGGCTTTTCATGAAAGAACCAAGCATGTTGAAGTAGATTGTCACTATACCAGAGACATGATTCAAAAGGGGTTTGTAAGTACCTCACACATTTCAACTACAGGGCAAACGGCTGATATCTTTACGAAGGCTCTTGCAAGGGGACCATTCCAAAGCTGCTGTTCCAAGTTGAGCCTATTTGACATATACGCTCCAACTTGAGGGGGAGTGTTAAGATGTGTTTATATTCAGTTTTAGGTTTAAGAGGGTACTTTTGTAATAACATTTCCTTTAGATGGTTCTCTTGTATCTTCTCACTCTCCTCTAGTCTATATAAAGAGGAGTTAGGGCAGATTTCGAGGTTAATCAAATCATAATCCTTTCTAAGAATTATCATGAATGTTCATGAAGTAACTTCATAGCTATAATAAGCCTATAATTATATGTAACATGTTTGTTATTGATATGATGAGAGAGACAGAGCCAAAAGAATACTTCACTTACGTAACCCTAATCTCTTTTAAAAGAGATTAGGGCTGGCTGTAAACATTTTACAAAAAAGGTTCAATAACAATATGAAAATGTTTAAAGACCACCCCTCTTAACTTTCTAATATTTCAATAAAACTCTCTAACACTCCCCCTCAAGCTGGAGCATATATATCAATCATGCTCAGCTTGTTACAACATCTCAGGAAATTGCCTATAGGAAGAGCCTTGGTGAGGATATCAGCTGCCTGATCTTCTGAGGAGACATGGATAGTGCTAACAATTCCTTCTTGAACTAAGTCTCGAATATAATGGCAATCCACTTCAATGTGTTTAGTCATTTCATGGAAGACATGATTGTTAGCAATATACGTAGCTGCCTTGTTGTTACAATACATCTTCATTGGGAGATTCACTGAAACACCCAACTCTAAAAGTAGTGATCTAACCCACGACATTGCAGCTGCAGTTTGAGCCATAGCCCTATATTCCGACTCAACACTAGAACGAGCCACCACATTCTGCTTCTTGCTCCTCCAAGAAATAAGATTACCTCCTAAAAAAACACAAAAACCTGTAGTAGACTTTCTGTCATCTACAGACCCTGCATAATCAGCATCACTATATGCTTCGATGTCAATACATTCTCCCTTTTTGAACCATAACCCCTTTCTCGGGGCTGATTTCAAGTATCTAACAATCATTAGAGCAACATCCCAGTGAACCTTCAGGGGTTTTTCCATGAACTGGCTTAACTTATTCATGAGCTAATGTCGGGGCGAGTGACAGTCAAATATAACAGTTTCCCTATCAGGGATCTGTAGAATCTAGAGTCAAATGGCTCTGAGTCATCATCATGTATATGAATGCGGGGATTCATGGGAAGTGTGGCAGGTTTAGCCCCCAATAGTCCTGTTTCCTGCATAAGATCAAGAACATATTTCCTTTGAGATACTACAACTCCTTTATTACTACGAGCCACCTCAATACCAAGAAAATAACGGAGTTGTCCAAGGTCTTTAGTAACAAAGTGTTGCTGTAAAAACTCTTTTGTTTGAGCTATCTCTTGATCATTTTCCCCAGTAAGAACAATATCATCTACGTAGACAATCAATATCACCATCCCTGATGAGCCTCGCTTGATAAATAATGAGTGATCAAGCTGGGATCTGCGAAATTCACACTTAGATAACAACTCAGTAAGCTTCTGGAACCATGCACGAGGACTCTGCTTAAGTCCATAAATAGTCCTCTTTAATTTGCATACCTTGGAACACTCCCCCTGTTGCTCAAAGCCAAGTGGTTGCTGCATATAGATGGTTTCAGAAAGGTCTCCATACAAAAAGACATTTTGCACATCCAGCTGGAAAAGAGGCCACTCTCGCTGGACAACAAGAGATATAATCAATCGAATAGTACCCAACCGAGCCACAGGTGAAAAAGTCTCAAAGAAATCAACACCGTAAGGCTGAGTATACCCTTTTGCGACAAGACGTGCCTTGAACCTTTCAACTGAACCATCAGAATGATACTTGATGGTGAATACCCATCTTGATCCAACTACATCACAGTGCGTCGGGGGATCTACCAAATCCCAAGTCTCTCGAGAAAGAAGAGCATCCATTTCCTCCTGCATGGCTTGTCGCCAACGTGGATCTAACAGGGCTTCATGGTGAGAAGACGAGATAACATGATTAGATAGAGCTTGATCAAACTGCACCAAACTTGTACTCAAACAATCAGTAGAGACAGAATTAGAAATAGGATGTAGTGTACACTGTCGCTTGCCTTTGCGAATGACAATAAGGAGATCTGTTGCATAATGGTCATCATTTAAACCTGAGTCAGTCTTACCAGTGAAGCTTACCTCTTGAGATGATGTTAGTGAACGGTTGAGACAGGGACCTAGACGACGAGTGTAAACCAATGGAGGATCAAGGAAACATTCATGTGACCTAGGTTGAGATGGTGGAAATGACTCAAGTGACACTGGTGGAATAGGAAGAGGTACAGCAGACAGAGATGGACTTGACGAGGCAAAATAAGGACGAGACTCAAAGAAGGTAACATCCGCACTGATAATGTATTTCTTAGTCAGGGGATCAAAGCATTTATATCCTTTTTAATTGGCTGAGTAGCCAATAAAGATACATTTGATAGCTTGGGCAGCAAGTTTATTTTTGTTTGGGCCTAGAATATGTGTAAAGCAAGTGCATCCAAATACTTTGGGACGTAAGTGAAATAATGGACGCTCTGGATATAGAATTTGAATGGGAATACGTTCTTGGATGGAGGAAGAGAGTAATCTATTAATGAGGTAACATGCAGTAAGAATAACATCACCCCACAAATAAGCAGGCATGTGAGAATGTAGCATAAGGGTGCGAGCCACATTTAGGAGTTGCCGATGTTTGCGTTCGGCTACACCATTTTGTTGGGACGTATGCAGACAAGTATATTGAGGGCGAATTCCATGATTGGCATAAAACTGAAGCAGAATGGAAGACTTGAATTCAAGAGCATTATCAGTGTGAATATTTTTGACAATGAGACCAAACTGAGTTTTTATTTCATTGACAAACTTTTGAAGAATACATATGACTTCAGATCTTTCCCTTAACAAGAAAACCCAACTGACTCTAGTAAAATCATCAACTAAAACAAGATAGTATCAGAAACATGACCGAAAAGGAACTCGACTAGGACCCCATATGTCCACATGAATGAGATCAAACAGACTCTAACTAGACAGACTCTGACTCGAAGGAAAGCTGCTCCGTGTATGCTTGCCCAACTGACAAGCATCACATAAGGACTCTGATGCAAGAATATCTGAAAACATGCGACGAAGTTTTGGTACTGACGGATGACCCAGTTTGAGATGCCATTGGAAGGGAGAAGGCTTTGAAGGGACTGAAGATGCAGCAACATCAACTGGGAGCGACAGAAAATAAAGTCCCTCACATTCATGGCTGCCACCAATCATCTTTCCAGTTGGTAAGTCCTGAAAAGAACAAGAGTCAGGTTCAAAAATGACTTTACATTGTAAGCCGATAGCTAGCTGCTTAACAGATAACAAATTAATAGGAAACTGGGGAACATATAGCACATGTGTAGTAGTGCCTAAATGTGGAAGGTAGATATCACCGCTGTCCAAAACAGGGGACACAACTTGCCATCAGCCAGCCTAACATGTTGTGGTGTAGAAAATCTGACAAATGATGAAAAATTCTGTGGTTGATTACAACAATGTCTAGAAGTGCCAAAATCTATCATCCATGTCATACCTGGATCATCAGTAGGAGCACCAACAGAGAATGCTAAATCTATAACAGTAGCATTGGCAGATGTAGAGGTAGATGTAGAGGCAGACCTTTGAGCAAGAACACGATTATATTCATCCTTACTTAAGTTAAGAGAATATGACATAGATATAAAAGGATCAGTAGAAGACTCAACCATAGATATTGTTGCCTTTGAATGAGTTGCTTGGGATGAAGAAGGACCTCTGCTTGTGGCGATTCTACCTCCACCACGTCCAGAGGAAACGTTAGAACGGAGGTGAGGATGTTTGTCCCAACAACGATCCTCTAGATGACCAATTTTACCACAATAAGAGTACTGAAATCTGCCGCGTCCTACACCACGGCTTGTATCACGTCGCCTACTGCCACCAAAAGAATTGGGGACCCATCCTCCTGATATCACAAGTGCAGAGACTGGTGTGTCTTGTGTATTCTGAGAAAGAGTGACTGCAAGACGACTCAGCCTATTATACGTGTCTGCTAGATCTGAAAGATCACTACCTGTGAGAATTTGAGACTTTGCCACAGTATATCAAAATCACTGCAGTGCAGAAAAATCTAAAGAATTCTTACAGCTCCAATATCAAATCAGAAGTTCAATAAAGCAGGCAGCAACCCAGGCATAAACTCTGAATATTTCCAGCAAACACAAGCAGCAATATGGACTGAAATTCAGGCAGTAAAACAGGAAAGAAACACAAGCGGACACTCAAATAATAGTTGCAGCCAATGAAGACAACACAGGCAGAAAATCTTCAAGAGACAATAAATACTAAACTTCAACAATATCTGCCAAAGACAACAACTACTTCCAGCATCAACAAGCGGCTGCTATTCTTAGATACAGCCACACCACATAAGACTGGTTGTCCACAACATACGACAAGCATCTCAACATAATCAAATGATAGATTTCATACTTACGATCAACAGCAGTTCACAACTCATTAAACTAACTTTCAGACTTCATATCCACAATCTATAGGACAAACTTCACATCCAAGAACTATAGGATATTTTGCTCCCCACGGTCTACACAAAATCTGATCACAGCAGCCATATCATCCACAAGATTGATAAACAAGGATCTGATCACGCCTTCCACATAGGCGTGATCAGGTCCTTCCCCATGCAGCCCCCTCAACCTCTATTCTCTTACCGTCTCCTTATTGGGTGGTAAGAAAGAAAAGAGGTGGGAGATGAAAAGAGGGAGAAAGGAAGAGATCGCCGGAGTGTTCGCCGGAGAGCCGCCGGAGAGAGAGGTCGCCGAAGGAAGAGGTCGCCGGAAAAAACTCACTTGGCTGGCTCTGATACCATGATACGATGAAAGATATAGAGCCAAAAGAATACTTCACTTACATAACCCTAATCTCTTTTAAAAGAGATTAGGGCTGGCTGTAAACATTTTACAAAAAAGGTCCAATAACAATATGAAAATGTTTAAAGACCACCCCTCTAACTTTCTAATATTTCTCTTTAACAGTTATAAAGAACATTTTTCGTGATTTCTAATTTTTCTGATTTTTTTAAATGAAAAAAATGATTTGGCGATTTGTATACGATTTGTATACGCTATGATATGATACTTTGCAATACAACGTATCTATTGGCTGGACCAATACAACTTATGATACACCTTTTACAACATAAAAATAAAAGAGAGAATTGGATATGTCAGATTTAGGGCTTCTAACATATTTTCTTGGTATGCTACTCATGGAGAGGCTATTTATTATCACAAAGAAATTTTGTTGCAGATGTTGTTGACATGTCAGGAACAACCGATGAGGTGATTGCAAGCAACACCTGAAGCTCTTGATGTGAAAATGAGAGTTAATTTGGTGAACCTCTTGAACATCTCATGCCTTATTGACAATTTGTTGGTGCTCTCTCATGCATGACTGTTATAAGGCTTGACATAGCTCATGCAGTACATGTTGCTAGTCAGCTTCAATATTCTTCCTACCACTATTCATATAGGGGCTCATGCATGAGAATTGTAAGATATATGAATAGCACTACTAACAAAGGGGTCTTCTTATTCTCATTATCTCTTTTAGAATTAATTGCTTGTGCTGATGCTGATTGGAGAGATGACCCTAATATTAGACATTTTACTATTGGTTTTTATCTATTTCTAGATACTTTCATTGATTTCTAGAGATGTAAAAATCAACTAAAGATCTCTTTGTCCTCCACAAAGCAAAAGATTGTGCTATGGCAGCTACCACTGTGGAGATTGTTTGGCTAAGGAGCTTCATCAGATACATGGGAGTAAAACTTGAAGGACGTTCTAAATTGTGTTGTGATAATAGAACAGCAATTTGTATGTCAAATCACTCATTTCATGAAAGAATTGGATTGCCATTCATACGTGAGAAGTTCCTCAAGAAAACTATTGAGCTTCCCTATGTCTCTTTGGAGTTTCAACTAGTAGATTTCTTCACCAAAGGTCTTGGAGATCCATGGTCATTTTTTCCTCTTAGCAAACTTTCGGCAATTTCATCATAAGTTTGAGGGAGGGTGTTAAGGATCCTGTCCATATGACCATGGGGGTTATGGAATGTACTCGCTACTACAAATTCTCAAATATCAAAGGCGAGATTCTTGCAACTCAAGAGGCACTTTCAAAGGGCTTGTTTGGTTGGAGGGAAAGGGAAGGATTGAGCAATCCTTCCTTTGTTTGGTTGACTAATTAGAAAAGAGAGAAATGGAATGAAAGGAAGAAAGTGTGTTTGGCTGCGAGGGGAGGGAAAGGAAAGGAAAGGAAAGTGAAAGATTGTGTAGTGTAAATGCAATCCCTCCCAAATCGGACGGATTGGGAAGGAAAGGAAAGGAAGGGAAGAAAAAGAGTTTTTTTATTTCCACACTACCCCTCCCATTCCTTTCCTTTCCTATCTATCCAAACAAGCTTTTAAATCACCTCTTTCCTTTCCTTTCCCTTCCCTTTCTCTTCCCTTCCCTTCCCTTTCATTTCCTTTCCCTCCCTTCCTTTCCCTCCCTTTCCCTCCAATCAAACAGGGCGTAAAACAAGAAAGGAGAAAGTAATCATTGAGGCAGTCAGAATGGATCCCCCTCATATAGGGATTGTCCTCCTCTGGTCCAGGATAAGGCCAAGAAATGCTCCTTGAAGCATAGGGAGGTAAGCGGTAAAAAAAAAAAAGAAAGGTCGAGTTTCCAAAGAGACATTACTGCCAAGGCGATGATGGAGGTCCTGGCGCAAGCTTGCCAAGCACCATTGTAGGAACTGGAAGTCCCTTCATCAGCCATAAATACATGGTGGGGGATAAGGATTTGCTGAATTCAGAGAGTTAATTGATGAAATGGAAAGCAACGGCCAGGAAGATTGGGCTAGTCTGGATGAGATGGGTGATGACAAGGAGTATGAGTACCTGGAGCCTTTAGGAATGCTCAGGGGATATGGAGACCAGTTCTCCCAATGAACATATTATCCTGGAATGTCCGCGGGCTGGCTGCGAACTCAGCCCAACTGTTAAAATATAAATCCTTCACCAGCACGTTGAAGAGGAGTCTCTTAGGATTCCACCTCCTTGTAGAATGTGTTAAGATATTTAATGTCCTTGTAACATGTGAAGAGTCTCCTAGGATTCTATGTTGTAGTTAATATCCTTGTTATATGTGAAGTCTCTTAGGATTCTATGTTGTAGTTAATATCCTTGTAATATGTGAAGTCTCTTAGGTTTCTATGATGTAATTAATGTCCTTGGAGCTTGTGAAATCTCCTAGGATTCTACGATTGGAGACTCTTAGAATTCTGGAAATGGGATTATAAATAGAGGCCATGCAAACCATTTTGGCTACGGCTTCTTCTCCTCAGTTTCTTCTTGTTTTCATTCTCTCTCTCTCTCTCTCTCTATCTTCCTGCGTGAGTACTGTTTTCTGGTTATAGATATTGGTGCTAGATTTCTATCATGGTATCAGAGCACCAGGTTACGTTATCTCTACCAAACAAAATGCCCAAACAGGTCTGATATGGTTAGAACTCTTTTCTCATCTTGTCTCTATCCTGAATTTACTTTTCTCTTGCGCAATTCTTGTTCCTTTTTCTTCTTGCTTACCTAAGGACACATCTTGTTATATTGTGTCTTCTTTCCCTCTCATCTTCTACCTATATACCATTCCTTTCTGCTGTCATGGAAAACCTTTCACATTCTGGCATGTCCTCAAGTTTTCTTCCTCACCTTATTATCGAAAAACTCAACCATGAAAATTATCTGATCTGGAAAAGGCAAATCATGCCTTTCATAAGAAGTCAAGACCTCTTTGGACATCTTGATGGTTCAACAAAGGCTCCACCAATATCCGTTTTACAGGAAATAGAAAATGAGGCAGGAGAAGTTATTGCTGTTCATGAAGACAGCAATCCTGAACATGCTATGTGGATGAGACGTGACCAAAGTCTGGTTGCGTATATTTTGTCCACTTTATCTCAACAAGTGTTACTTTCAGTTTCTGTTGTACTGCAGAAGGATTATGGGAAACCCTTGCTGATACCTTTTCCCAAATATCAGAAGCTCGAATTATGTACTTAAAGAAAAAATTTCAGAATTTGAGCAAAGGTTCAACGTCTATCATGGATTATTTGGGGCGTATTAAGGCCGTCGCAGACCAAGTTGCTGCCTCAGGGAATAACATTTCTGATAAGGAAAAGGTGCAGCAAACCTTGAATGGATTATCATGCTTTTATTACAACTCTTGAGGTCCTTCCTGTTCTGCCTTCCTTCAACGAACTACAAGGTAAACTTCTCCAACACGAAATGAATATGAAAAGAGTCATTGAAAGGACTGATCAAGGGAACTCCCAAAATGTGTTGGCTATGAATGTAAAGTTTGGTAAGAGCCATGGGAACTCTAACCATGGTGGTCGTGGCATTCTACCAACACCACATAACCAAGGTATGTCTCCTTTGGATACTTCAAGAAAAATACCAATTTGTTTTCAGTGCAACAAGAAAAGGCATAGTGTTGGTTTAATCCTCAAAATAAAAACAAAGGGGTAAGACATGATTATAAACAAGGAAGACAAAGTTCTAAATCCACCGCTGAAGATATGCAACAGCTATTGATGACCGCATTCTCAAAGATGACTATAAAGCAAAATGAGCAGGGAGTGGTTCTTGGATTCAGGTGCAGCTACCCATGTGACAGAAAATGCAGGTAAATTGACTAACTTATCCCCTCATTACGGTAGAAGTTGCATTATAACAGGTGATGGAAAATCTTATCCCATTACACATATTGGAAATGCACATATTCCATTGTCATCCTCGTCTCTATCGCTGTCTAATGTTGTTCTTGCTCCCAATATAAAAAGGAACATCATATCCATTTCTAACTCATTGATGATACAAGCTCTTCTGTTGAATTCACACCTTCTTCTGTCTATGTCAAGGACCTCCAAACGAAGAAAATGTTCGCTAGAGGGGAGCGTCAAGGGAATATGTACATCCTCAAGGAATGTCTACCCAAGGATTCATCCACTTTTGATATAGGATTTGTAGAAACACGCAATGGACAAGAGAAACAGAGAGGAAACACACGGTATATGTGGAAAACCTCAAGAAGAGGTGAAAAACCACGGAGAGGCTCTAACCTAGGGGCAAAACCGCAACCCTAGGAGAGAGAATATTATTATTCACTTAATCAACAAAACAGCAATAAGTGGGAATATAAGAAGGAGACCCGCCTAGGGAACCGAGCCATTCTCGGTTCCCGTGCACATGGGACTGGGTCCATATCCCGACCCGGTTCCCAATACACAATATTCCAACACTCCCCCTCAAGCTTGGCATTCATGTCAAACATGCCAAGCTTGCTCACATTTTTTTCAAATTGGGATGTACATAAGGCTTTAGTTAAAACATCTGCAATTTGATCTTCAGACTTCATATAAGGCAGGATCAACTCCTTTGAATCTATGCGTTCCCTTATGAAGTGGCGATCAATCTCTACATGTTTAGTTTTGTCATGCAGGACGGGATTATTTGCAAGGTTAATCGCAGACTTGTTGTCGCAGTACATCTTCATCTTCTCTTCCATTTCAACTCCAATATCTGCTAGAAGGATCTTCAACCATAACATTTCTGTAACTCCCATAGCAACCGCCCTGTATTCAGCCTCAGCACTGGATCTAGAACAAACTTCCTGCCTTTTACTTCTCCATACAACCAGGTTACCCCCAGAAAGATGCAGTACCCTGTGGTAGACCTCCTAGTATCAGTGCACCCTGCCCAATCTGCATCAGAGTATCCTTCATTATTAAGCTGGTTTTGCTGAGTATATAGTAATCCTTTCCCTGGATCATTCTTCAGGTACCCCAACACTCTTTCTGCACCCTTTCAGTGACAATCAGTAGGAGCATGCATAAACTGACTCAACACATTCACAGCATAAGTGATATCAGGGTGGGTTAGAGTAAGATAAATGAGCTTACCAACCAACCTCTGATACCGTCCTTTTCCTTCCTCATCCAGGATGTTGCCAGTTTTGATGCTAATCTTAGTACCAGACTCCATTGGAGTTAGAAAGCCCCGTTTCAGAGTGTACTTCCTTTGGCTCATAACAAGCCCCGTTTCTGATCGAGCAATCTCTATCCCCAGAAAGTACCTTAGTTTACCCAGGTCTTTAAGGTCGAATTCAGCAGCTAACCTCTCCTTCATCTTCCTTTTTTCTTCTTCATCGTCACCTGTGACAATCATATCATCAACATATACAAGAAGAAGACTCACCAGGCCATTTCTCTGCTTGATGAACAAAGTGTGATCACCATTTCTCTGTTTGTATCCATTAATCTTCATAACTATCCTCAATCTTTCAAACCACGCTCTAGGAGACTGCTTTAATCCATACAAGGCTTTCTTGAGATGACAACATTTCCCGCCTTGGGTATATCCAGGAGGCATGCTCATATAGGCCTCTTCCTCTAGATGGCCGTTCAAGAATGCATTTTTGACATCAAGTTGGTCCATTCTCCACTTCTTTTGCACAGCAAGTGCTAGAATAACTCTCACAGTTTTCAGTTTAGCAACGGGGGCGAAAGTTTCAAGATAATCAATACCATATTTTTGACTGAACCCCTTTACAACAAGACGAGCCTTATACCGTTCCATAGTACCATCAGGTTTGTACTTCACATTGAACACCCACTTGGGACCAACTAAATGAGCGCCCTTGGGAATATCAACTACTTCACAAGTGTTGTTCCTTGCCAAGGCATCCATCTCTTCTGTCATGGCCTGTAGCCATTTGGGATCCTCTCTAGCATCTTCCACACACGTGGGAATCACAGACTTAGACAAAGATGTAATAAAACATTTGTAATCCTCACTAAGTTTTGCGTAAGAAACAAATCTCTGAATAGGATGAGAAGTACATGACCTGGTGCCCTTGCGCAGGGCTATGGAAAGCTCATCATTCACTGGACTTGGGTCATCCGGGGAACTCATAGGATTGGGATTGGTAACATCAACATCCTCAACCACATCTTTCTTCTTCCTGGTGTACACCTGGCCAACCAAGTGATCACGGGCAGTGGGCTGATCATCCACAGAGCCCCCTTCATCTCTGACTATGTCTGCCACAGTGTGACTGGCTTTGTAATCTAAGAAATCCATAAACTGGACTTGGGTCATCCGGGGAACTCATAGGATTGGGATTGGTAACATCAACATCCTCAACCACATCTTTCTTCTTCCTGGTGTACACCTGGCCAACCAAGTGATCACGGGCAGTGGGCTGATCATCCACAGAGCCCCCTTCATCTCTGACTATGTCTGCCACAGTGTGACTGGCTTTGTAATCTAAGAAATCCATAAACTGAATCAGCTGATTTGAGGAATACTCTTCCCCACTGTTCCCTAGACACTCCCCCTGAAGAGGATTCACAGGAAAGTATGCCTCATGTTCATGAAAAGTAACATCCCGGGAGACATAAACTTTGGAGGTGGTAGGATCAACACATTTGTATCCTTTCTGAGTAGAGGAATACCCCAAGAAGACACCCTTGATAGACCGAGGATCAAGTTTTTTTAGAGAGGGACTATGGTCATGTACAAAACAGATACACCCAAACACCAGAGGAGTAAGTGGCCAGGGATTTTGAGTAGGCCAAAGCACAGAATACGGGGAATGACCATTCAACACACGAGTAGGCATACGGTTAATGAGTTGTGCACTAGTGAGAAGTGCATCACCCCAGTAACGCTTAGGAACATGCCGATGGAACATAAGAGCCCGGGTGACATCTAATAAATGGCGATTCTTCCGTTCAGCCACGTCATTTTGGGGTGGAGTGTAACTACATGATGTTTCATGAACAATAATACCCTTGCTCCTCAAGAAATCATCAAGGGATTGAGAGACATACTCTCTAGCATTATCAGTGCAGAACGCCTGAATAGAAGTCTGAAACTGAGTCTCAACAAAGGCAACAAAATTTTTTACAATAACGGGAACTTCACTACGCTCTTTCAACAGGTACACGAACGTACAACGGGAGTAGTCATCAATAAGAGTCATAAAGTAATGAAAACCACGACAAGTGGGTACTCCCGAAGGACCCCAAACATCAGAGTGAACCAAAGCAAAAGGACGGGTGGTTTTATTGAAGGAAATAGGGTACGAAGCCCTAACATGTTTAGTCAATTGACACACTTCACAGGTGAAGGAGTCCATAGAAACAGAATGAAAAAGACTAGGAAACAACTTCTTAATCAACGGAAACGGAAGATGACCAAGCCGCTCGTGCCATCGCATAATGGTAGAGCTGTCTTCTATGCCTGACAACTGCCCACTAGTGGCTGAAATAAGAGCAAAAGCGACCTGCACAGGCAATCTGGAAAGTCCATCAATAGCCAAACCAATCCCAATCTTCTGCCCCGTCACCAAGTCTTGCAGGAAACAACGATCAGCAGAAAAAATAATATTGCAATTAAGCTCTTTGGTAATACTGCTGACGGATAACAAATTCACAGGAATATTAGGAACATGAAGAGCATCATGAAGATGATATTTATTTAACAATGACAAACTCCATTTTCCAGCCACAGAGATAGAAGAACCATCAGCCATCGACATGCGTTGCTGCCCGGAAGACAATTTGTATTCTTGAAACATCTTAGGATCCCCTGTCATATGATGTGTAGCTCCATTGTCAACAATCCAACCACTAAGAGAGGAACTACCTTGATCGTTAGTGGCAACAAGAGCTTGGGCTAACTGAGCTCCCTCAGACGTGGAGGCTTCCTCCTAAGCAGTAGACAGGCGACTGATGTACGCTTGCAGGTCCTTGATTTGATCAGCGGACAGCTTAGATTTCTCAACACTTGAAGAGCCACTCCGACTGGGATCTGGTACAGAAGGACTCCGCCGACTAGAAGGAGGGCGACCCCAGACAAGTCTCTTCTCAGGATGAATATCCCAACAGAAATCAACTGAATGTCCCAATTTGTTACAATGGCTACAACGTCGAGTAGGACGCTGTCCAGTCCCTGAAGCACGACTAACAAAGGCTGAAGGAGAACTCCCATGACTGGAGTCAATATGCATCATTTGGCGCCGTTGTTCCTCAAATTCCACCCAAGCATATACCTCCTCTATCCCAGGAATCTCATCACAGTTGAGAATTTGACTCCGAATGGATTCAAATTCATCACGCAGGCCTCCAAGGAAAATAAACGTACGATCCATCCATTCCTTCTCCCAGTACAAGGCATGATCAGACCCACAGTTCCAGTCATTATTCACATGATAGTCGAGTTCCTCCCATTTAGTCTTCAGGGCAGCATAGAAGGAGGCTACGGACAAATCACCATGTTTAAGAGAGTAGATACTGCGTTTAATCTGATACGTACGCAGAACCCTCTTCTTACGGCCATACATCCTCGCAAGCACCGTCCACATATCATAAGAGGTCGACTTCCGTAGAATAAGAGGTTGAATATCAGCAGAAACAGAACTAATGATCCACACCTTAACCTGACTGTCCTCCAACGCCCAAGTTGCCCATCGAGGGTCTGCTTTGCTAGGCGTCGGTTTCTCCCCTGTGATATAGGAAAGGCGACCGCGACTAGTTATCCCTATTTCGAGTGCGGCAGACCAAGAGAGATAGTTGTCTTTATTCAAACGAATAGACGTGACCTGAACCGACAAGTTCTCGCTCTTGGTAGTCTGGCTCGTGTCGAAGGCAACATCAATCTTGGGGATCATCTCTTCGGCCATCACGTGCACCAACAAGCAGCACTACCCAACACCAGGAAACACAACCAGGAGGCGCGCAGGCGACGGCGCTGAAAAAACAACGGCGGCGGCGTTGGAAAGGGCGATGGCGGCGGCGCTGAAGAGGGCGACGGCGACGGCGTTGTAGAGGACGCCGGCTGCGGCAGAAGCAGCGGGAAGCGGCGGCGGCAAAAACCGATGACGGCGGTGGAAACGGCAGCGGCGGCGGCAGAGACCAAAAACTAGCGGGTGACGGAAAAACGGCGGATCCGCTACTGGCACACCAACAATCTCACACGCGTTGGGTCTGATACCATGTAGAAACACGCAATGGACAAGAGAAACAGAAAGGAAACACACGATATACATGGAAAACCTCAAGAAGAGGTGAAAAACCACAGAGAGGCTCTAACCTAGGGGCAAAACCGCAACCCTAGGAGAGAGAATATTATTATTCACTTAATCAACAAAACAACAATAAGTGGGAATATAAGAGGGAGACCCGCCTAGGGAATCGAGCCACTCTCGGTTCCCGTGCCCATGGGACCGGGTCCATATCCAGACCCAGTTCCCAATACACAATATTCTAACAGGATTGAAGACATTTTCTTTTTCTCATAATGCGTCATCAGTGCCAAGTTCTTGCCATTTTCAATCAAAAGTAAGGGGCCCTAACCAATTTTTGGAGTCTGATTTGTGGCATAGTCGGCTAGGACACTGTGGTCGACATTTCATTGAAAAACTTGTCACAGATAGTCTCATTCCAAGATCAAGCTTACCTCTTACTTCAAGTGTCAAAAAATGTTCAAGTTGTGGACTTTGCAAGAGTCGTGTTTTACCTTTCCATAATATAAATCAAAGGGCTTCCAAACCTTTTGAAACTATTTTTTCTGATGTATGGGGGCCAGCCCCTATTGATTCCATGTCTGGGTCAAGATATTATGTCTTATTCATTGACTCTTACTCACGTTTCACCTGGATTTACTTCATGAAACACAAATCAGAAGTACCCCACATATTTCGAAACTTCTATGCCATGATTCAAACTAAATTTTTATCCAATGTGGTGCATTTTCAATGTGATGGAGGGGGAGAATATTCCTCGCTTGATTTTATTGAATTTCTACATGAAAAAGGGATAACTAGATAAATTTCCTGCCGTTACACACCACAACAAAATGGTGTAGTTGAGCGGAAACATCGACATATAGTTGAAAGCGCCATGAGCATGATGCATGATACTAATGTGCCCATTTCCTTGTGGACTGAAGCCTTCCATACTGCTGTATACATAATAAATTGTTTGCCTATGACACTCTTGATGTCTAAATCGCCATATTTTACACTCTTAGGCAAACAACCTGATTACAAGAACTTGAAGGTTTTTGGTTGTGTATGCTATGTTCACGTTGATGCTGCCTTGAGGAGCAAGTTTCAAAACAAAGCTATTCAATGTAGATTCGTTGGATATGCTGATGAATATAAAGGTTTTCGATGCTATGATCCAACAACTAAACGTATCAAAACTTCAAGAAATGTCATTTTTGATGAACATAGTTTTGATAATACAAATGAAATGCCTATGACCATTGAATCTTATGATCCCTGGACTAGTACACAGTTATTCAATGCAGATCCTGTTATAGAAAATGATGTGCCTCAAAATGAAGATCCAAAGAGAGCAATACAACCGTCGGATATGGCTCAAAGTGAAAATCAAGAAGATCCAACACAGTCATCAAGTCATCACGAAAGCAACAATGAAGAATAGAGCAACGATGCACATCGGTATTCGGGTCTTATCTACAGTCGACGACTAAGGGACAGAGATGCTCACAGTGAAGAAGACAACATGCCCCACCTTAGAAGATCCCAATGCATTCGTCATCCCATTCACAGGTGGGTTAGCTATGATTCTTTATCACTTGATTTTCAGTTATTCATGGCAAAAGTTGGCAAGGAGGAAGAACCTACTTCATTTGATCAAGCATCAAAATCACATCATTGGAGAAAGGCTATGAAAGAAGAAATGGATGCCTTGCATGAATGTGGAACATGGGAGATCGTTCCGAGGCCACACGAAAAGAACGTAGTGGGCTCCAAATGGGTATAGAAAATTAAATACAAACCTGACGGCAGCATAGAAAGACAAAGCAAGGTTAGTAGCAAAAGGGTTTACACAACAATATGGAGAAGATTATGATGAGACATTCAGCCCTGTGATCAAAATGAGAACAATTCACGTGATTATATCATTGGCAGTTGAATATGGATGGAGACTACATCAAATGGACATGAAGAATGCTTTTCTTCATGGTGATTTAAGGGAGGAAGTATATATGGAACAACCTCCAGGATACACGAAAGGAGACTCTCATGCATGGGTTTGCAAACTAAGAAAATCTATTTATGGACTTAAACAGGCCTCACGTTCGTGGTTTGACAGTTTTTCCTGCAAGATTCAAGAATGTGGTTTTCGAAGATGTCCTCTAGATCACTCTCTTTTCATTTATCAAAAGGAAAACATTTTTACTTTACTTCTTATATATGTTGATGATATTGTTATCACATGCAATTCAGAAAAACACATAGAAGAAGCTAAAGTTTTGATGATGCAACACTTCAAAATGAAAGAGCTTGGTGATTTACGATTTTTTCTTGGAGTGGAGATTGATAGGCACAATAATCGCCTCACATTGACACAACAGAAATACACGTTGGATCTGCTGAAAAAGTCAGGTATGTCTGATTGTAAGCCTGTTGGAACTCCTAGTGTTCTAAATCAAAGACTAAGTGCTTAGGATAGGGAGTTATATGAAGATCCTACGCAATATCGAAGTATTGTTGGGGCACTTTAATATCTTACATTTACTAGACCAGATATTATATATGCTGTGAATCAAGTATCTCAATTTATGCATGCACCTAGAGATACTCACATGGATGCTATCAAAATAATATTAAGATATCTTAAAGGGACAGCAGGAGATGGCTTAGTTTATGGTAAGAGTGAAAATATAACTACTGGACATCAACTTATGACATTCACAGATGCAGATTGGGCTGGAGATCCCAATCAAAGAAAGTCCATTTCTGGTTTTTGTATTTTCATTGGACGTAATCTTGTGTCTTGGAGTTGTCGAAAGCAAAAGGCAGTAGCAAGATCCAGCACTGAAGCTGAATACAGATGCATGGCTGCAGGTACTGCTGAAGTTACATGGGTTAGACATTTGCTAGAAGATATTGGAGAAAAGATTAAAACGTCAATGTTAATGTGCGATAATCAAAGCGCTATTAACATTGCCTTTAATCCCATACAACATGGTCGAACAAAGCACATTGAGATTGATCAACACTTTGTTAGACAAAAGGTGGAAGACAAGGAGATTCAGCCTATTTATATTCGTACAGATGAACAAGTTGCAGACTTATTTACAAAAGGATTAACAAAGGAACGATTCTGGTTTCTAAAACGCAAGTTGTACATGGTGCAAAACCATGCACAACTTGAGGGAGGGTGTTAAAATATAAATCCTTCACCAGCACGTTGAAGAGGAGTCTCTTAGGATTCTACCTCCTTGTAGAATGTGTTAAGATATTTAATGTCCTTGTAACGTGAAGAGTCTCCTAGGATTCTATGTTGTAGTTAATATCCTTGTTATATGTGAAGTCTCTTAGGATTCTATGTTGTAGTTAATATCCTTGTAATCTGTGAAGTCTCTTAGGTTTCTATGATGTAATTAATGTCCTTGGAGCTTGTGAAATCTCCTAGGATTCTACGATTGGAGACTCTTAGAATTCTGGAAATGAGATTATAAATAGAGGCCGTGCAAACCATTTTGGCTACGGCTTCTTCTCCTCAGTTTTTTCTTGTTTTCATTCTCTTTCTCTCTCTCTCTCTCTATATATATATATATCTCTATCTTCCTGCGTGAGTACTGTTTTCTGGTTACAAATATTGGTGCTAGATTTCTATCACCAACATGAGTTCCTGATGACTCTCAGGGACAAAGTTCTGGCCATCACATTTCCTATTGATATTAAGGTTAGTGAAGAGCAGTTGAGAAGGCTCAAGCTGAAGCTCCCGGAACATGAGGCGTTGTCAAATATCCATGTTGCTGGCCCTTGGGCTCGGATCCTAGCTCTTTGGGATCCCAATGAGGTTGCTCTCTGTCACTGGTACACACATCCTTATTGGCTTATCTTACATTGTGAGATGATCCATTCTTCCAAGAATTTTGTTGTGATTGGTGTTAAAGAGTGTTTCTGCAATATTAGAAAGTTGAATAGTAGTTCTTTAAATATTTTCTTATATTTAGTGGACTGATTTTGTAATTGTTATGTTGCCAACCCTAATCTAGCATAAATTGGATGCAGGGTGGGGATCTTAACGCTAAGTTTTTTCAAAAAGGCAGGCGTAGGCGCAATAAGATTGTTGGCATCTGTAGTGGTGATCAAACTGTGATGGATAGTCTAGATATCTTCACTGTGTGCACTGATTTTTTTGCTTATCTACTTGGCTCCTGCGAAGGCACTGTGCTGCCACAGGTCCTCGAGCCAGGCCCTTCCGTTTCACGAGGAAAATCTTGAGCTTCTCAAGCCCATCTGTGCATTCTGTTAATAACACCCATATTATACTTATTCCTAAGGTTCAAGGCTCTATGCAGCTCAATCAGTTTCGGCCAATATCTTTATGCTCCAGCCTGCTTAAGTTCATTACAAGGATTATGGTGAGGAGGACGAGGCCCATCCTCAACAGGGTAGTGGCCAAAAACCAAAGCGCTTTTCTTCCATGAAGGAATATCCAAAGCAGGTTCCTTTTAAGCTAAGAGATTGTTCATATTTTCAGGAGCAGTAAGAAAAAAGCTGCTTATATGAAAATCGACTTGAATTGGGGGTTTTTGGAGGCATCCCTCAGATGCCTGTGGTTTAAAGAAGTGTGGATACATAGAGTCATGATGGTGGTGTCGACAGTAAAATCGACACTACTTATTAGTGTAAAGGAAAGGGCGTGGTTTGAGAACTAGCGGGGCTGAGACAAGGTGACCTGCTTTCCCCGTATTTGTTTCTTACAGATATCGAAATTCTGACCTGAACTATTGCAGCATAAATTAAGCTGAAGCACATTACAGTCCCATGCAATAGCTCCTTAGCACTCCTCTCCTTTTCAACTCTGTACGCTGATGATATAATCTTTTTTATGGAAGGAAGTTGGAAATGTTTTCGCAACCTCAAGAGCTGTCTTGATGAGTTCTCTTGCTTCTCAGGGCTAATAATGAATATAGAGAAAAGTGCTGTTGTGGAATTTAACCTGGACGACCAGATCTTACAAAGGCTTGAGAGGGAGTTTGGGTGGAACAGATGCAGTATGCCAACCAACTATCTTGGTATTCTCCTCCAAACGCATGATATTTCAGAGGAACAATGTAGACCTTTGATCATCTGGATCTCCCAGAAGCTTGCTCTTTGGAAACAGAGATGCCTCTCCTTTGCTGGAAGGTTATGCTTGATTAAGCATGTCTTAGCAATGATCCCCCGCTACTGGAGTCTAGTTGTGAAGCTCCCAGTTACTACTTGCAAGTGGATAAATCAGATGAGTGCTAACTTTTTGTGAGGTGACAATGCTAAGTCCAAAGGATGTCACTGAATCAAGTGGGAAAGGCTCTGTCTTCCAAAGGAAGAGGGTGGGGTTGGGCTGAGAGATCTCTGGGAGACTAACTTTGCTAACTTGGCCTTCTTGGTGGCTTGCACTGCTCAACAGGACTCCCCTTGGGCTGAGCTTGTGAAAGTTCTATATTGTGCAAGAAAGGGGTTTTGGGATAATGGTACCAATGGGAAGAAGGTACCTAATGCTTGGCGGAAACTCATGAAAGAGTGGTTCGATATTAGGGGTCGAGTAGGGTGGCAGCTGGGGCATGGAGCTAGCGTCTGATTCTGGACAGATATATGGGGACATGAACGGCTGGTTGACTTGATCCCTACTTCTCATTTGCAACTGGTCCATGACACGGTGGGATGCAGTGTGAGATTTCCACTGAAAACAGAGAAATTCATGTGTGACTTCCTTGGCACTATTGGCGTGAGCTTTTCTTGGCCTACTTAGCAACGCTAAAGCTGATCCCTGGTTTGGGGTGATAGAGGGAGAGAAGAGATAAACTGATACAAAATATGGCAGTGAATTCGGAAAAATGGTCAAGTTGTTAGCTGGCACAACCGGGTGTGGAGGGGGAGAGGGTTCCCTAGGGCTGTTTGGACGCTCTACATAGGAATGCAAGGGTGGCTTCCTACAGATGCGTATGTGCAGAAACAGGGCCAGTCGATTGCTTCAAGATGCTACTTATGTAACGAAGAACGAGAAGACGTTGACCACATTTTTTTCAAATGCCAATGTGCACGAGCGATCTGGAAGAACATTCTGCACAAATTTGGAAGGCATCAGCTACCTCCGCCCAGCTTGAGCCAAGGGCTGGCATGGTGGCATAGGAAGGGAATGAAAGATCAAGCATTGAATAAGTGCTGGACGGATAGCTTCCATTTGGCCATCTTGTACATTTGGAAGCTCTGCAATCTTCATAAGCATCAACGAAATCCATGCCGCTCAATGCTCCTGAGGGATTTTGGAATCAGTGTAAGGAGCAGTGGTGGAACTTCAAGTGGAAACATGATCAGGTGATTACAGTCCAAAACTGGCTTCGGTCTGGGATTTTGTGGGGACAGGAGGCTAGGTCAGATAATATGTGGGTTAGTATTAATCTGAGCTCTTGGAGTAAGGGAGATGAGAGAGGCGTTGTGGGTTTAGTGAAAGATGGCGCTGGCTCCTTCAGATTTGGTATTGTCTGCTGGTTTGCAAACCACTCTGGGATGAAGGAGACAGATATCCTCATGGAGTGCATCCGTTCTTTTTGAAGATCTTGAAGTCAACAATGGGCATATCCTTCTCCAGGCCAACAATGGTGACTGGAAGGACCTTGTGGCTTCTATGCGAGAAGACCACCCGGGGGGCAGGATTAGTAGCAGTGTGCCCTATTGGATCAAGACTCGTCTTGTGATATGCAGGGCATCGCCCATAGCTGAAGTCACATATATTTTGTCCATAACTCCAGTCAATGGCAGGGCTGGACGATGGTTTCCCACTGATGGCAGGTGGGATCCTATGGATGAAAATGTAAATGTGGGCTAAGGTTCTTGCTTGGACCCATTTTTCGCTGTAAATATCTAACCTATTTTGTTTCTAATAAAGGAAGGAGGCCTACCCCCCACGCAGCCGTTGTTCCGGAAAACAAACTTGCTCAAAGCTCATCAAGGCTCTGTTTTCCTCTACCTCCTCTCCCTCAAATCACAGTGTCACTGTTCTCACTGGGTTCCCAGTTTCCAAGTATCTACCATGTCGCTTTAAAAAAAAAACAGCAGCTTTTTTTTACAGTGATATATAATACACAATGTGTGTGGCTGTGTGCACTCATTCAAGAAGTATAGGTAATTGATTTAGGATTTGACGTGTATATAATAAAAAAATACAAACATCTGTATACAACAGTGTACCTGCACCCATACCCAAGTCAGCTAGGATGCAGCAGCCTATATGCTGCACCTATGTGATAACATATATAGGCACTAATAAAGACAACAACGTACTGACATTAGTAGATAAAGAAACATAACAAGTCAATGCTACGGCTTCATTAGAAGCAACTGCTAACACAGTTTATTGAGATGAAATTTAATGGCATTGATGGAAGTTTCTGCTAACACTATTATGACTCATAAAGGATTATCACTATCTGAAAGGGTTATACAGGTCATCGGAAATAATATGTTGCCATCTTTTGTATATTATATTAATTAATATTTTTCATCTTATTTCTGTGTAATATTCTCAAAAAGGATAGTGTGCATTAGCAACTCAAGTAAACTGTTGGAATCTGCAGCTTTTAATTCTTTTAGAAAATAGGGGAAAATTAAATAAGTTTAGGAGTGAGGTAGCGTTAGTGTTATTGTCTATAAATTTTTATGAACTCTGGGAAGGCAATGGTAGTCATTACTTCTAAAGCTCAACTGATGTTTCATTAACATTTCTCTTTCACTAGGTAGCAATCTTTTAAGCTGTCATCATAGATTTGGTAATCATCAGTGTTGTGTTAAATATATATTACTTAATGCTTTTAACTGCAAAACAAAAGTGAGATTGCTAAATTTTATGTTATTTTGTTAACAAACATGCACCAGATTATTTGTGTTGGTATGATACTGCTGTATATTTTCTCTAAAGGGAGTTTGGTGCCTATGACCTGGCATGTTAGGAATGGCATCAAATCACATTGTTCATTTGCAATGATTACTTAGTTATCAGTTAGAAGTTGGTTGTGGCAATTACCATTTTAGACAAAAATATCTCTAGAAGTGGCTCTGTATGTCTTCTATGATGGCCATGGTCTGTGATGTAATGAATAACCATGATTTTGTCTTTTATTAGGCTTAGTGGTGGTTCTGTTCTAAACTAGCCTCTTATGCTGATCATTCTATTGTGACAAAGATAAGAATCACATGCAGCCCTGTGCAGAAGTAGCTTGCTAGTTGCTATGTTACGAGTACATTGCATTTAAATTCACAAGCAGCTTCAAATAAAGAGCTCTTATTTTACCATTATCTCTGAGAGTATTCAATCAAAACTTAGAGCTGGGAGATTAACTTAGGCTTGTACTTTGGGTACTTCTTTCTGCACCTTCTTCCTTTTTGAGAATGTTAGGGCTACGTAAGGATTCTCAGACCTGTGGATGCATACTATCATCTCCCAAGTTCCATGAGCCGTGTTTCATACTGAAGGGTTTTTTTTTTGGGACTACAGGCTATCAAATGCCTTCATCTCTTGTAACATCAATTATGTCAGTTGATCCCGCATTTTTTGACATTATTCCTGTACTGTTTCTGACGGTTGCTTCATAGGCAAGATAACTAATGGGCATGATATGACGAGTAAGATAGTGTCAACTGAAAAGTTTTGAAGGCTTGGCTAATGGCTTTGCTCCTTGCAGGACGATGTGCCAATGATAGCCATGCGGTGGACGCTGCTTCTAAGAACTGGATCTCTTTCAGCGAGGTTCATGGCGGTAGATTTGAACACTATCATGTTTAACATGGAAAAAAGGGAGGACATAGAAGAGGTAAGAATCTATGATCATTTCCTGTTCGTGACACTTCCCTCTGCATTTCTATATGCTCCTCTATAGTGACGGGGACACTTTTTTTTTGGGGGGCCATCGTATAATTTTCAAAACTTGTATAGGTGCTGATTTAAAATTTTTGACAAAAAATAAATGGCCAAATTTAATTCTCAAAAAGAGAAGGGGCTGGGGAAGCATTGCTCCGGCTGGCCTCAGGCCGACTCCGCCACTACTCTTCCACTTTACTGAAAATTGACCAGCCGACTATTTCTATAGCTATCTGTTTAACAAATATTCAGCTTAGGGGCACATTAGGACGGTCATGTGCTAAATTTGACAAATCCTTTTTTATGTCTGCCAGTTGACAGATTTTGTCTTTAGCCAGCCCGAGGCT
This sequence comes from Nymphaea colorata, assembly GCF_008831285.2. Taxonomy (NCBI): domain Eukaryota; kingdom Viridiplantae; phylum Streptophyta; class Magnoliopsida; order Nymphaeales; family Nymphaeaceae; genus Nymphaea; species Nymphaea colorata. Next base: position 349,376 of record NC_045149.1, read on the forward strand.
TATGAGGTGAAGATAGGTGATCGAGTGTATAGGAGGCCTGGTGACCCTCCACTAGAGGAAGTTATTGAAATGCTGCAGAAGGAAAAGGCCAAAGAAGATAGCCTTGATGCTACAGTTAGCGGTGCACATGGTAGAGATGAGTTGTAGGCTTTGAACACATTACGTGATGTCCCTGAAACGTTCTGTTTTCAACCCATGATTTCTTCCAATTTTCAAATAATGAGCTTTTGCCCAGAAACACCAACATGATACTATGAATAGAAAGGATGCATCTTTACATCCATTCAATTTTGTCAGTATAAAGTTTGTTGTACATGTTTTCTTAATCAGGACTACTATCGATCTTCTTATCTCCTGTATCTTCCTAGAGAATGGATCATAGCAGCAGCTGTCCCTGTGCACCTTTAGCAAGGCCGCTTAACGGGATGCACCCCATGGTCTACCTTTTATTCGGTACAAAAGCAGAAATAGGATCAGTTGATTTCACTTACCATCTTTTTACACGAATTTAGTCGAAAATGATAAAACGTAGCACAGCAATTAACAGAAAACATGTGATGTACCTGAAAACGATGGTTGTAAATAATCCTTCTTCGAATGATTGATTCATCAAACACAAGGCCTTGTACCTATTCAGGGACTTGATTGACTGAACTTCCTCATCAAATCACCATTTCTTTGTCGCTTGTGATCACCGTTGCATATGGGTGCTAAATCCATATCAAAAGCACCATTTCTTTGTGTAACCAGGTCTAAATCCGGCCGCTGAAACCAGTTAGACCTGGAAGCTTTTGACAAGTTAGAGCACGAAAAACTAACTTTAGTGCTGGCGGTTTTCCATGCTTCGGCTTTTACTTCCCAACACAAGCTGCTGTTTATTCTCCTCAAGAAACTTAGCTTTCGGATTGAAATTTTGAATGTCATGACCAATGATGTGTTTTAGCTTTGGCTGGAAGTAGTAGAAGACTAAAGCTCATGTTAGGTGATAAAGGGAGATGCTAAGCTGGATTATTGTAGAAGCACTTGCCAAAATTGAGAGGCAAACAGCTCAACAGGATTGCAGCACCGCCAGTTTCGCGTATTCATTCATTCCCTTGTTTTATCACATCAAAGTCAGTCCGAACGCAGTTTAATCCGAGAGAAGGCAAAGAAAAATCTAAAATAAGAATCTGTTAAACCGATTCCAGAAAGGCCGTTCAGTTCAGATTCAATATTTTTAAGTGTAGATGAAATTTGAACTATCGAACTTCATTGGACGTTGTGCATAACATTCTTATCTTGAAGCTTTTGACAAGTTAGAGCACGAAAAACTAACTTTACTTAAAAAACTCTATTTAAATAAATTCATATTTCATCTTTGTGTGTTTTTAAATAGAGGGAGAGCGGCAACTATTTTTCAAGTCCAGGCTTTGCTTTAAGTTCCGGGTATAAGATTTCGTAGCGTACTCTGTTCTTATTTTTTTACGTAATGAAAACTTGAATACATATTAACAGTCATTGGAATTTGAAGTTTAACCAAGCTTCAAATTTGATACTCAATCATCATTCCAATTGAGAAGTCTTTTCCTACTCTGATTTTGTTACGAATAACAATGAAATTTTATATATTAATCCATATCCAAACTGAGTTTATGAATGAATTTGCTTTTAAATTTGTACCTGCATCCAAAGTCGCTCTGTTTGATTGTACGTCTGATAAATTTCACTCCATTTGGACCCACCATTTACCTACATCTTTTATAAATACCCCCTAACTCTTCTTAATCAAGCCAAAGTGACTCCTCAAGTTAATTTTCACAAAGACAAAGAGAACCCGCAAGCTTTTCCATTGGGTTTTAGCAATGGCTGCATGTCTGTTTCGAAAGGCAATGATCCCACTTCTTTTGGAGGATATGGGAAAAAGATTGTGGAAGAGTTGAAAAATTTTACGGTACTTAGCAATAATGTAAATAACCATATCGGTGCGCTCTTAGTTTCCTGACCATCGACAAATACATACCATCATTCATTGGCCCACATCAACCCAAATTTCCATGTTTTGATTTTTAAATTGATTTAAAAAGAATAAAAAAACATATAAAACTGTATTGGCGTTGTGTCAAATCGGCAAAGGGCATATATGATACACATGTTTCCAGATAAGAATGGGATCCTTCGAACCATTCGATTTGGGTGGGATGGACGCATCTCATTGAGGGCGCCCTTTCCCTTTTCTTTCCCCCACTTTACCCCATTCAACTGCCCTGGATGGATGCTGGTGTGACAACTCTACTTTCTTTTTGAGAACAGCAGCTGATTGAAGAACCGATTTTTCAAGGGAAACTATTGATCTAATAGCAGTAAGCAAGATCCGACACAAAGGAACCCAAAATCTGCCAAAACACATACGCGATGGGTGCCCAAATGCCTTGAAAATCCACTGACGCCGCCAGCAGTTTCAAGGGTTAGATTGACTTTTCCAGCCAAAATTCGATGATTTCAGCCCGTTTTTGGATTGACTGGATGCTGAGAACCTAAAAAGCCTTTTAAACTAGTGAAACCACGTAAAGCCCACGAGCAGCATACGAATATTTAGAAAAAATCATTTCGGTTTTCATAAATAGAGCAGAAAACTACGAAAAACAAGGAAGACGTGATTTTTCGATCCATGAAAAACGGGTCCGGATGTGATTTCTCTCTCTTAAAATGCTTGGGTCCCCATCTATACACATTTAGCAATTAAATCAGTGCACCGCATCCTGATTTTAAGCTTAAAATATCATGACTTTTTAGGTTGAAAACTGGCTGCCGTGAAACAGCATTGTTTATTCTTCTTTTTCACGTTTTCCTTCGGATTCCGGGAACCTTCTCCGTCAGAACTAAGAGGATGGGAGGGAAGAGAGGAACGAGGGAGAAGGCAGGTTGGTTCACTGACCGACTCTTTCTTTCTTTTTTTTTTTAATTCCTTTTTACGACAGGTATTGTCCATCCATCCGCCCATCATATCTCAACATTCCATTCAAATCCAACTGCTCGAACGATCCCGTTCTTATCCAAAAAAACAAGAAGCAGTTTGGAAAAGACACCAGTTTCTCTCTCTCTTTTATATATATTATAAATTGAAATCATTCGTCATCTCTATGGTCAGATTATTACCTCTTTTTATTTTTTGTCTTTAAAAACTGTTGTAAAAAGTACATTCTATTATTAAAATCCATGGTCAAGCAACTTACGCTCACATTTGTGACCTTTTGCAACATTTTTAACGACATGAAATAAAAAAAAAAAAAAAATCATCTGGCCAAGTTGCTGGTTGATTTCAATCCCTCTACATATATAAAAATTTATAAATGACCAAATGCAGCCATTTCTTACAATAAGTTGTCTTATTTTTAGAGGATTGACTGTTTACGAGTTCTTATTACCACTAAAACAAGAACTGCATTTGGCTGACAGCGTACGCTTGCTGTCAAGACGTATGCCAACATGTGGAGAATTGGCTCAGCCGCTCAGCAACCAGTTACCAATATGATGGGGCACCGAAGATAGTAGTCGCAGCACCGGCGAAGAGCCCAGCACAGCCGCTTCCTCACTGCCAGGACAGATTCAAACATGGGAGCCATCTGGCCGAGGCCATGCGATTGCAGCTAGCAGTTGACCGCACAACGGGCATTACCTTTTCAGTTGCTTTGTGGATATGTCAGGCAAGGCCCCAACAAGTATTGACTCTCATCACCCTACCCTATAAGCCAGAAAAATATTAGCTAGAACGGCATTTGTTTAAAAACATTTATATGGAGAAGGACATTTATATATGTATACAAGTATATATTAAATTTATCTTTTATAAAAATAAAAGAATTTTACCCACATGTGACTACGCCATTGGCTATAAACCCGAAGGATTTGGGACAGTTTAGAGTTATAATCAGCCGCAACTAGCAGGGCGGACTATCTCATGGGGGTCTATGCTCGAAGAGGTGAAGTCCTGGCCATCAACCTCTTTTGACCAGTCATGGACTGCAAGTGTGGTTTGATCCGATACTACATATTTATATAATCATGATGGACGTTGTACGGGACTCTCTTGTGTGTGATTGACAGTTTTAAGGGACAAACTATAGACTTGTTTATGCACTCATACTTTTATTTGCCTCACACTTGTTGAGATCGAGTTTGTAGTGAGATTAGAGATTCAGACGCTTATACCCTCATGGATCATATATTTGTTGGAAACTTCTGGAAGGGAATCTAGTGCGCCGAAATAGGAGAACATATCATGCCAAAAAAATTAGGAAAGACAGAGCAGATCGGGCCTAGCTAAATCAGGAACAGGTCAAGATCAAGAGATGAAAGATTAACTTCCTTTTTTCTTGTTGTAAAGATCATGTTTATTAAATTCTTGTTCTTGTGCTCTCGTCTTCTATATATTGAAGTTGTATCGAGATCAGATGTACTTCAACTCAATAAGATCAATCTTTTCCCTTCTGGTGGATGTAGGCTTGAAATTGCAGAACCACGTAAATCCATGCTTTCTGTTTTTTTGTCTAGCTACTGTTTCTCTTGGATACAATATTTTTTCTAACATGGTATCAGAGCAGTTGTTCTTGAGAAGGAGTGCTTCATGTTGTTTGCCGCGAGGTCATGTTTACTGATTCTAAAGAAATCTGGTCACCAAAGGTGCCACCAGCAAGCAGGAATCATTCGAGTAGCATCGTCTTGTTCAAGAGGATCGTTCGTGAGTTTTTTTTTTTTTAGCCTGATTTAAAAGCAAATTGCAGAAGATCGTAACTGACGACGACGACTCATCACCTGATGCCCAATTCTGTTCTAGATTGGTTTCGTTCGGTGATTTTCAGAGAAACACCTCTTTTTCAGCTAGATTGCTCTAACAAGATGTTCCTCCTGCTGAGTGCAGAGGTATTTAAATTTGTCTATTCTACTGTTTGTCGAGTCGGTGTTTTTTTCTCTGTCTTCATGGCAAAATCTAATCAAAGCAGCTCCAATAATATTAGAGACAATAAAAAAAACAACTATCATATCACCAGCAAACTGAAGATTACATCTACGCTTCTCAATGACATAAATTATCTAAGTTGGGCAAAAGCTGCTCGATTATTCCTCTATGGGTGATCAAAACTTGGATTCATCAATGGCTCTATAAAACAGCCTCACAAAGATGATCCAAAGTACCAAGAGTGGGAGTCAGAAAACGACATGATTATGTCATTGCCAATCAACTCCATGGAGCAGCTGATTGCAAATCTGTTTCTTGTATAGAAACAGCAAAAGAGGTTTGGGATACCTTAAAAGAGTTATATGGGGAACAGAACAATCTGGCTTGTATATATGAAATTCAAATGGAAATCTCTAAGCTTACTATGAGAGATAAGCCGATTCATCTGTATCTTGGTCCATTACGAAGTCTATATGATGAACTTTTGCAATACCGACCAGCCACTTCTGATCCTGATGTTTATAAACGTAGATTTGAAGAAGATAAGATCTTTAAAGTTCTTGCTGGTCTAGCTGATGATTACAAAGCTGTCCGAAGTAAGATTTTGATGACGTCTCCTCTTCCAACATTTAACAATGTGTGCCAGACCATACAAAGAGAGGTAGCTCGTCGAAAAGTTATGAACGTGACTTCAAAAAATAATAGTGAAGAAAGCCTTGAAAAAATGGTGTATTACGTCAACAATAAAAATGGAGATTCCAAACTAACCAATGACAGTAGCAATGGCTAGAGAATCCGAAACAAATTCAAATGCAATCACTGCAAGAAGATAGACACACACATGATAGATGTTGGGAGTTAATTGGTCGTCCAACTAGAGAGAAATCATTATGCAAGCAATCAGATTTGACCAACTTTGTGACCAAGGAAGATCTTGAAAAGTTCTTTCAAAAATTTTCAAGGGCAAATCTGGTTTCATCTCAACCAGTTGAATCTAAGGGTGAGAACCATGCTCTTATTTTTGTTTCTAATGCTTCTACTTGGATTGTTGACTCTAGGGCCACCGATCACATGACTGGAATTTCTTTTAAAATTACTAGTTTAGACAAAGAACAAAAGCAACATGTTTTTACTGCAAATGGGACATCTATAGCAGTAGAAGGAGTTGGTAGAACCACATTTCTTGAAAAAGATATTAAATCTAGTGTTCTCTATGTTCCTAAGATATCTGCTAGTCAGATGTCCAAATTAACAAGAAGTCATAATTGCTTGGCTGTTTTTTCTTCAAAGGAGGTGATTTTTCAGGATCAAAACTCGAAGAAAGTGATTGGTAGAGGATGCGAACAAGGAGGTCTTTATATAATTGATGCATGCAATGCTAGTTTTCTTACTTGCAGAAAAAAAGAGTCTGAGTACCAAAAGTGGCATGCTCGCCTTGGACATATTTCTGATAGAAGTCTAACTCGGCTGGTTCCTAATCTCACTATTGAAAGTTGGGTGTGTGATGCTTGTGAGTTATTCAAATCAACAAGATTGCCATTCCAACCTAGTAGTGAGAGATCTTTTAATTTTTTCAGTTTAATACATTTTGATGTGTGGGGGCCTGCCCCTGAAGAATCTCATGCTGGTTTCAAGTATTATGTCTCGTTTATTGATGATAAATCTAGAATGACATGGATCTATTTTCTTAAAAATAAAACTAAAGTTCTCACATTTTTCGAGGAATTTTATAACATGGTTCTCACGCAGTATGGTGCTAAGATACAAAAGCTTCTGTCAGATAATGGAGGAAAATATGTCAATAACATTCTAAAAAATTTCTTAAAAGAGAAAGGCGTCCAACCTCAATATACATGTGCAGGAACTCCCCAACAAAATGAAGTTGCAGAATGGAAAAATCGTCAATTACTCAATATTGCTCGATCTCTTATGATGCATATGAATGTTCCTTCCTGTAGAAACACACACCAAGATGGAGAGAAAGAGAAGGAACACACAATATACGTGGAAAACCTCAAAGAGAGGTGAAAAACCACGGAGAAGCTCTAACCTAGGTGCACAACCGCAACCCTAGGAGAGAGAAAATGTTATTCCACATAATTCAACACTTACACATAAGGACAATATATAGAGGGAGAGAGGAGAAGCCGCCTAGGGTACCGAGCCCGCCTCGGTACCCGCGCCCCAAAGAACCGGGTTCAGATATGGACCCGGTTCCCACAACAACATATTCTAACACTCCTCCTCAAGCTTGGCATACATGTCAAACATGCCAAGCTTGCTAACATTTTTTTCGAATGAAGAAGTACAAAGCCCTTTAGTTAGGACGTCTGCAACTTGATCTTCAGACTTCATATATGGCAGAATCAGCTCCTTTGAGTCAATGCGTTCCCGGATAAAGTGACGGTCAATCTCCACATGTTTGGTCCTGTCATGTAGAACTGGATTATTGGCAAGATTAATCGCAGACTTGTTGTCACAGTACATCTTCATTTTATCTTCCAGTTCCACACCAATATCAGTCAAAAGGATCTTCAGCCACAGCATCTCTGTAACTCCCATTGCAACAGCCCTGTACTCAGCCTCAGCACTAGATCTCGAACACACTTCTTGCCTCTTGCTTCTCCAGACAACTAGGTTACCTCCAAGAAAGATACAATACCTTGTAGTGGACCTCCTTGTGTCAGTGCAACCTGCCCAATCTGCATCTGAGTAGCCCTCAATAGTAAGTTTGTCTTGTCGAGTATACAGCAGTCCTTTTCCTGGGTCATTCTTTAGATATCCCAACACTCTTTCTGCACTCTTCCAGTGACAATCCGTGGGAGCATGCATAAATTGACTTAGCACATTTACCGCATACGTGATATCAGGAGTAAGAGTAAGATAGATAAGCTTACCTACTAGCCTCTGATATCGCCCTTTTCCTAACTCATCCAGAATACTGCATGTCTTGATACTTATCTTAGTCCCCGATTCCATAGGAGTAAGATAGGGCCGACAACCAAGTTTACCAGTCTCCTTTAGTAAGTCAAGAGTGTACTTTCTTTGATTCATAACCAGCCCTGTCTCTGATCGAGCAATCTCTATCCCCAGAAAGTATCTCAGTTTACCCAGATCCTTGAGGTCGAATTCTTTAACTAATCTCTCCTTCATCTTCCTGTTTTCTTCCTCATCACTACCAGTGACAATCATATCATCAACGTAGACAAGGAGAAGACTCACCAGACCATCTCTCTGCTTTATGAATAGGGTATGATCTCCATTTCCTTGCTTGTACCCAGTAGACTTCATAACGATCCTTAGTCTCTCAAACCAAGCTCTCGGCGACTGCTTTAAGCCATACAAAGCTTTCTTGAGGTGACAACATTTTCCCTCTTGAACATACCCGGGAGGCATGCTCATATAGACTTCTTCCTCCAGATGGCCGTTCAAGAATGCATTTTTAACATCAAGCTGGTCCATGCGCCACTTCCTGTGCACAGCAAGAGCAAGAATAACCCTCACGGTCTTCAACTTTGCAACAGGGGCAAAGGTCTCAAGATAGTCAATCCCATATTTCTGGCTGAACCCCTTTGCAACCAGACGAGCTTTATATCGATCTACAGTGCCATCAGGTTTATACTTCACGTTGTACACCCACTTAGAGCCAACTAAGTGTGTCCCTTTAGGGATATCAACCACTTCCCATGTTTTGTTCTTAGCTAACGCACCCATCTCCTCCGTCATAGCATGTAACCACTTGGGATCATCCTTAGCATCATCCACCGACCTGGGAATAACAACTTTGGATAAGGTTGTGATAAAACATTTGTAATTTGTACTGAGCTTAGCATAAGAAACAAATCTCTGAATAGGGTGAGAAGTACATGACCTGGTGCCTTTGCGCAAAGCAATGGGGAGCTCTCCATTCGATGGACTTGGGTCATCCAGGGAGATCACGGGATTGAGATTGGTTCTATCCTCATCACCAACATCTTCCACTGTAGCTTTCTCCTTTCTGACATAAACCTGGCCAAACAAGTGATCCCTGGCAACAGTGGGCTGAGCATCCACCGTGACCCCTTCCATATAACTGCCCTTCTCATTACTGACCGTGACCGTGTCAATCACATTGGGACTAACCTTGTAGTCCAAAAACTCCATAAACTGAATCAGCTGATTAGAGGAATACTCTTCCCCTTTGTGCCCAATACACTCCCCCTGAAGAGGATTCACCGGAAAATACGACTCATGTTCATGAAATGTGACATCCCTCGAAACATACACTTTGGAAGTAATGGGATCCACACATTTGTACCCCTTCTGAGTGGAAGAGTACCCCAAGAAAACTCCTTTAATAGACCGGGGATCAAGCTTTTTGAGAGTAGGGCTATGATTATGCACAAAACAACTGCACCCAAAGACACGAGGAGTAAGAGGCCACGGATTCTGAGTGGGCCACAGGGTAGAATAAGGAGACTGACCATCCAACACCCTAGTAGGCATACGGTTAATGAGGTGTGCACTAGTGAGAAGTGCATCACCCCAATACCGCTTCGGGACATGGCGTTGGAACATAATGGCCCGGGTAACATTCAAAAGGTGACGATTTTTACGTTCAACTATACCTTTTTGAGGAGAGGTATAACTACAAGAGGTTTCATGAACAATACCCTTGCCTTTCAAGAAATCATCAAGGGATTGAGAGACATATTCCCTAGCATTATCCGTACGGAAAGCTTGAACAGTTGTATGGAATTGAGTCTCAAGAAAGGAAACAAAGTTTTTCACAACTGCTGGAACCTGACTACGGTCTCGCAATAAGTACACGAACGTACATCTAGAGTAATCATCAATAAGCGTCAAAAAATAGTGACAACCACCACACGTGGGTACTCCAGAAGGACCCCAAACATCGGAATGAACTAAGGCAAACGGATGAGTGGTTTTATTCAATGAGATAGGGTACGAAGCCCTGACATGTTTAGCCAATTGACACACTTCACAAGCGAAGGAGTCAATGGAAACAGAAGCAAACAAATGAGGAAACAACTTCTTTATTAACTGAAATGGGAGATGTCCAAGACGCTCGTGCCATCGCAGAACAGTAGATCTATCATTCACACCAGACAAGTGACCACTCGTGGCAGAAATCAATGCTGAAGCAACTTGTACCGGCAATCTGTAGAGCCCGTCAGTAACCGAACCAATCCCAATCTTCTTCCCCGTCACCAAGTCCTGCAGGGAACAATGATCAGCAGAGAAAATGAGATTACAGTTTAATTCTTTAGTAATACTGCTGACAGAGAGTAGGTTCACAGGAATATTTGGAACATGCAAGACATTGTGGAGACGGTATTTGTTCAACAGGGACAAGCTCCCTTTCCCAGCCACAGAGATAGAAGACCCATCTGCCATAGACACGCGTTGCTTGCCAGATGAAAGTTGATATTCTTGAAAGAGTTTAGAGTCCCCTGTCATGTGGTGAGTGGCTCCACTATCGACAATCCAATCACCAAGAGAAGGGTTATCTTGATCAGTCGAGGCAACGAGGGCTTGGGCTAGCTGAGCCCCTTCAGACGTGGAGGACTCCTCAGGGGTAGTAGATAGGCGGCTGATGTACGCCTGTAGCTCCTTGAGTTGAGCAGGGGACAGCTTGGACTTTGCACCACTAGAAGAATTGCTCTGACTGGAATCAGACACAGAAGGGCTACGCTTGCCAGAGGGAGGACGACCTCTGACCAGTCTCTTCTCGGGATGAAGATCCCAACAAAAATCCACCGAATGCCCCAACTTGTTGCAATGAGTGCAATGCCGAGCAGGACGCTGCCCAGTCCCAGAGGCACGGCTGACAAAGGCAGAAGGGCCATGACCGGTGTCAAGATGCATCACCTGGCGACGTTGTTCTTCAGACTCAACGCGGGCATATACTTCCTCTATCCCCGGAATTTCATCACCATTAAGAATTTGGCTACGAATAGACTCAAATTCATCCCGCAGGCCTCCCAGAAACAAAAACGTATGGTCCATCCATTCCTTTTCCCAGTAGAGGGAATGATCTGAACCGCACTTCCACTCATCAGTCACATGATAATCTAGCTCCTCCCACTTGGTCTTCAGGGCAGCATAGAAGGCAGCAACAGACAAATCACCCTGTGTCAGGGAGTAAATACTGCGTTTAATCTGATAGGTATGCAGATGTCTCTTCTTGCGACCATACATCTTCGCAAGCACAGTCCACATATCAAAAGAGGTCGGCTTCCGCAGAATGAGGGGCTGGATATCGGAGGACACGGAGCTGATAATCCATACCTTCACTTGGCTGTCCTCCAACGCCCACGTTGCCCAATGAGGATCAGATTTGATGGGCGCAGGTTTGTCGCCAGTGATGTAAGAGAGACGCCCACGGCTAGTAATCCCAATCTCGAGAGCGGCAGACCAAGATAGGTAATTGTCCTTGGTCAGACGGATGGAGGTGACCTGGATCGGCACGTTCTCAGTCTTGGAGGCGCTGCCCACGTCAAGAACAGCATCTTTTTGAGTCCCCATCGCGTCTGCCATCACAAACACGCACACAGCAACAAGAGGCACAGCGGCGAGAACTAGGCAGAGGCGACGGGAATGAGGCAGCGGCTACGGAAGGCAGGCGGCGACGTTCCTGGGCGACGCTGGGAACGATGGACGGCGACGGCGATGGGTAGCGGTGGCGCGGGCCGACGGCGGCACTGAAGTGGGCAACGGCAGTGATGGACAACGGCAACGCAGCAGAGAACAACTGCGCCGGACGATGGCGGCGCCGCTGGCAGCGCTGGACGGTGGCGGCGCAGCTGGCAGCGCTGGACGGCGGCGGCGCAGCAGAGAGCGACGGCGCAGCAGCGGCAGAGAAAAAAACGGAAGAAGCAGCAGCGGCAAAAAACCGGCGGAAACACGACGATCACACCAACGATCTCTCACGCGCTGGCTCTGATACCATGTAGAAACACACACCAAGATGGAGAGAAAGAGAAGGAACACACAATATACGTGGAAAACCTCAAAGAGAGGTGAAAAACCACGGAGAAGCTCTAACCTAGGTGCACAACCGCAACCCTAGGAGAGAGAAAATGTTATTCCACATAATTCAACACTTACACATAAGGACAATATATAGAGGGAGAGAGGAGAAGCCGCCTAGGGTACCGAGCCTGCCTCGATACCCGTGCCCCATAGAACCGGGTCCAGATATGGACCCGGTTCCCACAACAACATATTCTAACACTTCCCATTTTTGGACTGATGCTATTGCCACAACTTGCTATTTAAGCAATAGAACTCCAAGTTCTAGCATAGATGATAAGATTCCTATTGAATTTCTTTTAACAAGGACATTTTCAATTCAACATCTCAAAGTTTTTGGGTGCAAATGTTATGTTCATGTTCAAGAAAATTTTAGAAACAAGTTTCAGAAACGAGCTACGAAATGTATTTTTTTGGGTTACTCTAGTAGAAAAAGAGGATACAAATGTTATCATTCTATTTCTACAAAATTGCTTGTTGTTCGTTATGTTAAGTTTTTTGAGCAGGAGCCATACTTTGGTGCCTCAATTTAGGGGGAGCAAATAAGTAGTGAAAATTTGCAGCATAGTGAACAAGTCCGGCCTCTCATTGATGTTTTTAACAACGTCCTTGCTGCCGACCACCAGTATACAGAGTCTAATTCCATAGATCATAGAGAGGAGTCAATCATGGAAGAACTTGAACAACTATCCCCAGAGATCGATGTATCTGAATCAACCCAAAGCCAAGGTCCTGAGCCACCTATTTGTCGTTCCACTCATAATACCAGACCACCAATCAAACTGAGTGACTATTACACCTACTTGACTGCAGACAAAGTTCATTCAATAGAAAAATATGTAACATTTCAGACCCTATCTCGCCCTTACCAAACCTATGTGTTAAACACTTACTCTCAAACCGAACCAAAAACCTTTGACGAGGCCAATAGGGATAGTAGATGGAGACAAGCTATGAAAGAAGAACTTATTGCGTTGCAAAAAAATCAAACTTGGGATCTTGTACCTCTCCCTGAAGGAAAGAAAGTGGTTGGATGTAAGTGGGTGTATAAAATAAAGTTTAAAAGCGATGGGACTATGGAACGATTCAAGGCTCGTCTGATAGGAAAGAGTTTCATGCAGACTGAAGGAATAGATTACAATGAAACATTCTCTCCAGTCGCCAAAAATGAACACTATCAGAATTTTACTTTCTATTGAAGCTAATAAAAGGTGGGATCTAATGCAGTTTGATGTTAAGAATGTTTTTTTGCATGGAGAACTTCATGAAGAAGTGTATATGGAAGTCCCACAGGGTGTTCCAAACCAAAACGGGTATGTCTGTAAGGCCAAAATAGTCTCCTCGTGCTTGGTTCTCTTGCTTAAGTGATGTTACAATTACACCATGTTCACCTATACTAGAGGTTTGAAAATTGTTATCTTACTGGTTTATGTAGATGACATTATTTTGACAGGTGATGACACAGTATTCATGGCCCAAGTCAAACAACTCCATAATAAGCAGTTTGAAATCAAAGATCTAAGTGTTTTAAGGTATTTTTTGGGCATTGAAGTTGCACACTCTAACAAAGGAATTTTTATTTGCCAACGGAATTATATTCTTGATTTATTAAAAGAGGCAGGGTACATTGGAGCTAAGGCCGCCAACACTCCTTTGGAACTAAACTGCAAGTTGCACAAAGAAGATGGAGACATTGTTAAGAATGTTCAAGGTTTTCAGAAACTCGTTAGTAAACTCATAAATTTAACTGTGACTAGGCATGATGTTGCTTATGCTGTTAGCTTAATAAGTTAGTTCATGTATAAGCCAAGATCCACACATGTTGAAGATGCACATAGAGTGTTGAAACATCTAAAAGGGACTCCAGGAAAAGGAATACTCAAGAAATGTGATCAGCAACTTGAAGTAGTTGGATAGGCAAATGCTGATTAGGCAGGAGATCCAAATGATCGCAGATCTACATCTAGCTACTGTACATTTTTTGGAGGAAATTTGGTAACAAGAAAAAACAAAAAACAAGTTGTGGTGGCAAGGTCAAGTGCTAAGCTGAATACTGAGCAATGGTTGCTTGCACTTGTGAAACTATGTGGGTCAAAGCATTGCTAAAAGACATGAACATTGAAATAAAGAGAGCTATGAACTTAATGTGAGACAACATGGCTGCAATATATATTGGACCTAATCCTATTTTTCACGAGTGCACCAAACATATAGAAGTTGATTGTCACTTTATTAGGGAGAAGGTTCAAGATGGTACCATCACAACTCCACACGTTAAAAGCGATAGGCAGCTAGCTGACATCTTCACTAAGAGTCTTGTGAAGGACAAACACCAATACATATCAAACAAGTTGGGGAAAATTGATATCTGCTCACCAACTTGAGGAGGAGATTGTTGGAAACATTTGGAAGGGAATCTAGTGTGCCGAAATAGGAGAACAGATCATGCCAAAAAATCAAGAAAAACAGAGCTGATCAAGTCCAGCTAAATCAGGAGCAGTTCAAGATCAAGAGATAAAAGATTAGCTTCCTTTTTTCTTGCTACAAAGATCATGTTTATCAAATTCATGTTCTTGTGCTCTCGTCTTCTATATATTGGAGTTGTATCGAGATCAGATGTACTTAAACTCAATAAGATCAATATTTTCCCTTCTCGTGGATGTAGGCTTGAAATTGCTGAACCACATAAATCCTTGCTTTTTGTTTTTTTGTATAGCTACTATTTCTCTTGGATACAATGTTTTTTTAATAATATTATGCCATGATTCATATATGAATGAATCATATATTGTATAAGTTTAGGCCTCAGTGCACTAATAGTTTGCTATAACAATCACAGTAGCCAAAGCTCATCTTGGAGCTGGTGAGGTGATTTCCAGTAGTCCATAATGATCAGACATGTGGTCGAGCAGAGCAGCAGCTTGCAGCCAAGTAATGCAGCATATTATGGCCAACACATGCACAGATTAGTGTTTGAGAGAGGAAATATGGCGACCAAGTGCATTTTGCAGTTGTAGGTTTTGAGTAGTGGCCAAGTGTCCAAGCAGTATTACCGAAAGTTTGAGAGGTGGCCAAGGTGTACTCGGGTAGTGTTAATAGCTTATTTGGATAACT
Source organism: Nymphaea colorata (assembly GCF_008831285.2). Classification (NCBI taxonomy): domain Eukaryota; kingdom Viridiplantae; phylum Streptophyta; class Magnoliopsida; order Nymphaeales; family Nymphaeaceae; genus Nymphaea; species Nymphaea colorata. The sequence continues at coordinate 364,461 of NC_045149.1, forward strand.
GAGCAGTTGCTTTAGTGGTATGTTAGTTTGGGCAATTTTTTTTGGTTTTATGTCCGATTTATGCAATGTTATTTGGTTTTGAGTTGTTGAGCTTCTTTATCATGGTGTGTGGCAAATACTCCACTACGTTGCAACCTATAGAGAAGGAGCTTATCGCTAAGGCTGTTGACTCAGCCGTGATAGATAGATTGTTTGATCATATGAGCATACTAGGCCAAACTGCTATGAGCTGCAATGAATGAGGCAAGAGGTAGCCGACCTTCATGGGGAAATTAGACCACACAATTCTTGGCCTTCTCGAGGGCATGTTTGGGGCTTATGAGGAGCAAGATAATAAAATATGGAAATTGGATAACGTGATGAAAAACTTGGTTGACAACTTTAGAAGGAGACCTTCTGATAATGAGATACTTGTGCTTAATAGTATAGTTGCTGGTGTTGTTGGTACCTTGTATGGTGCAAGCATGAGGGCCTTAGTGTCAACCACAATAGGCGTGCCTATGTAGTAGGTCTAGCTCAGGCACCTATGCCATTTTATGGGGCTAATGGCATTGTAATGAAATCCAGCAGAGGCAATGGTGGTGCTTTTGGAGCAAAGAGAAAATTAGAGATGCATGAGAGTGTCAAAGAACAGTTGTCACCCAAAGACCTCCACCATCGTATGAGAGTGTTGACCTACACCCTTTTTATGACTTGGTTCAACCTACCTTGCCGAGAGTTACATTAGATTTTCTTAAGCTAACTTACCAAAACACACGTCATGAACTTTAAGATCTATCAGTATTTTTGCTCTTAACAAGTGCCTAGAGACCAATAGACACCAATATGCATCCTCCATTTTAGGGAGAGGTCATGTGATGGTACCGATTCGTAATTGATACTTGGCCTCATTCAGAGTTGGAAGAATTATTAGAAAAAGATAGGTTTTGGTTTGGAAATTCCACTTTACAAATTATGAAATTGAGTTAAGGTAGTGTTTTCTCCCTTATAATCAATACTCTATAATGCCAATACCAGATTCTTCATTCTAGAATTGGAAGAATTAGGAACACTATGTCATACTCTAAAGTAGCGCTATGTTTGCTTAGTGTGGATGGACATTCCTAAAATTAAGTTCTAGCATTTGATAGGAATGCATGAAGAGAAATTGGAACATGCCTTGGGTTTGTTGTTGGAACATATAAATCATTGGTCGTAGTTTGTTTTATATATATTCAATTTTCACACACACACACACACACACACACATATATATATATATATACATATATATATATATATATATATATATATATATATATATGTATATATACATATATTATATATATATGTATATATATATGTATACATATATATATGTATATATATATGTATACATATATATATGTATATATATATGTATACATATATATATATATATATATATATATATATGTATGCATATATATATATATATGTATATATATATATCTGTGTGTGTGTGTTCAATTTTCACACACACACACACACACACGCATATATATATATATATATATATATATATATATATATATATATATATATATATATATATATATATATATATATATATATATATATATATATATTATATATATATATATATATATATATATATATATATATATATATATATACATATACATATATATGTATATATGTATATATATATATATATATATATATACATATACATATATATGTATATATGTATATATATATATATATATGTATATATATATCTGTGTGTGTGTGTCTGTGAAATTGAAATCAATCGTCTACCTCTATAGCTGCCCAGTTGAAGTGTGATGATAATGTGTCTATAATGCATTGTATGTTGAATAATAGGACACATTCTTCTACCCTTTCATGGGAGTCAACTCCTGCTACCTTGAGACCAAGCCAACTGAAAAGATATTCTGATCAATCCCGAGAGAATTTCAATTAAACGTTAAACAAAGATTTACAACACACATTTATATACTTTGTGTAGTTATATATATAATTAATTGCTTCCTAACGTTTGTGGTGCAACCATAATCTCTTGTGCACCTTGTTGGCATCCTTTTACACATGCACTTCCACAAGCATATGACGGTAAACATGTGATACTCACAATAATCTGATTGTCTTCAAATTTTATATTTTTCATGGCCTTGATAGGCAGATGGAGCCACCCAATATCCGAGAGATCAGTCCATGAATAGGGGATTGGTCTCATAAATGGATGCCAATGTCATGACCTATCTTTTTGGTTTTTAATATGAGGGTTATGTATTATGAACGACCCAAATTTTGTATGTACTACGAAGACCACATTATCATCCCACGAACTTCACTCATAGTGCAATATCTACTTCGACACCACCATACCTTGCTGGCTATGGACCCTTAGGGTGTGAAGAAGGGCTCAAGCAGGATGAAGGCCAAGTTTTGTTTGGGGTGAATGAAGTTAAAAGCGACTAGATTTATTCTAGTGTATGCTATATGCTAGTTTGAAAAGTATGAGGCAACCATGCCATCGGCCTACTTGTTCACTTTGTCGATACCCTATTGGCCATAAGAGGATATATCGATGGATTTTATTAATGTCATGCCTTGGTCGAATGAGAAAGAGGCTACTGTCATTGAAATTGATCAATTCATAAAATATGGGTACTTCACTCCATTGCACCATATTATACTGCTTGTTTAGTAGCCGAGTGTACTGTGAATCTATCACAAGTTGCATGGAGTTCAATATTCTTCAACCAGTTCTGGAAAAAAATCATGAAGATGGTAGGCAACCCAATTATTGTTCAGTACAATTCATCACCTCAAACTGATAACTAGAGTGAGGTTGTCAACCTCACGAGTGAGGCATACTAGAGGATTTCTATGAGTGACAATTCATTCACTTGGGTGAAACACCTATCATGGTACGATTGGTTCTACAACACTAGCCCTCACTTGGCAATTGGTATGGTACAAATAGTTCTACAATGTTAGCTTTCACTTGGGACAAATAGTTTTAAAGTACTAGCTCTTACTTGGTGACTGTTATGGCCCCTTGTGAGTCCATATATGGTTGGCACCTCTCATCTTCCCACCTATTAGAAGGTGTTAGTTGTTGACCCAAAGGTGGAGAAAACACCAAAAGACAAAGACAATATACTATGTATATTTGTAGTAGAACTTGACAAATGCCTATAACCATATGCGGCAACCTCATGGCAAGGGTGGCAAAGAAAGGGATCTTAGTGTGAGTGATTATATATGGATGAAGTACTTGCTTCCAAAACATTTGTCAAACAACCATACCCAAATCTCCTACTGTGTTATTACAAGTCATACCATGTCACTCATTGCTATTGGAAGACAACATAATGTTTTACCTTATTTACAGTGCATTTAGTCTTCCATGTAAGCAGGCTTAAACCATACATAGAAGACCATCTACAAAGTTGTTGATTATGAGGACAAGTCACTAATACTTAAGGAAGATAGTTTGATTGAGGAGAGTTTGGAGGCATGGTTCCATAGTAAAGGAGTGCTCGGTAGAATGGAAATTTAGAGAAATGAGATAAAATTGGGAGGATGTCAATAACACTACATTTTAGTTTCTCTAGCTATAGACTTTGGGCAAGTTTGCCTAATGGGGATAGATCCGATTGGGACCTTTTAGTACCCCTCAAAACATTCGGTAGGCATAGATCGGGGTGGTAGACAGTACTCTAGTAGGAGTTTTAGTGCAATCATGAGATAAGTTAGGAGGATAGCAAGCCTCTTTTGCCCATGGGGAGCTCTGGCCAGAGACTTCTTGTAGGGGCCATGCCCAATAACTGATAATCATGCCGACCGGTGAATGAGGCTAGTACAAACCATGGCCACATTTTCAGCCATAGCACTAGAGTACCTTAGACATTGTGGGTTGCAAACTGCTAAAACACCACCTACAGCAAAGAGTCATGCCATATGCAGCTGAACCTTTGATTAAGGAATATGGGAGACATTGGCCACGGTCGACTATTGGAGAGGGTAACACTTCACACTGTCCAAGAATACGTCGAGCCTAGTTCGCCACTATCAACAACAATACCGCTCTGCTCAATGCAATACTAAGTGCAACCAAGCTCAACCGGCCATGTTGCAGAACAATATGGTAGTCAAGATTGGACAACGTACATGGTGACTTCACATGCTCAGAGGATTGTAGATGCAGGAAGCCGAAGGCATGTGATAGTGGACAAATCTGTAGAGATGTTGTTGGCCACATTAGGAAATAGAGCCAATGACTTGTCGAGTGTTAGGTAGATAAGTCGAGATGTTGAGCCCAAAGGAGCAGCCAATGGCTATGACAATGAGCTGCATGACCTATGCAGGAGCTTTGTAGGCTGTGTGAGGGCGCGGTAACCAACACAAGATGTGGTATTGAGGCGTAGACTTCACCTGACAAATATTTTCATCAAGAAAATTTCGCAATTAAATTAACATGCTAGGGTTAATCTCTTATGGGACGGTGTCATAAATGGTTACAGTCAATCAATCCAATAGATTACTATAGGGAGTGATAATCTCATCTAAAATGAGTCTAATTTTTGTATCATTTTTGTGCATTTTTTGGGCACTTGATTGAGTTGTTATCGCTCTTAAGAGTTGTATTTTTTCGTGAGCAATAAAACCAAACTTTTCTAACGTATTCATTCTTTAGTATAGTTCTCTAACAAGCGGTCGAATGGTTCACTTAAATTGACAATCAAACTCCTCCATACGTATAATTTTGCACCCATAATGATTTTAGAGTTGTTTTTAATGTATATCAAGTTACAACGGCAGCATTCCATTGTGATCGAGATTGTTCTTAATCTACCTCAACTCAACAAGACTTGGCATCCATCCATTGCATATTCTTGCATTCATCGAGTCCCCAACTCACAAGCTCACTCTCCCCTACTGATTCTAGCTATTTATCCTAATTTCATTCTTAGATTTATCTGACCACGGCAGGAACTTCTCTTCATATGCTAGATCAACTTTTTTTACTATCTGCTTTATGCTCTAGCATGCTGATTTACTGATTGTGGTTAGAATTATCTGTTTCTTACATGAATATCCTTGATATACTCACAATATGTTCAAATTGTTGTTGATCCCCACTTGTCTTTCTCATTCTATGATAGATTGGTGTTTTTGCGTTTTTTGTATGCTATGCAGGGATTAGATTACTTATGAACATCTAATTCTTGATATTTCAGCTATGGATAGTTAGATTATTAGTTTTATGTTTTAATTCTCTGATCATCTGAATCTTGACCATATTATGTGCTTGGCCTTTACTAGACTGCTCTTGCATGATATTCATACTGGGCCTGCTATCATCCACTATAAACTACTTTGTTGCATAAGTGTAAACAGCTGAATATAGTCATTACTTATTTGAGTTGTCTTAATTTTGGAGGATTAAGAGTTTGCAAGTTTTTACTATTATTGAAGAAGCGTTGTTAGGGCACAATCCATCTTGGTGTCGCCAGCATTGAATGTGGCCAGTGTTAGTGCTAGTTGGCATCGAAGGCAGCGACCTTGGCACTGCCGAACACCCCTAGCATGAGTGTGTATTGCCACTTCCTCACTACCAAGAAAAGCTCAAATGTGGGAGCTACCTCAATTGAGGCCTTGGGGCAACTTTGGATTCAACCATAATGAGTGGTAGGCCTTCTTGTGTGAACATACAGATATGGACGACATCAACTTCTTTTTTTATCACAGCATGGATGGCATTGACCTTGGGAGCAAGATCTTGGTAGTTTGCTGTACGGAGATGCCAGGTGAAGTATTTGGCCATAGGTACGAACTCTCACCACCCTCTAGGCTTGAGGAATTTAGGGCAATTTGGGGCTATGTTAAGCCAAGGTTGGGAGAGTTGACTTCCTCAAGGGGCCCTAGGCTCAGAGAGACACAGTCTCAGGCTGTTAACCTCTTTGGAACAGCTTGGAAGTCTCAAGTTGTAGATCTCTTTTGACCAGCCAGCTATGGTTGTACATTTGTGGTCTCGCTTGGTGGTGGATGGTACATGAGACTCTTGTGTGAGATTGAGATTTTTTTAAGGGGGAAATAATGTGTTCATTCAGCACACTTGTATTTTATTAGTCTTATTCCTTTTGAGTTGATATTATGGTGAGTTTAAGATTTAAGCACTTGTTCTTACCTTTAGTAATTATTGATATCAATAAGCAAGAAGTTGAAATAAAAGAGCAGTTACAACAAGATAAGGCACCAGATTTAAAATTGAAAATATTTCCTAATTGTAAATATTTCCATGATGTACCTATTTAATGTTTTGGGCTGAATGAATTAACTTATAGGGTGAGAGTAGTATGTGTGCATCATGGATGTAGGATTTATTATGAACCATGTTAAAATCTCCTTTTTTCGCTTGTAGTGATTCTACTTCATGGTGTTAGATCTTTAAGTCTTCGCGGGGATTTTTTTTCTTCATGGTCTAATTTTTGTTGCAACACCCATGTCGCCCACCCAATCTTCTTCATTAATGCCAGCAGCTCAGTACCCTTACCTTTTCACCATTCATATTGCTGATTTTGTCATCATCAAGCTCATGCACAGGAATTTTTTCCTTTGGCAAGCCCAAATGCTAGGGTTAATTGAAAGCCAAGATCATATGGGAATTATAGATAGATAGACTCCTAAGTTTACCACCACCAATGAATCAAATGAAAATGGCGTTATTAGTAGCCATCCAAATCTTGTCTATGATGCATAAAAAAAATCTGATTGTCTTTTGAGTTGGTGGCTTGGCTCATTATCTGAAGAAGTGCTTAATCTTGTAGTTTTACTTCAATCATCCACAGTGGTTTGGAATATGCTCTCAAAGTCATTGGAAAGAATGAAAGTATATTCTTGTCTAGAAACGACATATGTACTGAAAACAAGACAAGAGCATAACTGAATTTGTCACAAGATTTAAAAATATTTGCGATGAGCTAGCAGTCATAGAAAAATATATTAGTGATGAGGACAAGGTTTTTGGCTTCTCAATGGCCTTGGACCAGGCTATGAGGCCTTCATGACAACTAGGTAAAACCTCTTATTAGATCCTATTTGAATGTAGTGTATTTTCTTGAAGGCCATGAAAGGATGAAAGATCTACATGCTAGTGATGGAAAACTCAATCAAAATGTGGTTTTTGTAAGTCAGCAGGTTTCTCAATCAAACCGAGGATATAGGTACTACAATAGATGCAATAATGGAACCGATTTAGTTCACATGGCCACGGCTTCATCCCTGCGACATATGCTAGAGATAATCGTTCTCAAAACTGATGGCAAATTCTTCCAATCAAGATTGTCCATTTTGCCACATTTGTGGATTGAGATAAGACAACCATGAAGTGCTAACATCGTTTTGACGAAGCCTACCAGCCAAAGGATCTCCCACAAGTGTTCTCAATTATGAAGGTGATGGATCCTATAGATGATGAATGGTACTCCAATACTGGTACCTCAACTCGCATCACTGATAATCTAGGTTACAATTAATCCTATTTCAAATATAATGGATCTGATAATGTCATGGTAAGCAATGACGATAAATTGTAGATTACTCATATAGGAAGTGTTGATTTAAATGTTGGTGAAAGAACTATTTCTTTGCATGACACTTTGGTGGTTCCTTGAAATTAAGAAAATTTTAATTTTGGTCAGTTAGGTTATATCTTCCATGCCATATACATTTGACTTCACTTCATTTTGCTATAAACAAAAAGATGACTTTGCAAGTGATTGCAATAAAGTTTAGGGAGCGCAAGCTTTCTACATTAAAAGCAAACTTCAAGGCAGTTTTCTTCTCAAATGATCAAGGCATTAATGTTTGAAGTATAGCACAACATATTTGGCCATCCAGTTGCAAAAATAATTACTTTTCTTAATTTTAGAGGCTTGATTTCTCTTTCTAATATGAACTTTGGTTTTATTTTATGCTATATATGTCAAATTGGCAAAACTACATGTTTGCTTTTTCTCCCATTTGTCGATGAAAATTATGGTTTATTTGAAGAAGTGCATTGTGATCTTTGGGGACCTGCACCAATTCATTCTTGCCAAAAATTTCAATACTATAAGTTGTTTGTTGATCATTACACTTGGTATTCTTGGATTTATCCATCAAAGCAAAAATCAGATTTTTTGGAAAGTTTCTTAGAATTTATAATGGTTGGCACTCAGTTTGTAGATGTTTTCAAATGTTTTTAGATCGATGAGGGAGGCAAATTTAATGGTGACGCCTTGATGAAATACTTAAAAGGTAATGAGATCAGGCACAAAAGGCTGCAACAAGATATTTGAACAGGATGACGTTCTTGAACACCGTCACCGAACAGTCATAGAGTTGAGACTAGCTCTTTTATTTTATACTCCCCTGTCAATATTGGGCACAAGCTTTTACAACTACCATGTGGCTCATAAATAGGTCACAGAGTCCAAATTTTAATATGAAATGCCTGTAGGAACGGCCTTTCCAAAAGCAACTAAACTACTCTTCTCTTGGATCATTTGTGTGTAGATGTTATAATTGTATTAAATGATACAATTAACATAAGTTTCACCCAAATAGCTTACCTTGCGTGTTTGTTGGGTACAGTGATGCACACAAAGGACATAGATGTTCTTTCGTTTGACTGGTCGAGTTTATTTTTCTAGACATATGGTCTTTGATAAAGGTATATTTCCATAAGATCTTGCACGTATTTATGTGGACCTTCTCTTATATGATCACCACCATGAATACCTTGAGATGTCTAATACCCAAGACCCGAATTTCAACCACTATTATGATCCTTTACCCAACTCTTCCATTGATACTTTGGTACCCTCTTAACCTCCCAGCTCCTCTCTGACCCATTCCATGGCTACACAATCTCAGTCCGACATTTTAAAGCTCAATCTCGTATACCTTCTCATCTCTCATAGTCCCCTTAAGATGTTATACTATTGCTCTAAAGTAGCCAAGATGGCATCAAGTTATGGTGGATGAAATGACTACTCTACAGGCTAACGATACTTCAACTTTAGTCTTTTGCACTCTTTCTATGAATGTTATTCGCAGCTGATGCGTCTCTAAGATCAAGCTTAAACATGATGGCACCTTTGAATGGCTCAAAGCACGGCTTGTTGCTCAAGGTTTTGACCAAGTTCATGGAATTGATTTCCTACAAACGTTCTCAAGAGTGGTTGAGTGTGCAACTATAGGGTTAGTTCTCTCTCACACTCTTGCTTGTGACTGGCATCTCCATGAGTTAGATGTCAAGCATGTTTTTCTTAATGGGTATCTCTCATAAATTGCCTATGTTGAACCTCCTAGATTAAAAAATTTAGCTCTTCCCAATTATATTTGCAAGCTTAATTGAAATTTGTATGGCTTGAAACAGACACCATCAGCCTGGTATGATCGAGTTGCAAAACTTTTTGTTCTATCATGGATTTCATGCTAGCCTTGCTGACTTGTCTCTTTTTGTTCGATGAATGGATGAATTGACCACATTGTTATTATTATATGTCGATGACATTATTCTTCCGCGCAGCAATTTTTTTAGCCATTTTTCAACAACAGGTTTACAATACTTTTGCCAAGAATGACCTCGGTGAACTTCAAAGCCCAATCTCAATTTCAGACTAATTCTATGTTTTAAATTGGGATCCGGTTCAAAAAATCATATAGAAGCCTAAGATAAATCCCAAGAACCAAATCTAGATCCAAAGCCCAGCCCTAGATCCAAATCTGTATTCAAATACTAGCCCCAAATCCAAAATGGATCCCTAGACTCAAACCACATACAAAATGGATTCATATCCAAATCCAAATTCTAAAAATAGATCCACAACAAAACTTTAGATTTTGACTCTCATACAATTCTCAAATTTGGACTCATTTGATCCCAATTTGTGCTTTCATATCAATTCAGATCTGATCTAAACCCAAGATCCAGATTGTAGATCCATATCCTCATTCAGATCCAAATTCTTGATCTAGATCCAAACTTACATCTAATTCCATGTTTTCACCTTATCGGGTCTAAATCTAAGACTCAAAACCAAAAATGAGTTTTAGTTTAAAATTCAAGATGCAAATCCAAATATATTATTTTTTATCTGTTCTAAGCTTTTGATCCAGTTCTAGCCCCAAATGTGAGAGCTAGATCAATTTTCCCTTAGTCAACATATTTTTGGATAGATTTGACCTTCTAAGTGTTTTTGAGTTATTTTTAAGGCAATAATGACTAATTAATGGACAATTTCTATTTTTAAAAAGACCACAATGCCCTTCAGCCTTTTTCCTCTATAAATACCTCCTCATTTCTCTCATTTAACATGAAAAACCCATCATCTTTTCAAGCCTTTGAGTTGTCTCTCTCCTCTTCTAGATTTCTTCTTCTTTCTCTTCTTCTTGTTCAACTTTTTTTTTTTTGGCTCTCCTAATCTCTAAGCCTTCATTCCAAAGAAGAGGAGACCTTGGAGGAGCTTGTGATGGACTCCTAGGGAGATCTCTAACCCGTTCAAGCCATCATTAAGGAGTTCTTTTTGCCTAAGATCTAAAGAGCTGCCTATACATCAAATCTTTTTTTTTTAAATATTTATAGTTTTTCTTTCTACCATTTTCTTGTCCATTCTCTTCATAATAAGTCGATGAAGGCCTAGAGTCTCTTTGAAGCTAAGGATTTACATTGAAGCTCTGGAAAGCATGACCTAGGCAAACATTTTTCTCAAGATCATTTTACCTCTCATTTTAACTCATTTATCTTTTTTAAACTTATTTTCCTCTCATTTTAACTTGTTCTTTTCTCATTCTTTACTCCTCTTATTTTCATTTTAATGTTTATCTCTCTCATTTTTAATTTTCCTCTATCATTTTAACTTATATACCTCCCATTTTAATTTCTCATCTTTATTCCTCCTTTTGATTTTATTCATCTCCTCATTTCTCTCTCATTTAATTCTTTCTCTTTCAAACATCTCTCTTTTTCTTTCTATGTATTTTCATTTTTTTTCCTTTCTTTCTTTTAATTTTCTCTATTGATTCTTGTTCTCTCATCACATATCTATCTTTTCATTTCTTTGTCTAATTCTCTATTTTGACTGTTTGATTTAATGTGGATGTACATTAAGGTGTGAGGATTTGGGGTGGGTCATTTTTCTATTTTTATCATTTTGAGGTTGTGACATATCCAATCTGAAACACCCAAACATGCTTGATGTACATGTTAATTTGCATTGAGCATGTCATTTTTTATTTTTAAATTGCAAATCCATTTTTCATATTTTTTTTAATCATTATTCTAGTCTTTCATTGGACCACCTATATTTTCAATACATCATTCTTGAAATTTACTTAAGATTTAAGAGAAACATCCTACAAATTATAATATTTTCTTGTTTCAAATATCAAATCTTTATACATTTCAACATATTATTTTGATATTTGCAATATTCCAAAATCTTTCTCTTTGGCCATATGATGAACAAGAACTATGGTCATCGTCCATCTATTTTGATATCTTGTTTTCAAACAAAACTTGAAAAACTTGTTTTTACGAAGTATGACAAGTTGAAGCCATGTTTTGTAAAAATAAGTAATTTACAAGTATGTTTCCAATGATATTTCCTTAAACAAGTTGAAAACTTCGATTTTTCATAACTATATTCAAATAAAAGTTATCTTTTAGTTGAGTTTTAGTGATAATATTTGAAAAACTCAAATGATCATACAAGCGTCTTTTTTTAATGCTATTTGGCTATTCCAACAATTCAATCTCAAGTTTGTAAAGTTACTAACTATTAAGGGTTCGTTAACCTTTAAAACCATAGTTCTAGACCTAAGGGCACCCTACTTTTTTCTAAAACCAAACCATATTTAATCATTTCAAAATTTGTCTCAATATATTTTATTTAGACTTGAGCACACATGCATGTAGGATTTATGAAACATTTCAAATATAAGAATGTGCAAAGCAATAGGCTAGTTCTTGATTGGATTACCCCCAATAAAGGCGTTGGAAATGGCCGGACCTCGTATCGATGGGTAAGTCCCTTTATCTCTCATTTTAAAACAAAACTTCATTCTTCTGAAGCACTCCAAAGACCAAAATAGATTTTTGGAAGTGCAAAAAATGGCGAATGTAATGGGACCAGTCATCGTCTAACTAACCTCTTTATTTGCGTATTTTAAGAGTTAAATGTTAGCTTTAATGCCAACACTTATCATGCACCTATCTTCATGTTTTAAATCTAGTGGCATTCCATTACATATGTCTCTAAGCATGGTTTGATGATTCGATTTTATATGCTTTCTTGCATCTATCTAGGAGTAACTGAGGATACTTATTCATGTTCATTTAGACTTGGAATTCAAATACAAACCTTCCCAATTTAAGGTTTGATTGGTTACATTATGTGCTCATTTTTTATTTTAATCACAGTCTTGGGCAATATTACATTAGAGACAACCGATTTTGTATGTTTGCTCATATTTCAAAGCTTCCTATACCTATTTGTCTCTGGCATCATGTTGTGAGACTCAGTCATACTGAACAACACCTGGGGCAAGAAAGTCATCTCGTTAGTACCATGAGTAGTAATTTGTGGTATATTGACGAGTACCAAGGAGAAATGAGAAACCCAACTTTTAGTTGCCTAATGAAGGAGTTGATCCTCGTACTAGGCCTTTTGGGTAAGTTATATTGACATATTTTATATGGAACAATCAAACGATCATAGTTGATCAAACCAAACTCAATCTGGGTCCTATGTTCCTTTTCCAAATATATGTACGTGATGTTTATCATTGTATGATGAATGCATGTATGTCTTCCATCTTTCTCATTTAAATCAATATTTTTTTTATCATCTCTATCTAATCTTCAACATGACCACATCATAAACTCATGCTTTAACCCTACCACCTAATTAACATTGTTTTTTCAAGTTCTATCATTTGACAAGTCCATTTTTTTAAAATTGTTTCAAAATCTACCTCTTATCATACCTTGTCAACCCCTTATTTATTCATTTGTCCAACCTCCTATTCTTGAACATGATAGCAATCTATTTGTTCAATTACCAACTTTATTTAACTCTAGTCATGCATTCTTTTTATCCTCCTTTATATTTAGCCAAATAATTTCCTAGCTTCAATATCCATAGTGTGTTTTTCTTCTCATTTTACTACTTTCATGATTTTATTGGGTCATTATTTATTCCAAGTTGATTACTAATCTTTGCTTTACTCTAGTATATTCTATTTTCAATCGTTGGATACTTGATTGACTTATTCATTCACCCCTATTGAGTCTATATCTTTCTAAATCAAACCTCATGTATTTATATTTTTGCCTGAGCTTTAATCCTCTAAAGTCAAGATTCTTCACCACTAGTAAATTGTTTATACTTTTCTCTATTTTCTTATATTATCTTTATAATGCTATCAACTTGATATCTCAATGTGAAAATCACTATCTACTAATCATATTCTTATAATAAGTTTTTTTCCTACAAGCTTTGTTTCAATTGCTTATCAAATCGAAATTTTTTTTATACCTAAGCTCACGCACATGATATTATCTTTCACCCTCAATTTTCTACTAGCAATAAATATATCAATTTCTTTTATACAATTTTGTTCACACCGTTCTTTTTGTTGAGGCATTTTCTATTATTTTCTTTTCCTAAGTCTCAATCAAGGACACCAACCATCTATTTTTTACCCAGTACATTGGTGCATTCTGTTTTGAATAATCTTATCTCTCACTAGTCATGGCAATTGCTAACATTGGGGCATTTTTCTTAATTATGAAGATTTTGAAGAATCTTCTAAATTGCCTTTGCGACATATAATTTTATTTCACAAGAATTATTAAAATCATCCTTGTCCATAGGGGTGCACAACGAGTCGAGTTACTCTAACTCGACTCGTTTAAGCTCGACTCGTAAGTTAAACGAGCTGCTTCATTAATTAAATGAGTCGAGCTCGAGTTGACGAGTCAACTCAATTAATTAATCGAGCCGAGTTCGAGTTCACTTGAGTGAACTCGTTAAAGCTCGACTCAGCTCGATTAGTTAATGAACCGGTTTTAAAAAAACCGGTTGGGACTCATTTCTTCTAACTTCAAAGGCGGGAAAGAAGTTTTAGGGTTTCCTTTCGTCCCTCTTTTCGACTCCGACTCTCCCTCTCTCTGACTTCTCCTTCTAGGGTTTCTTTTCATTCTCCCTCTCACTTCTCCTTCTCTTCTCCGCCTGTGCTCGCTCCTGCCGCCCTGTGTGTGCTCTCTGTGTTTGATGGGCCCTGGTTACAGCCACACCAAGCCAAGCACTTGCCCTGTTGTCGGCATCACACCGCTATCCTCTGCTCCTCGCTCATTTCTTCCGGCGATCATCCAACCAGGGACTCGACAAAAGGTACTGTCGTCTTGCTCTTACCGGTTGTCGCTAGAATGGAACATGGCAGGGCACACCGCTCGCATTTTGCCCTCTATTTTTTTAGGGCACCAAAGAGGAACACATCGTTCTATTGCCCTCTGCTTTTTAGGGCAGCGAAGAGAAGGCACCAAAGAGGAGCACATCGCTCTCCGTTGCCCTCTGTTTTTTAGGGCACCGAAGAGGAGCACTTCGCCTGCCCTCTTGTTTTTTTTTCTGCTGCATTCACCTTCCGTGCAAGAATCATCTCTTGCTGGAGCGCTTGTTGTCTGTTGGATCGCATTCCAAATGATATATTTAATATGATTGCATATGCTAAGCCAGTAAAAGTCGCTTTGCTAGTGAAGTTGCTTCTGTTTGAGTGATGTTTTGCAGCTTGGTGTTAACAGGTTTTGCTCTCTTTAGATGGCAAACTTTGCTGTTACGTATATTGGATATTCTAAGTCCTGCATTTATTCTATTGGATTGATATTGATAATGTTATTGTTTTGTAGTTTGATATTGCATGAGGTTGCAAAAATAAGCTTCTTGCTTTGTTTATTTATACTTGAGCCAGCTAAAGAGTTCGTATCCACCTAGAAGAAACCTCTCAGTGCTGTGATGATGCAAAAAGGAAAAGTTCTGTTCTGCAGATCGGCTTCTAAACATTTTTGTGTGTATGAATGCAAATTTACATAAAGATGTTTATTCATGATGAAGCAAAAAGCTGTGATGTAGAAGTAACAGAACTAAACTTGAAGTTCTATTCCTAAATAATGAGGATTGTATTCAAGTAAATAATTAACAGGCTGATATTGACTATTTGGTTTCTTACCTTGATTTGGATTTTGGAGTTCCCCAAATAATTATATAGTAAACAAGCAATTTGAGTGAGATGATGGCTGCTATTTTTGAGAAACAACAGTGGTGAAGGTTTTGAAATTCAGAGATGGCTCGTACAGGTTAGCATCTTGTGTACTCCTTGATCTTAAGTGCCCTGCCCACGTTAAGTGATTATTCCTGGTTAACTTTGTGGCTTATGAACTGTCTTTTACATTTTTCAGTTTGAAGACTTTGCCAATCACAATGCATTTGAGTTGCTTGCAAAGTATGGGACTACACATCTCGTCTTCAATGATGATATACAGGTAAAGTTATACAACTGTAGTATGTGTATTTCTTCTGCTTTTTTCTTTTCAATTTTTTGTAATGTATATGTGTTCTACTAAACTTCATTGCCATCTTCTTCTTCTTTTCTGATTATCTGTTGTGTAATTTCTGCAGGGAACTGCTTCTGTTGTTCTTGCTGGGCTTATTGCAGCACTAAAATTAGTTGGCGGATCCCTAGCTGAGCACACTTTTCTCTTCCTTGGTGCTGGTGAGGTAAGTTGGAAATTAAATTTATATCCGATGCTATTTTCATTCATATATAGTTCATATCAAATGGTGATCAGAAAGTATCTATGTCTCTTTTGCTCTTTGTTGCCTTCCATGTCAAGAACCTGATACTATTAAGTCTTTTTTTATCAATAGTTGCATCTGTAACTTCACGAACTATAATGGAAAAATACTTTGCTGACATGTGTCATTTTATCTTATCAACTTTGTTTTTATCACTTGCAGGCTGGGACTGGCATTGAAGAGCTGATTGCTCTTGAGATGTCAAGACAGGTATCCTTTATCCACATGTTTAGCGGCCCAACTGATCCTCTGATAATTAGCGAGTTCTGAATTTGAAGTCTAAAATCACATGTCTGATTCTCTTTCAGACCAAAGCTCCATTGGAAGAATGCAGAAAGAGAATATGGCTTGTGGACTCAAAGATAACGTGGGATTAACTCTTGCTTCGCCTTCTGCCTTGGGTTTGAACTACCATCTAATTTTGACAGTTTCATTTGTTATTTTGATTGATACGGTCTATTCAAATGTTTGCCTTCCATACTTCAGGGACTTATATCATAATATCATAATATTACCAAAATGTTCTTTTGAAATTTGATTATTCTCATTTTCAAATTTTCACTTTTTCTTTTTCAAGTTTAGAAGACCCTCTTGGCCTTCCTACGAACTCATGAAACAAAAGCACTCATTTATAGATCCCTCTAAGTAGGAGCTTCATCAAAAGTTTTATCAAGTTTAACTCACATCACTTAAGGTTGGGGATTTAAAGGCAGGGTAGTGACAATATCTTACATTTTTATGTAATCTGGCCATTTTATGTAAAAAGGGGGGGAACATGAGCAGGTAATCCTCCAAGTGTGTTATTATCAGTCTGTTTGCTACTTCTTAAAATATTACTTTGTGTTATTTCTAGGACAACATTAGGTCCTGTAGTTTCTTATTGGAAACAAGTAGTAATCTTACATGCCATTGTTAATGTGGGTGCAAAATTCCATGTCCTCTGCTGCTAATATTTGTCATTTGATGCAGGTTTTATGATCTTAATGTACATTTTTGAGACGTATTTGGACATGAGATAGCATTCTGCTCTGAGGCTCCCCACCCTTCCTAAACCATTGCTAGGGGTGTTCAGTCAGGAAAATTTTGAGAAATCACGTGCTTACAGCCTTGATAAGAGATATCATTGTTCTTCTTGTCTGAAACTTTGAAATATATCTGGTTGGGTTCCTTGTTTGGAAATTCTGCTGCAAATATGACTAGTATGTCCTTACTTTCATGTTCCGGTGATTGGCAATGTTATGTGGTGAGCTCATTTAGTCTTGTATGTTGGGTTTCAGTCGCTTCCACTTTGTTCACGAGGCCTTTACAATTGCGATAGACTTCGTGAATCTTGTACTTTGGTGCATTGCCTTGGTGTTGGAAGGTACATGTTTTTGTGCATTGAAATGCAGTTGCTTTGCTCATTTACTTTGGGTTAGCTTCTGCAACCTTTGGTCTTTGGTTGCAGAAATCAGCAGATCTTTTAATATCCATGGGCTGGAACCCTGAGAATGAGATCCTTCATACACTGGCATTCTTGGCAGGTGTCATGCTTTGGTCACATGTACGTTTTGAAATGTGAGCTACTACAGTTTGTCTGGGACTTTTTCTCTTTCCTATTGAACTTTTGGTCTTATTAACTCATGGTTAAGTTGACCTGCATTGCTTTCAGGTAAGTTCTCTCATCATTCTGTCTTAGGTTAAATTGGAAAAAAAATACTTCTTGAATATCAGTCTTTGTCAGCATAAATGTTGTTAATTGTTATTTGTCTATTATTATATGATCCTAAGTGATTTTCTAATCAATACTGATTATTGTGTTGCAGATCATTGATTTGCCGTTCTCACTGTACTCGACCTTTGTAATTGAGGCTCGCCATGGCTTTAACAAAGTTTGAACTGCTTGGACTGTGAACTCGTTGTCAAATTTGAATTAAATATAGTTGGTTTATCCTCATGAATGGCATCTGAACCTCTTATTATTATTTTTTTAAGTTGAAGTTTTTTCAGGAAATCATAGGCAAAAAATAATTATGTGGATAAACATTAATGAGACATTTGATTTCCTCGGTAACTAGTTAATCGAGCCTTAAACGAGCTCGATAAGGATGAGTAATATTAATCGAGCCCACATATTCGAGCCTTAGTCGAGCTCACTTATTCGAGCCGTAGTCGAGCTCACGGTCGAGCTCAACAAGTTAGGATGTAAGTAAACGAGCTTAATCGAGCCGAGCTCGAGCTCGACTATTGACTATCGAGTCGAGTTCGAGCCAGGATAGTCGAGCTATAATCGAGTTCGAGTCGAGCTCGTGTCTTATTTAGTCGAGCCGAGTTCGAGCTGACCGAGCTCGGGCTTGACTTGGCTCGTGTTCAGCCCTACTTGTCCATCAAGAAAATGGTTATATCCCAATCAAATCAATTGAACTGCTAAGCTAAAGATTTGATCAAGCGTAACTTGGTCGTTTGGCCAAGGGCTATTCCAAGCAAGCTCAGCCCAAGCACTAGTTTGAGGAATTTTACTAAGAAAGTTCAAAATCCAGCCTTCATTGAAAACAAACACTTCACCATATGACACTCAAGGTGATAGAAAGTCTTTTTGTCACGACCAATATAGGAGCAATAGGGTCTCATTTTCAGCTTCAACAAAGGTATTCGAAGTGATGAGGGTTCTTTCCTGGCATTGCCACTTCTTATCAAGCAACGAGCAACCCACTCAAGAAAGGGGTAAAACCTGAAATTATAGACAAAAGAGTAACTCATGCAGGTAGGGGGTTAAACCTGCAATGCAAGCTAAGACAACCCATTGAGAGGGGTCAAACCTAAGTTTAATTTCGGCAAAGCCGTGCAGTAAGGGGTTAAACTTGCAACATAAACTCAAATAACCCATTCGGGTAAGGGGTTAAACCTGAAATGTCACTCTAAATTTGTTTTGTTTGAAAAATTCGATGTGTTTATCTTTGTCACTAAAAGCAGCTAATGTCAACTTAGTTACAAAGAGGAGCATTTGTTATCACCCCAAATTTTTCGAAGATTCTATATTTAGCCTTTCGCAAACATTTTGTGATAACTTTACAACAACCTTCAAGGATTTTCATTTTCAAACACTTCAATTTTTCTTAATTATGGTCAATTTCTTCTTTTATTTCACTATCAATGATATTTGGGACTTATTTGGATCTATTTCAGACTTTGGTTACAAAGCCCAATCTCAAGTTAGACTAATTCTATAATTTAAATTGGAATCCAGTTCACTAAATCATATAGAAGCCCAAAACAAATCCTAAATCCAAATCTAGATCCAAAGTCTAGCCCTAGAGCCAAATCTAGATCCAAATTCAAGCCCTAGATCCAAATCTGGATCGAAATACTAGCGCTAGATCCAAAATAGATCCCTAGACTCAAACCACATACAAAATGGATTCATATCCAAATTCAAATTCTAAAACTGGATCCACAACAAAACTTTATATCTAGACCCTGATCTAAATCTCAATTTTGGATTCATTTGATCCCAATATGTGTCTTCATAACAATTAAGACTCAATCCAAACCCAAGATCCAAAGTCCAGATCCATATACTTATTCGGTTCCAAATTATTGATCTAGATCCAAATTTGGATTAAATTCCATGTTTTTACATTATTCCAAATCTAAATATGAGACTCAGAACCAAATATGAGTTTTAGATCAAAATTCGATATCCAAATCCAAGTATATTAGTTTTGATCCATTCTAAGCTTTTGATTTAGATCCAAGCCCAAATCTAAGAGCTGGATCCATTTTCATATTCGAATACAAGTCACGGATCATTCATAGTCTAAGTATCAAAACATTATGATCATTTTCTAAATACCAATAACTGTTAGTTTAAGATTCCCAAAATACCCTTGATTTTTTTAAAATGTCATTGGATGTTCTTGGTCTTCTCGAAATATCCTTCCGTTTGAAAAAATAGCCTCATTTTTTCTCAAATAATACCCAAATACCCTTTGTAGGGCCCACAATCAATGTGGCAGGCTAACCAAGCTTGGTCTGGACAATCGAGGCTAGGGCAGACCTAGACCGGCGCAGCCCTGAACTGGCATTGACCCGGCGCGGCCAATTCTGCCCTGACCCTGGCTTGGGGCATCCTGGCTTGGCCAGGCTAGGCCTGTAGCCGGCTAGCATAGGCTAAAATAGGCTTGTGGCTGGCCAGCTCGGCTGGCAGTGGCTAGGCCTAGGTTGGGCGAGCCTTGGGTAGGCATGATACCCCTGGTGCGGTCAATCCTCGAGTGAACATATTTTTGAACCGATTTAACTCTCTTACTGTTTTTGAGTTATTTTTAATCCAATAATCACTAATTAATGGACAATTTTTATTTAGAAAAAGACCACAATGCCCTTGAGTCTTCTTCCCCTATAAGTATCTCTTCATTTCTCTTATTTAACATGAAAAATCCATCATCTTTTCAAGCCTTTGAGTTCTTTCTTCCTCTTTTAAATTTCTTCTTATTTTTCTTTTTCTTCTTGTTGAAATTTTGTTGTTTGGCTATCCTAATCTTCAACTCCAAACTTTCATTCCCAACAAGAGGCGACCTTAGAGGAGCTTGTGATGGACTCTTGGGAAGCATTTCCAACCCGTTCAAGTTATCATCAATGAGTTCTTTTTGCCCAAAAGAGTTAAGGAGCCTCTTCTACATCAAATCCTTTTTTAAAGTTATTTATAACTTTTCTTTATATTAGTTTCTTGTCTATTTTCTTCATAACTAACCGATGAAGGCTTGGAGTCTCTTCGGAGCTAAGGGTTCTCGTTGGAGCTTCGGAAAGTGTGACCAAGGCAAATATTTCTCTCAAGATCATTTTCCCACTCATTTTAACTTGTCTTTTTATCATTTTAACTTGCTTCTTCATTTCTTTTAACTCATTTATCTCTTTTAAACTTGTTTTCCTTCCATTTTAACTTTTCCTTCTTTCATTTTAACTTGTTTTTCTCCCATTCGTTACTCCGTTTATTTTAATTTTAATGTTTATTTCTCTCATTCTTAACTTTCCTTTATCATTTTAACTTATATTTCTCTCGTTTTAGTTTCTCATCTTTGTTTCTTCTTTTCATTTTATTTCTCTCTTCATGTCTTTATCATTTAATTCTCTTTCTTTCAAATATCTCTCCTTTTCCCTCCCTCTTTTATCTTTATTTCTCTATGTGTTTTCATTTTTTTCTTTCACTCTTTTAATTTTCTCTACCTATTCTTGCTCTTTCATCATATATCTATATTTTCATTTATCTGTCCAATTCTCTATTTTGATGGCTTGATTGCATGTGGATGTGTATTATGATGTGAGGATTCGGGGTGGGTCATTTTTCTATTTTTATCATTTTGAAGTTGGAACATGTCCAACCCGAGAAACATCCAAACACGTTGGATGTACATGTTAATTTGCATTGAGCATGTCATTTTTTTTGTTTTTAAATTGCAATTCCATTTTTCATATTTTTCTTAATCATTATTTTAGCCTTTCATTGGTCCACCTATATTTTCAATACACCCTTATTTGACTCGCTAGATTAAATCTTACAACTATCAATTTGTATCAAAATTTTCTTTTCCATTGCTCCATAGATGTATATTATGGTAGGTTTGGTTTATTTTTCATTATGTATATAGAATTTATGTAATCATGCACACATAATCACTTATGAAAATCACAAATGCTCACAAGCACATCTCTAGAAAGCTTAAATAAGACAAGATGAAACCCTAATGAGGTGATAATCGAATTAAGGCAAAACCTTGAGATTTATTTAAGATTCAAGAAAAACAATATAAATTATAATATTTTCTTGTTTCAAATATCAAATCTTTACACTTTTTAATATATTATTTTAATATTTTCAATATTCCAAAATCTCTTTCTTTGGCCCTATGATGAACAAGAACTATGGTCATCGTCTATCTATTTTGATATCTTATTTTCAAACAGAACTTAGAAAACTTGTTTTTGCAAAGCATGACAAGTTAAGCCATGTTTTGTAAAATAAGTAATTTACAAGTACGTTCTCAATCACATTTCCTCAAACAAGTTGAAAATTTCCATTTTTCAAAACTATCTTCAAATACGAGTTGTTTTTAATTGAGTTCAGTGACAATATTTAAAAAATTCAAATGATCGTACAAGTGTCTTTTTTTCTATGCTATTTGGATATTTCAACAATTCAATCTCAAGTTTCTAAAGTTACTAATTATTAAGAGTTTGTTAACCCTTAAGACCATAGTTCTAGACCTCAGGGCACCACTACTTTTTTTTTCTAAAACCAAACCATATTTAATCATTTCAAAATTTGTCTCAATATATTTTATTTAGACTTCAGCACACATGCATGTATGATTTATGATAACATTTCAAATATAAGGACGTGCAAAGCAAGAAGCTAGTTCTTGCTGGGGTTACTCCCAATAAAGGCGTTGGGAACAGTTGGGCCTCGTACTAAAGGGCAAGTACCTTTCTGTCTCATTCTAAAATAAAATCCTATTTCTTTTAAGCACTCTAAAGACCAAAATAGATTTTTTGGGATGCAAATAACAAGCCCTGCATATCTCAAGGACTACCATTGCTGTTACTCTACTCAACTCAAAGATTCCAATTCAAGCACCGTTTTGGCATGTACAATGGGTACTTGGTATCCCTTACAAAATTTTCTTCGCCTTGACAAATTTTCTTCCTTCCACCAAGCCTTCATTGCTGCTGTCCTGAATCACCAAGAACCCTCATCATACCTTGAGGCCATGCAACAACAATGTTGGAGAGTTGCCATGCATACTGAAATTGATGCCTTAGTGGCCAACTATACTTGAGAAATTACCAGCGTTACTCATGGCAAATCAACTTATGGGTTGTCGTTGGGTGTACAAAATCAAGTTTTGTGTTGATGGATCAATTGAGTGATACAAAGCTCACTTCGTCGCCAAGGGATATACTCAAACTAATGGTATTGACTATGTCGAAACTTTTTCTCCATTTGTTGTCTTTTGTCTATGCAGCAATCAAAGGATGGCATCCTTTTCAAGTTGATGTCAATATGTCTTCCTTCATGCGATATCCAATAAGATGTGTACACGGCTCTAGCTCCCGGATTTACCCAACATGCGGAATATTTGATGTCAGCTAAAAAAGTTTCTATATGGGCGTAAACAATCCTCCTACAATTGAGTTTGCAAGCTCACCGAACACTTGAAGAAACTTGGTTTCTCTTAGTCTAAGCTGATTATTCACTATTTTCCAAAATCAACAATAGTGGGAAGCATTTTTCATGTCGTCTATGTAGATGACATTGTTATTGCAGGAGATAATGTTGAAGCTATTCAAGAGCTTAAATCCACTACTACCAACAAGTTCCGACTCAAAGATCTGGGTGTTCTAAAATATTTTCTTGGCATTGCAGTTGCTAGATCAAAGATGGGGAATCTTCTTATGACAACAAAAATATGTTCTTAACATACTACATGAAGCTGGCTACCTTGGTGCTAAGCCAAGTGACACACCGATGGAGCAAAATTTGAAGATAGATGATAAAAATGGTGAAGTTCTCAAGGACCTAACATTTTTTCGGAAGCTTATTGGATGTCTTGTTTACTTGACCATTACAAGACCAAATATTCTCCATTGCGTCCACATTCTTAGTCAATTTATGGCACACCCAAGGAATTCTCATCTTGACATTGCTTTCAGATTGATAAGGCATATAAAGTCCACTCCAGGCCACAACATCCTACTATCCTTCAATAATCAGCTTATGGTAAGAGGATTTTGTGACTTAAATTGGGCTTCATGCCCCATGACAAGGAGATCCACATCAAGCTTTTGTATCTATATTGGTGACAATCCTATTTCTTGAAAAGTTAAAAAGCAAACGACAGTGTCAAGATCGTTTGGAGAAGCTGAGTATAGGGCCATGGCCATGGCCTTAGCCACATGTGAAATAACATGGATCAAGTACATTCTTAAGAACCTTGGGATTTCTCTTAGTCAACCTATGGAACTACTATGTGACAATCAAGTTGCAATCCATGTAATAGCTAACCCTGTATTTCATGAAAGAAGCAAACACATTGAAATTGACTGTCATGTGGTTCAGGAAAAAATTCAAAGAAAAGAAATATGCACCAAACATGTGGAGGCAAGTTAGGCTTACTTGATCCTCCAACTTGAGGGGGAGTGTAACGCTCCCTCGCCTATCTTCACGATAGTTTAGGAGACCACCAATCATGTACAGTTGTAGATCACCATTGTAACTCTTGCCATTTATATTTTCTCTTGTTTTTAGGAAAGGAGAATATCATCCCCTTCATTAGTACATAGCTTTATATCCTTATTGTAATTTTTTTTTTGTCATCAATACGAGAATACAACATCTTGTTCTCTTCTGTTTTTGGTCTCTCGTTCAGTAACATTTCATGATGCCACTTTATACAGGAGCCTCGTTAGAGCACTACAGTACGTCACCATCACACAACATGCTCTTCCATATATAGTAAACTTTGTTTCTCCATTCATAAGTGCTCCTTTGACAAAGCACTTTTAGCTTATTAAACACATTTTGTGTTATACTCAAGGTATTATTTCTCTTGGAATTCAATTTCTTGAGCCCAAACATTTATTTTTTGGGCCTATTCAGACACCGATTGGTCTAGCTGCCTAGACACTCGCCAATCTGCTAATGGCTATTGCACTTTTCTTGGACCTAATTTGCATTTTTTGGAGTTCCAATAAGTAAACTACCATACTTCAATCTTCATACGAAGATGAAAATTGTGACATTTCCGCTGCAGCTGTAGAATTAACTTGGGTGTCTTCTTACTTAAGCCACCGATACTTTTTTGTGACAACTTATCTACTCTTCAAACTACTATGAAGCCAGTCTTTCACTCTCATATGAAGCATGTAGAAATTGGCTATCATTTCATTATAAAAAAGTGGCCCTTTGAGCGCAGTAACACAATTTGTATCTTTGCATGGTCATCTTGCAGATCTTTTCACAAAACCATTATCAATATTAGGATTGCTGTTCTAGGGCACAATATTGGCCTCTGGGTTCCTTCAAGTTCTCAATTGAGATAGATTGACATCAGTAAGCCATCGAGAAGCAGGACATAATTCTAGAGATCAGAATTATCATAACAGCATTACATTAAAAGAGAAATTAAATGACAAGGATAATACCAAATACTATCCAAATCATGTGAGCTGTTTAGATAAATCAAAGAAGCAGTTACAACAATCTATCGGGTGCCAGATTTGGAATTGAAAATATTTCTCAATTGTAAATCTTTCCATGATGCACCCTATTTAATGTTTTGGGCTCAATAAATTTACTTACACAATGAGAGTTGTGTGTGAGTATCATGGATGTACGATTTGTTCCAAACCTTATCAAAGTCCTTTTTTTTTCCTCATGTGGTTATTCTTCATCAACTGTATGTTGTGCAAGGGTTCATGCCAGCTGGGTCGCATATTGTATATGTTTAAGCCCTGTTGTGTGCTGGAGTGGTGCCTAGCATTGGTCTTGGTAGGGTGGTTAATATTTGGCTAATAATAATGTTCCATCTTCAATTAAAAACAAAAGTCCTTTGTTGGGGCCAAATCTCAATGTCCATGTTCCTTTGTATATGTGCATGGGAATGATCACTAGTCCTCGAGGAAAAAGGACTTAAGCCGTACAAGTTTTAGTGCAAATTAAGGAACGAATAACTTCTGCCTGTGACAATTCACATTCTAGAATTTGAGTTCAAACAAACGTCCTTGTCCAATAACTATTTGTTTTAAAGGTAGACTCTCAACGAATCATGATGTGGTTCAGATCTGGTGATATATTTGAAAGTCAGATTTGGATCAGATTCATATTATGAGTCTGAAAAACAGAGTCAGCTAGATATAATACAATGTTTTTTTTACTCACATTCAAATACGAATTCAAACCACAATATGTAAATATTATGTAAGTTAGATCTGATAAATAGTACATCTGGTTCAAATCCGATTCATTGATATCTCCCATAAATTACTGGCAAACTAATAGCCTCTTCCATTAGGTTGACACCTCTATAATAAGATTGGTAGCTGCTTCAAAGGTGACGTGTATCGGCTTTATTTTTTAATGTTTTCATACTTTTTCATTTTTTAATTATTTTATATTTTTCACTTTAAAAGAATTTTTTTCGGGTCCACATCCAATTCAACTAACCCAGCCGTTTTAGCAGACGATTCAGTTTGGGAGACCAATTTTCACAACATTGGGCATATGATCTCAACCAAAAAAGGGACACTGTGCGAGGCTTGGCAATGATAAAATAACATTAGTCTCTTATTTTATTTGATGACGTCGACAAAGCAAATGGAAAGGAGCCAACCAATTACAAATTTATGCTGTCATTGTGTGCCCAATTAATTGAAATTTGCCTTGAAAATGGAAAGGTGAATGATAGCCATGAATTTAACACCAAAATTAAAAGAAGACACTCTGATGTCGATGAATTTGGGACATCTTATCTGACTTCCTATTTCACTGACCGGGGGATAACGCTAACTAACAAGCAATCAAACCCGGTTTAACTTGCCTCCTTCATGATGGTCAGCCGGTCACATGATAACAACGCTTGACTGCCCTTAGTTATGCAAACACTAAAAAGAAACATGGATTCACCGATCCATGAAAAAAATGACTGCGGTGGAAGTTAATTTTTATCGAGAGGTGATGTTAGTGAAGATTGACGTGACACCCTTCTAAAATTTAGTTATTGTAAAGACGAAGTTTCGTAAAAACCTGTTTAAAAACACGGTCTCGTAAACTTGGTTTGGATAGTTAGAGGATCAGCGAAAAACATGGTTTCGAGGTCAAAGTCCGTTTTGCCTGGAAAACATGGGGGGGAATGCAGGTTTTTGATGTCCTTTATGAACCAAGTTTTGTTAACACCATATTTTAATATCATCTTGATCCAAACATTCTTGAAATGACTTTTTGACGCGATCTCAAAACCTGGTTTTAGGTTGTTATCTAAATACCACCAATTAAATGTGGCCTCAAATATATCGGGAATGGAATTGAATCTTTCAATTTTATATTTTTATCTTTAAACATTTTTTTCATTTATATTTTCTAGGAAATGTTTCTTTGCTATGTACTGGTTCCCAACTGATTCAATAGAAGTGGTGAATCATCCAATCCATTGATTGGGCAGCTACTGGTTTTTCTAAGTCGCTTTAACACATGAGGTGCATGCAACGGAAGAAAGGAAAGGGAAACGATGGAGAAAAATGATGAACTCATCTTAAAACAGGACCTTTTCTTAGATTTGATTATCCAATGAGCCATTTCAAAATGCTATTCGCAGATACGACCACAAAAATGTGGACGGATTATAAAAAACTATAGGTTTCAAGAAAAATCAAATAAAAACTAATGAAAATAATTTAATTTTGCGACATGATCAACTTAAACTATGCTATTCTATTGATCTTTTAAACCCCTATGAAATATAATGTTTATTCTAGAAGCCCTGTCCCTTTGGTGAGCTTACATTTATTGATGGTCATATATTGCATGTTATCTTTTTAATAGCCTCATTTAAAAGCAATTTAATATGCTTAGTCTGGATCATCTCAATTAGAATGGATCCCAACATGTGTACAAACCAAAGGGAATCCCTGTCCCGCTCTATGATGGGCAAAACAAATGTTGAACTTTCATGAATCTATAATTAATTCATTTCGTGCTTCCTAAGGCTCTACTAATAAGAAACTTTTCTTGGATATTTCATGTACTCCAATTTTATATGGGGCGCATCACATAAGTTGTTGGAAGATCTACATGGCTCTTTATGCTTGAGCAATTTATTTCGGGCGGGCCTGCCGAACGGCGTCGGGGCGTTGCTGGGCGTCAATCCAGCCAGCGATGGCAGGGAGAGCCGCCGGACGGCTCCCCTTTGCTCTACCTATCGTGAGTGGAGGTTTTCCTCTCTCTATCTATGATAGATGGAGGCAAGAGAGGCCTGGAAAGCTCCCCTGACGTCGTCGGAGGGATCGATGCAATTCGGCGATCTAGGCTGCTGGTTTTTTTTTTTTTTTTTTTTTTTTTTTTGTGAACCAAGATAAACACGCCGGGTGACCGGAGGGATCGACGCAACCAGAGCATCCAAAATCAATTTTGTCGTATGAGAAACGAATGGAATATAACCTCATCGCGTGTCAACGGAGAATAAAACATACAAAGCGAAGGGCAGAAGGAAAAGGGAAAGAAAACGTCCATCTTTTACGTATAAATCTAAGAATGAAGAGGACGGATCTCGGAAGCAAGGCATGATTCTTGTACTTGTCCCTGTCAAGAGAAGATATCGGGAATACTCCTTGTTTCTCTAAGCCGCTATCTTTCCATTTCATACTCAGCAAGATCAGTGTCAATATCGGATCCCAACCCGTCACTCGTTTCGGAGAAAAAAATATATATATCATTTAGTGCCCACCATTTTTTACTACAACCTCGAGTAGACTTTGTCTTTCTGGTTTTTGGCTGATACGTACGCGCCCTTCGCTAATGGCAGATTTCCACGTAATTAAGCCTTAGCCCTTAAGTCAAGTCCTCTTGAAGAACGTCATTAATCTTCTTTGTACTTTTTTCGTTTTTATGTTGTATTAAACTGAAGAGTAGCTTTTGATATTTACATAAAACGTGAGCATTAAAGTCACTTTAGTTAATCTAACCCAACTTTTAGAGATAATGGTCAGACTAATTCTTTGTTTGCAAGTAATTCTTTTTTTCTTTTTTTAAATTTAAGAGATCTGACTTCCCCCCTCTCTTCCCCGCCCTTTTCTCTATGCCTTTTGGGTCCGAGGCTGTAGCACCCCATCAGAATAGAACTGAGGACATGCTGTCAAAACTCCACCGCCCCACCAGGAGCACTGCTCTCCTTGAAACATGCTTGTAAGTGTTCATTGTCATTATACTTAATTAAATCTATTATAACTCTGACTGTTCAACCTTTGTTTGTTAAAAGAAGCTGAATCCGAATCTTCAATTTAAGAGCCAACATCTAGCTGCTTCATTTTTGTGAAAAATTAGCTTCCCTTTTGAAATCTAATGGGAAGAAGTTTAAACATATATGACATATGTACAAAGGATCATTTCGTAAGAAGACCATTGTGCATTTTTTAGCACATGACATTCATATGGCATCCGTTTCAAAAAAACTATTTGTTGTAGAACTATCTCTAGGGACGTGCCTCATGCTGTCCACTTCCTTTTGTTTTTTTTTTTTCCCTCACATTCGCTCTTTCATCCTCCCTGTCTCCCTCCCTCCCCCAACTCCCCTCCTCCGTTTTCAACTTCAGCGGCCACCGACGTTATTTCCAATGGGGAGAATCGGGAAAGGAAGAAAAATCATCAGCTATTCATTTGACAAAAAAATGTTAGAGTCATGGATTGTTGTCGGTCGACTATGTCTGGCCCGGCCAAGTCAGTAAAAGGTAATGTTGCTTGGCCAACTTAGACATGGAAGGCATGTGGGATTCAATCACGCGCCGAGTCTAGCAGAAAGCAATGCACGTGGAATGTGCATCGCGGTGGTGCAGCGACGAAGCGAATCAATGCATCAAGATCAGCGGCCCCTTTGGAAGTGCAAGTCCGTCGTTGGGGAATCCAGTGGGTTCCCCACGCATAGTGTTTGGATACAAAGGGGGTACGCGTGGGTTAGGGGCAATTCCCCAGTGGGCGCATACGCTGTGTTCCACAACCACGTAGAGTCACACGGGGGTGAGCAAGTGAATGCTCATCGTCGAGTAGGGCGATGGTCGGCCGTCTTACTTAATGACATATAGTCGTCAACTGGCTTCGGCTGGGGACTTCCTCCCAAGGGAAGTCTACCCCCACCTAGATTTCGTTTCGATGTAGATAGGCACTTGGAGGAATGACGAAGTTCTGATCATGGTCACGGCTTGCCGATGGTCGACAATGGGATAAACGTGGGTGATGGTGTGCCGAGTGCTTAGCACTCCTCGTCTAGTCCACAGTCCCGAAGAAAAGATGAATGCTTCTGCTAGCTTAAGAGAGAGACGGCTGGTCGAAAGCTTTGCGGAACGCCTTTGGCGCCGCGCGGGTTGGAGAAATTCAGCCCGTGACAAGTGGTATCAGAGCAGACGATTTCTCGAAAAGAACTTGAAAGATGAGAACGCTACGATGATAACAAACAAGTGGTTCAAAGAAAAATGTTGGCTTGTTTGGTGCCCTAAGGGTTCGGACATGTTCGTCGGACACTGGTTCAGGTGACCGCGTTGGTGTTGGCCAGATGGAGATCACACGTTCCGAAGATGTTGTCTGGGCGTCAGGAGCAGAAGGGCCAAGAGAGCCGCTCGCTGAGACAGATAGGGTGAGACCCGACGTGGAAAAGGATTGTCCAGGAGGGCAAGTGCCCTTAGTGTTGACATGTCTCGAGAAAGGAGCATGTGCACAGGATGGCAATACAGCTTGGAAGTTTGAAACTTAGTGGTCGTCGGAGATGTTCCGAACTTTACTAAGAAAAAGAGTGCAAACAGTGATAGAAAAGTGGGATGATGCTAAGGAATGGACTAGAGGCAAAACACCCAATAAGGTAACTAGCCGCGACGTGACAGGTGCGTCAACCAGATGAACGGATGAAGGCTGAGTTCAAGAGAAATCAAGGGAATGGTTGATGAACTTCTCTCGTTCGGGACAAAGTCATTGGGGTCAGTGATGATTTTGGCGGTGGGAGAGTGTTGTCGGTCGACTATGTCTGGTCCGGTCAAGCCAGTAAAAGGTGATGCTGCTTGGTCAGCTTAGGCATAGTTGAAAGGCATGTAAGATTCAATCACGCGCCGAGTCTAGCAGAAAGCAATGCACGTGGAATGTGCATCGCAGTGGTGCAGCGACGAAGCGAATCAATGCATCAAGATCAGCGGTCCCTTTGAAAGTGCAAGTCCGTCGTTGGGGAATCCAGTGGGTTCCCCATGCGTAGTGTTTGGATACACAAGGGGTGCGTGGGTTATGGGCAATTCCACTAGTGGACGCATACGCTGCGTTCCACAATCGCATCGAGTCACGCGGGGGTGAGCAAGTGAATGCTCATCGTCGAGTAGGGCGATGGTCGGCCACCTTAGTTAATGACATATAGTCGTCAACTGGCTTCGGTTGAGGACTTCCTCCCAAGGGAAGTCTACCCCCACCCAGATTTCGTTTAGATGTAGATAGGCACTTGGAGGAATGACGAAGTTCTGAGAGGACCTCATGGCCACGGCTTGCCGATGGCCGACAATGGGATAAACGTGGGTGATGGTGTGCCGAGTGCTTAGCACTCCTCGTCTAGTCCACAGTTTCGAAGAAAAGATGAATGCTTCCGCTAGCTTAAGAGAGAGACGGCTGGCCGAAGGCTTTGGGGAACGCCTTTGGCGCCGCGCGGGCTGAAGAAACTCAGCCCGTGACATATATATATATATATATATATATATATATATATATATATATATATATATAAACACAAAACATGAACCATTTTTAAATTGTGTATTATAAGAATGTACGTTCCCAAAATATAATGTCCTTATCAAGAGCCTTCTAAATGACACACACGCTCTGAGCTATTCATGGGCTACTCCGCCTGTTTCCCGGCCTAAGTCAACCCTAATTTATCACCATCCGCCGGGTGACGGTGAGATCCTTCACCAAAATATATAAGTGAAAGCCATTGAGTCGATCTTTAGCTGATTTAGTTGAGTGGCTTTGACTGATTGCCCGCATTAACTGAAACAGGTGGTGGCGTCATTGGTCATGGATCCTTTTGAGCATTGAGAAGCTCTCTTGCGCCAAAGACCTCGTCAATGCCCGAATCTTATAGTCGGGGAGGCCTTCTTGTGCTTCGTCAAACCTTGCCACTATCTCCAGCCTTTTTCGGTTCAAGGCTTCATCGTGGCTTAGTAGACCAAGTGGATGCAATTGGGTCTCCACCAAGTATGTGGGAAATCGAAAATTCCAGTGGATTGTGCATATTTGACCATAGGAAATTACGGCCTTACCCTTGGTTTAGGTCGTGTCACGTTGAATCCCCATTGTTATCGGTTCCCCATGTGGTTCAGGAGTATAATACTTACAGGAATCAAAATAAGTACGCCAGCGTTCTTCACCCAACCGATTCCTCTTGATGCAATACACAATTAAACCTTGATGCAACTAGATATGAAAGCTATAGGTTTCACCCACTTATGCATAGCTAGGAAATTCATATACCAAAGAGATTCATCGAAATCCATATCGAACATAAGGTTTAGCCCTTTTTACTTGTAACTGCAGAGTGGACTAGAGAATGGCCAAGCTCACACATTTTGCATTTGGTATGGTTGGCACTAACGACATACAATTTGTGTTTCATAAAATTCATTCTAAAACATTGAATTTACATGTTGGATCTAGATGAATCTGAGTCTAGTTATATAGGGCAGCCCCCACAAAACTCCAAGACCAAATGTATATCAAATTTTCAAATTTTGAGTAAAAGGAATATTTCATTGTCTTGTTCAAGAAAAAAAAAAGTCGAAGAAACCCACCATTTCCCTTATCCCCCAAACCATCAAACTTATTTTTGGTGCTTGGAAGTGAATCTACGAGGGAGCAACGAAATAGGTTAATGTAAGATTTAAATTATTATTATTCTTATTTTCTTTTTCTTGAAATTGCTACTTGGATTTTGGACCACCTCCAGCATATCCGAATCCGACTGGTTGCCAGACTAGCAGACTAGCAGATAGGGGTGGGTATCGGGCCGGGCCGGCCCGGGTCGGCCTGTCGGGCCTGAAACCCTGCCCGGGCCCGGCTCGATAATATTGCCGGCCCGGGCCGGGCCGAGTCCACCAAAATCAGGCTCAGCCCGGCCCGTTTGGCAGGCCGGGTCGGATCTTCTCTCGCTCTAATGAGTTCGGTTCAACCCGCGCTCGACCGCCCGACGCCCGTCACCAACTCACCGCTCGCCTGCCGAGTGCCTAATGGCAGGGCGATGGTCTTTCACCGGCAGGCGGCAGGCCACCCAACTTCGTGGGTGGCCACCGACGGATGCCGCCAGGACGGCCGGCGTCGCCCGCCGCGGTGGCGGACCGTCGCCCACTGAACATTTGCGTAGTTGGGTGAGAGAGTGGGAGCAGAACGAAGAGGGAGAGTGGAGAGGGGGAGGAGGAGGAGAAGGGCAAGGGATCGAGAGAGAAAGAAGACGAAGCAGCAGATGAGATGACGCGGTAGAAGGAGCAGCCGGGCTTGGAGCAGCTCCCGCGAGGCTGAGAAGATCGGGCGAGAAATGACAAAACGTTTAGGGTTTGACAAGTTTTATCTCAAATTTAGAAAATTACAAAAATGGTCCACCATATTTGCAAACTTTTCAGAAAAACGGTTATAATAATATAATTTTTAAAAAAATTTCATAACGCAACCGGGCCGGTCTACCGGGCCCGGGCCCGGCCGACGCCCAGTCGCGGATGGTAATCTCGTAAATTTTGGTTCGAGTTTGAACAGTTACGTCAATTCACACGTGTCTTCCATTTATTTTTTTCAGTTAATTTATCTCTTGCTGCCCGAAGAACTCCCTTTAAAGCGCTCTCCTCTGAAATGAAGCAATCTCCTTCCTCATCTGATCGGAGCTCGGAACCCTCGTATCTCTCGTGGTTCCTCGGTTGAATCAAGGCTTCCGAGTTCTGTGGTATAAAGCCTTTTATTTTTGGATTTTTTTTTTCAGATTTCGCATATAACAAGAAGTCCTCCTTTTGCTCTTTTTGTTGTTCCTTTCAGTTCCTTTTAATTAGTTTTCATTTCGTCGATGTTCCCGATGTTCTCCCGTTACTCTTCATAAGGCTTCCGGGTCGTGGGATAATCTTCTGCCTTTTTCCTCTTCACTTATTGGGGTTCCTTCTTCGAATCCATGAAGAAATAGTTTTGTCCTTCCTTTTATTTTCCTTTTGAAGCTATTTTCGTTTTATATTGGTAGAATTTGTTGCCATGATGGGAATTTGCATGTCTCATTTGGAATTAGTTGGCTGATTTTCTGAATTTTGTTTTTCAATAGTTTTCTGAAGTTGCCGTTCTTTTTTAGATTTCCTGGATGGGTGTTTTCACAGAGACAGTAAAGAATCATGTTTCCATTTTTTTCTATGGAAAGTTCGTGCCTTCTTTTTCCTTCTCTATATCTGGACAGTTTTTTTCTGCTTTGGTGGCTCGGTGGGTTTGGAGTCATTGTTCATTCACTTTTCAGATTTGATGAGGTTAGTTGAGTTAGTATCGTGTGCGATACTTAGGTGAAGGTCATCAAAGTCTGTGGTTTATCTTGATTTTTGGTGTTGACTAGGAGGGAAATAAATGAGTATGCCGTTGTATTTGATAAAACTTAAAAACGATAGAATTAAGAACTGGATGTTCTTTAAAAAAGAAATATCAAGCTGGAACTCTTGACCTTCTTCAACTTGAAAAGTTTTAAGTCCAAACTTAAGTCAAGATTGGTGGAGGTGGAGTCCTCTTTTGGCTTCTGTTGTCAATGGTTTTGGTTGGAATAATGTGTTGTTCTTTTATTGATTTGGATGTTCTAATCCTGGTTATTTCTTCCTTGAACTTTGTCTTGGCTTTTCTGAACGTATTGCTGAATAACTTTCTGTGTTGAGGGAATAGGCATGCATGAGCTGGTGGGTGTGGGAAAATTACTTATTGGTGGGCTACCCAGTCAATGGTTGTACGGACTGATAAGAAAATATGTGACATCATTTTTCAGGACTAGTTCATGCCGCTTGCCTTTACTTTGATTTATGGCATTAATAACAAAGACTCGGACTGATAACCATATAAAGCTTTCCTTAAAACTGTTAACATTTTTCAAAAATGATATTTATTCCCTTAATGAATTGAACAGTTAGCAGTTTTTAGATACTGTTTCATTGTCTTATGCTTGTGAGGAACTTGTTGATAATTTATGTTATATATAAGTATTTCACAGAATCTAACACTAATTTGCACATCTATGAGCTGCAAACACGTCTGCATGAATGGGAGAGAAAAAAGATGGATTCTTTTTGTCATTAAGTATGTCATTTTTTTGTTCCATTTGACCAAGCAAATCAAATTTGTAGACTACCTTTTTTCGTTCCATTTGAACAAGCTAATCAAATTTTTATACTAAGTTGAAGGCTACCATCTTCTAAATTTTGAAAAGCTAAGGATGTCTTTGAGAACGGTATGAAGGCGAGGTCTTTTTTTTTATGGCTAATATGATAGGGATGCAATGTGGAAAATCTCCTTTTTGTGTGTGTGTGCACACAATAAAATATAGCACAGTTGAACTTTAAATTGTAAAATCACTATATTAAGGGCACAAAAAGTGTGATGAAGCTGTACTTTGTATACAACCATTGATGATTATTAACATGTGTATGAACCACTTTTAGTCCTATCTCACAAGTGTTTTCTATGGCATCACATGTTAAAATTGTAAAACGTATGATAGAAAAGCCTTAAGACATACTTGAATTTAGTTTTTTGTCCTTATTGAAAACATCATGCTCTTAGTTCTTAGGATATTGTTTAAACTATAAAAAGATACAGGTGAATCAAACACCATAAAAAGGTGACCCATTTGGGTCAGATTTGGGTCGACTCAGACGAACTCACCTCAATGGGTTCGCGAACTATGTATTAGTTCTGTGATTGGTTTTAGGTTTCTCATTGAACAGTCAAACCATTGGTTTTTAATATCAGTATGTACAATGGGCAGAGAGCTACTTATGGACTGGAACTTGCATCAAGTGTTCTTCTCTCTGCTGTACATTTATTTCTTAATTCTTATTGAAAGGAAATGCATAACACATCCAGTCTGAACACGCAATCAAAGGACTTATTACTTGTGGTCCTTCTTGGTGCCGTTTCATTAGTTTGGATCTAGTTGGTGATTTTATTGTTCTTCTCCTTTTGCATAGAAGAAACAGCAACAAAGGATGGCAGATGGTGAAAAGGATGGGGAAGGGACTGCAACTCGTGGAAATGATTGGGAAGTAGTATCTCTCACTGCTTCAGCATATGCTGCATATCCAGGTCCTAGGAAGTTTGATGAAGGTAAAGTTGATGAGCAGGGTGAATTGACAGATGCTCAGGAAGAGGGTGCAACCCCAATGTTCTTGTCCAATCATTTTGTACCGCCATCTGGCCAACATGAAAATCTACTCGCCAAGTTTCATCAGACTTCCTTTGTCAAAGAACATAAAAGTGCTTCTGATGGCGTTCAGAAGTTGCCAGAAGAAGTTCCCAGTTCCGAAATTTGTGATGAATCTGTGAGTGAAGTTGATGATCCAATGGCAATGCATAAGCCAGTAGGAGAAGGGGAGATGATTATGAAAACTGTTGAGAGCTGGAACTTCAATGAGATACAGAAATCAGTTAAAGGTTTGGGGGAATCAGACTCTTTGCATGAAATTCCCTTTTTTGATGAAAAGGGTAAGAACCTACCCCGTCCTGGTAAAAGTTTCAAAGACATCAACACTTTGGGAGGACTCGACTGGATTGAACCAATCCAGCGGTCAGAAATAACTGTAGAGCAAAAGCTTGAACCATTCTGTGCAGAAGCTGATAAAAGTGGGTCAACCACCTTCAATGATAGTCATAGTGGCCTAGAGGCTGAGTTGCATAAAGATGTACCGGAGACAGAGGCTTCTTCTTTGCAATTGGATTATGTTTCTGATTCTTCAGAGTCATCAAAGCTTGTAGAGGGAAGGGAAAGCAAAAGATCTGATCTTCCCTGTGAAGCATGGTGGAAGAGGCAGGCTGCCTCTTTATATGCACAGGCTAGGGAAGCAAATGCCTTATGGTCCGTTTTTGTTGCTGCAGCTGTTATGGGCCTTGTGATTCTAGGTCACCGTTGGCAGCAGGAAAAGCTGCACATTCAGCAGCTTAAGTGGCAATTTAGCATTAATGATGAGGTAAATTTTTCCTTTGTTTTTGTAGGAGGAGATAAGAGTTAAATAAGTTCATATGAAAAGCGGGCTCTCGTTTTCCTCAATCTGCTGTGTTTTCTGCAATAAGACAAGGCCTTGCATAGCATAGAAGCTTCTCCTTTGTGGTTACTCCGAATACCTATTCAAAATTTTTGAATTATGTGTACTTTGTGAGTATTTTTTTTGGATGCTATTTTCAACATGTATGAAATTGATTAAGTGTTATGGGTCTTGGAATGTTGACCTGTGGATGTTACGTTGAGTTCTTGAGTTGTTGCATGTGCTACTCATGCACCGTTTGTATGGTTTGATACGCTTCTCCTTTGTGGTTACTCCGACTACCTATTCAAAATTTTTGAATTATGTGTACTTTGTGAGTATTGTTTTGAATGATTGGTTTTCAACATGTATGAAATCGCTTAAGTGTTATGGGTCTTGGAATGTTGACCAGTGGATGTTATGTTGAGTTCTTGAGTTGTTGCATGTGCTATTCATGCACCTTTTGTATGGTTTGACACATTCAATAATACGTTATTTGTGTCTGTTTTCATGTTAATCATATCATAGACACATACTGTTGAAGGTTTTGGTGTGTTGATTTCATTATAATTGCTTTTGAACATGGTGATGGACAATTTAGGTGGTGGTTTGCTATTAATTCCATGTATGATGCCTTTAAAAGATCGTAAATATTTTGCTTTTTGGTTTGTCAACTTTTAACTCTGATAAGCACTCCAAATTATTGTCTATTTTTTCTTCACGATTATTTGTTTGTGTGTTTTTTTCCTCTTCGTTAAGAATGGTAAGAATTGTATCCCTTGGTTTCCGGCCTTTTTTTGTACATAAATGAGTTGTTCTTGGGTATGGAACTTTCATAAACCACATCTTCGTGTTCTTTACAATCAGCAGCAACAAAAAATAACCTTTACTGGGAAAGTCATAAATGAGTGTACCATATTACCATTATGATATTATAAGATATGGCCAAAAAAATTAAAGACAAGGAAAAAGTCTTGAGAAGAAAAAAGCTACAAATGTAACGGAACAAATGAAATTCAGTTTAGACGTTGGATTAATTCATAATATGGGTGTACACTGTAAAACAAGTTAAATGCTTGATTTGGACATTTTTGTTTACAATATATGCTTCTTATTGTTGGTAGCATGTCGTGGAACATGATACAGTTTTTATCATCATTTTTATCACATTATTGTCTAGTTTCTTGTTACGTTTAATGCAATAGCATGATGCAGTGGCGTGCTGAGTAATTCCAGCTCTGTCATCGGTGAAGTGGTGGGTGTGAGAAATTTGTTGCTTAGAATCTGCGTAATTATGGATGTCTCATAAGCACAACTCAAACTTTTCATCAAGAGAAATATGCCACGAGAAGAGTCATTTCCAAGGTGCCAATAAAATACCAACATTGTCAGCTGTGAAACACAAAAAATATGCTATTGCATCTTAAAATACATTTACTCTCCCTTAAATGACATATTGTGTGGATTGCTGAACTTTTTGATTTTATAACTACGATCCACTTGAAATTGGAAAATTTAAGGTGACAAACTGAAAAGAGTTCTTACCTGGAACAGAAGTTAACCATTGTGGCCTGACTAGGGGGAGCATGACAAGGTGATAAAGGAATTCACAAATGATCCTTACTTAAAGCATATACTGACAAGTGTTATACTGTCTCCCATATGATCTAATCATTGTGAAAAAAAATTGAATTAGCTTAAGCATCTGGTGGCCTGAAGAATGATAATATTTGTCCTTCTCAAGACTTTTCATAGACAGTCTAAGTGGGTGAACAAATGCTTTTCAGCATTCTATTTATTTGCAAGAGTAAGAAAAGAAAACATGGAATGGAAGCTTTTCTCATTTTTTGTCCATTTCAGATTATTAATCCCTATTAACTTGTGGCTTCCTCAGCACATGATTCTCTTCTGTGATTGCATACGGTTGTTTACTAGATTGATATCGCTGATGCTGATTTTGATAATCATCCATTCTCCATGCTTCACCATTTTTAGTTGCTTTTGCAGAAATTAAGCCGCTTGTTGGCTCCTGTGTCGCGGTTTAAAGGTGCACTCCTCGGGCAGCGCCGGGCTCCAGTTCTGGGATGCAGCAACTCAGTTGAGCAATGAGGAGGCCTCTGTTAAACAATTAGATGATGACGACAAAACCACAGAGAGAGAGAGAGAGAGAGCCTTGGCTGCACTTGTGCAGCAGACATTTAAACTGAACTTAGTCTCACGTAAATGTCACTGTATAAGCTTGTATATATTCTCCGTTTAATGATTGCAATGTATGCTGGGAATGACTGATGTTTGAATTCTCTTGCATGGAAAGGAAAAATCCTCTCTCGTCTTTATGTCCTGAAATTATCATATGTTCAGAAATCCAATGAGGTCCCGTTCTTGTCGTGATGTTCCCAGATTTTCACAATGTCATGTGATCTTAAACATGCTTCTTAAGAACTATCTTGGGCGGTTCGCTTGCAAAATTTGGGTACCTCTGCGACCACTGTGTTGATGACTGATGAAAAATATTGGATCTAAAGGCCTATTGGAGGCTAGGGGTATCACGATTCCCGTTTGCCGTTTGGTCCAGGCATATTACCTGTGCTCTGTGGCCTTGACGGCGACCGTGATGGTGGTTGTCGTTGGACTGAATTGGCTGCACTGTGTTGTCAAACCCTCCCTCAAAGAATTGGGACCGGGAAATGGGCTGACTTTTCCCTTTTTTAAGCTCCGTGATTGTCCCATCAGAACATAGCGTGAGGTACGCTCACGACCTTTATTACACACGAATCAAAACACAGACAAATATTACCGACACATGTGGGAATACACAACGCCTGTGCCGGTGGATTGACAAAACGCCTATGCAGGGAGGAACAAAAGGGCAAAACTTTTCTGTGATTGTCAATGAAACTGTAGACATGCTTTAGATATCATTTATGTATTTTTCTCATGTGTATCCGCAACCCTACACACACACACACACACATATATATATATATAGAGAGTGAGAGAGAGAGAAAGAGAAAGAGAAAGAGAGAGAGAGGAGACGAGGGGAAGAGGGACAAGAATTGGTCCACTTAGCTTTCATAATCATATCTTTAATCTCAAGCTCAACATTCCTCAACTGCTAGTCTGCATTTTATGGATGCTTGAATTTCATGTTGAGGTTACGTTGTAACAGAGAGAGAGAGAGAGAGAGAGAGAGAGAGAGAGAGAGAGAGACATGGTCAATGTGCTATGGCCAATGACCTTATTGGTCTGTGTAATAGAACTTCAAAGACTGCATGCTTGAACTTTAAACTCTTTAAAGCGCATGACAGTGTCATGAGAATACCTGAGCAGGAGTATGCTTTGGCTGGGGTTTCACCCACGATTGGTGCAGGGAGTCTGATACGGGTCAACCTTCAGCTTGGCCTAGAGCGGCCACAAGCGTCGCCGAGAGCAGTCAGAGGGCGCGAGGCAAGGCTGCCCTTCATGCGGTTCAGGCCCATCATGGCCGTGTTGACCTAAATCCGGGTCAAGAGGGAGGAGTGGGAGGCATAGATCAGCAAGTGCAGTCCATGAATGAGTATAGTGATCAGCTTAGAGTTGAAGCCGAGGGAGGAGCGAGAGGAAATGCAACGACTCTAAGCGAGGCTCTTGAAGACCAAGGCGAGAGGGGTCAAGTCCAAGTCCGGTCTAGTCCAGCCTAGGTCTTTGTTAAACCCATTCACTTAGGGTCAGCCTAGGGCGAGCCTAGGCGAATCTAGGTCTACACCGAAGCCCACAACGAGCGGGCTAAGGGAAGGCCGTTTTAGGATTGAGGCATTAGGTCTCACGTTTGATGCGCTTTTCTTAGATTAGGAGTGCGTTTTTGCTTTAAGTGTTTTGAGGTTTGGATCACATGTTTAGATCCACATTTAATTCAAAACTATAAATAATTGGTCCGCATTTGGATCTGTATGCAAATTTTGGAATTGAATTTCATTTGACACTTTCGACTCTCTCTCATCTCCACGAGTTCTCTCTCTCTCTCGCGTGCTCTCCTCTCCACGATTCTCTTCTCTCCCATCTCACATTTGGGGAAAACCAGCTTCCCTGGCTGGTCGTCCTCTAGCAGCAGCAATACCCGACGGCTTTCTTCATTCCTTGCCTAGATTTCTCTCTTCTCTTCCTCTATCACTCGGCCAAAGGGATTGACAACTGAAGAACTACCAAGCGACCGACGCAAGGTGATTCTTCCTCACGGATTCTCCCCCACTACAACTAAGGCGATCGAAGTGCAGCCTCACGTTTTCACCCGTGAAGGTTAGAGGCGACATCGCACCGGGAAGGCTTCTCTCATCTAGGCGACTAGGCGGGTGAAGCAACAATTCCATCATTAGGCTTTTGGAGGTAAGCGTCCGTAACTTGAAAGAAAGAGTGTGTAACGGCGTTGAGTGTGCTTAGGGAAGAGTTCGGCCTAGGGGGGTGTCTTGCTGGAATTACAGCCAGTAGGTCATTCGTGTCCGCGGTGGAAATCCTCCCTAAGTCCCCTTTTACGAGTCACATTCCTTCCTCTCGTTACTGTCGTTCCCTTCCTATAAGTCTTGTCTGTTTTCGTACATTTCATCTTGCCAAAGGAGCAAATTCAGTCACGGTTTAGGCCTGCCCTTCTTGCTGGAAAAGCTAAGAAAAAGTTAAAGAAAGGGGCGAGAAAGTAAGAAAGAAAAACAAAAAAGAAAAGCCGCCCCAAAAGATTACAAGAAAACAAAGAAAAGAGGAAAAGCGAAACCAGCAAGATGGGGTAAATTTGGGCCATCTCTAGGACCGGTCGGAATTTGCAAGTCCCGGTCATTGCTGCCAAATTTCCGGCAAGATTCCGGCGAGGGGTAGCAGGCCATCCAAGTCCCGACCTAGTGCAATTGGAGAATCTGGCAGCCATTTGGGGAAATCCGGCGACATTTGGGAAAGAATCTTCTAGCGCCGGCCACATTTGGGAATTCCAAGGTTTTCTCTCCACATTTGGTAAGTGATTTGTTTACCTTGGGCCCTTCGCCACTCCAACCCTTCATCTCGACACGTGGCGAGATCTGAGAGCATAAGAGAGTGACTAGTGGTGCGAGATCCTCCCCTTCCCTAGTTTTTAGCTAGTGGATCTCATTTGGAGGGGGCGAGATCCCTTTTGAGAGATCTTCTAGGAGAAGGAATCCTTAAAGATAGGATTCTCCCCTACACCTTAGGAGCCTCCAACCTTCGTAGCCTGCCACCTATCCCACCTCATTAGCACGAGTTCCTCCCAGCCACACACCTCATCACCTGGCCGCCACCTCACCCCAACACCTCACCGTCCACATTCCTTGCCACCTTTCCCTCAGCCGAGCCCCCCTAGCCCACACCCGAATTACCCAAGTTACTGCATTCCCCTTTCCATTTCCACTCAGCCTAGGCGCCTAAACCTACCCTAGCTACTTTGTAGGGACCCACATTTTAGCCCTTTTCCTTCACCCGGTCAACCTAGGACTTGGACTCTAGGACCCACTTCGCCTAACCCTCCATTGACCAAGCTCACTGACCGAACCTAGCCCTGGCCCACCTGGGCCGAGCTCACCCAGTCCAAGACCCGCACCTAGAAGGTTCCAACCCTAGCGCCAAGGAAGACCGCGGCTCACTCAGTCGCATCCTTGAGAGTCTTGGAACCGGCGGGCCTTGCCCCAGCCACCTCCGGCGTTCTCAGGCCGCTGCCGGCCACCTCTGCTACTTTTCCGGCGACCCTCCGGCGTGGACTCCATCAGGTTCCCAAGTCAACCAGCAAGTACTTGGAAAGCTCTTAGACGGTTTCGGCAAGGCGTAGCCTCAACCGAGCGACCCTTGGAGCGTTCTCATCCACCGACCGGCGACTTCAACCTTGGAGCTCCATCCCTACGCCGGCCTTTTCTCTCATGTTGCTGCTAGTGCCCGAGTGTGGAATCTCACCTCGTGGCTTGAGACTTGATTCGCCAAGCTTGCCTTGGCCGGTACACTCTCTTCCTCTCTTTAGACCCGCGGGTGGTAGTTTTTGCTTGTGCTTTTGATTTCAGCCTGGCCTTGGGTCGTTGTTGTGCATAGAGGGACCTTCGAGGCACTGCGCCAAGGACACGACCTCGTGCCAACCTAGCCTCCTACGGGTGGGTGTGGTTTGTTCGACTAGGCTTGGTTTGCATGGTTTGTTTGAGTGAGTTTGAGTGTTTTTATGCAATGTATCGCTTCCGCTTGTACTAGCCTCACAGTTTTTAGTTCTTTGTAGTAGGATTTGCTTTGGTTTGGGATAGCCCTACTTGTATTCCTCTTCCTACATCGGGTTTTTAAGTCGGAGATCCTGTCCGACTGGGTAGTGTCTCTGTATTTAATTCGTCCTAGGAAAGTCTTCTGGTTGGTCCAAGGTGATCGTGGGGGTAGGCACGGCCGTTGGCTTTGGACTTTGGTCGGCCACGGGCAAGACCCTACCAGAGTCCTAACATGTGTTACATCCACCTACTTTGCAATGCTTAGGGAGGTCTTCTTATCGCAAATGCCCACGATGGGTGCAGAGACTCCTAGCATGTGTTATGGCCACCTACTTTGCAATGCTTAGGGAGGACCTTTTATCGCAAACGAGGATTTGCCAAATCACCCGATCTCTCCCATGCAACAGAACACGCGTGTCCCGTCTAATCGATTTTTTCATCAAACACTGTCCAGGATGGCGAGCTAACCCTCAAACTCTCTCCCGCCCCAACGACCAGGAGCCTTCGACCCCGACCACGAGGCCCCAACCCCATTGTCTTTCTCTCCTTCTCCTGCCCTTCTCCTCCGTCACGGCCCCCGAGATGCCTTTCTCCTCCGTCTCTGCTCGTCTCCGCCGCCGAGCTGCCCTAGCCCTTCCTGTTTCTCTCTTTCTCCATCATCGCCCGAGCTGCCCTAGCCTTTCCTGTTTCTCTCCTTCTCCATCATCGCCCGAGCTGCCCTAGCCCTTTCTGTTCCTCTCCTCCTCCGTCTCCGAGAGAGGGCGACCGCCAGACAATTTTGTTCCGTCTGTTGAAAAATATCGCTCCTTTCTTCCTCTGCTCAACGGAGTCATTGAGGGAGTGATCTGCCCCCGTTGGTCTTTGCCGTTCATTGGCCTCTTCAGTTGGAAGAAGGAAGAAGGAGAGAAAGATGTGGAGCTTTCTGTTTCCGAGTGATTGAAGATTTCAACAGTGGCACTTAAGTGAGTAATCCTCTCTTCTTGATTTTTGCATCCCAAATCGTCTGAAAGTCTAAAAGTTACTGCCCCATTTCAAGTCTCCCTTTTGTCAATTGCATTTTTCTCGTTGGTATGGCCTCTGTATTTGCAAAGTCATGTACGTGGAAATGCTTTTATTCATTGGAAAAGCTATCAAAGTTGCACTAGAATCATATTTGGTTGGCTGCTTCAGCAACCAAGCATGTATTGAAAAAGTTCGAGGTTTTTGTGCCCTGAATTAATGCATAAAATCTTGACATAAAAACAGAGTCGGTGTATATACTAGTCTTTGATCTGTTTCAAGGTTTTCTTTGTTGATTGAAGACATTGTCTTATTATTAGCCTCATTTGCTTGAATTGGGGTCACTTCGTTTTTCTCGTTCCTATTTCTGTGTACTGTGGTGGAAGAGATGATCAGGGAAAATGACCAACCGAAATTCGTCCCTCTTGGATAATACTCCATTTTCTGATCCTGGATTTCGTTCTGGAGTGGCATAGAAGACAAAGAAATATATATCACTTCCTGCATAATTCATTTTAGCTGAATCCCTGCCCACTGTTTGCATCCCATAGCTGAGAAAGATGTACCACACCAAAAAAATGAAACAAATCAGATCCTTAATCAAGGATGCATGCAAACTGTAATCAAGCAAAAATTACGATCTAAAAGTACAAAAAAGTCATCACAAACTAATTTTTTACTTAATTAGCGGTCTCTGTATTCTAACGATTCAGTTAGGTATCTAACTTCCAAACCTACAACTTATTGCAAATTTTACAAATTAATTATATTGTCCAGATTAATTGTCTACCTTCCAAACCTGCAACTTATTGCAAATTTTACAAATTAATTCCATTGACCAGCTAT
The DNA here is from genome assembly GCF_008831285.2 of Nymphaea colorata. NCBI lineage: Eukaryota > Viridiplantae > Streptophyta > Magnoliopsida > Nymphaeales > Nymphaeaceae > Nymphaea > Nymphaea colorata. The sequence continues at coordinate 409,438 of NC_045149.1, forward strand.
GGTTCCAGGTTGAGATAAAGTTTGTCAAGTCCAAGGTAATTTTTCCTCAATTTCAAAATAATATCAATTATCAAGTGCTTTTTTTCCTTTCTAACGTTGCATTTCCATCCCTAATTTTCATTTCCTTGTCAAAGCAATTTGGTTTCATGCAGGACAACTATGAGATTTTTCAATTCTTTACCAACAGTTTGCATATTGAAGCACATGTTAAACATGAACACAATGAAATGGAGCATGACATAAATCCATAAATGTGTGAAACAATCACAGAAACGACCAGCTTCATATTTCTTAAGTAGAGTTTTAGTTCCTGGTTTTTCCTATTCTCTTTTAGTGTTTTAAATATTTTCAAGAAAGACAAGATGAGACGAGCCTCCTTAATAAGAAGAATGGTTTTATTTAGGTGTGCATGAAAGAGAGCTGGAAAGAAAGGATATAGAAGTTGCAAGATAAAGTAGAAGGAATTAACAGAATCACTATTTATGATTCCTAAAAACAATGAATAAACTGTCAGCATGAGAAACATTTTCACCAATTATTTTTTCCAGTAGATATTGAAGACAAATCTGAACTATACCATCATAATCAGTTGATGCCAAGTAGTTTTTAATATAGTTATTCCAGCATACACAGCTGAGCTTAGATCTGCTTGACATCTCAATCATAGGGTAGTGAATATCAACCATCCCATTCATTAAAGACTGGAACTCAAAGATCTTGACCTTCTTTGATACACCAGCAGCAGCAAAATACTCCTCATCACGGTCAAAACTTAAATAGCAAATAACATTTGCAGAATTGAGGAGATCGCCATTTCTTAAAACACCACGTACTACAAACTTAGAGTATCGTGCATACCTACAGAAGCCATCAAAAAAAGCTCCACGTGTGTCCTCTATTTCAGAATCCTTAGAACCCTCAGCACTATCAGCTGATGGTGAGGAGCATCTATCTTGATTCCTCAGCATGTCCTGTCTGCCCATGTTACATTGTCACTTTCAGCAAGTTTAAGTTTTGAATGCATGGAAAAATATGCATCCTGTAGCTGATTAACATTCTTTAATATCTTGGCTTCATTAGAACATGAGATAGGTGACCAAGAGGAATCTCCCACATTTGTTGCCAAAGATTCTTTATTTTGACATGCTGAACCTAGAAATTTAATGATATCCTGAATTTGAGTTCTCAGGTCATTGCCTGCTTTATCCTCATTGTGTGACTTCAACAGAAAGGAATTACCTTGCAACAGTGCTTGCCTTCTCTCAACTTCCAACTTCTTCTAGGCTTCCGATATCTTCAACCAGCTTACAGGATAGTGTGTGCTTCTGCTCTTTCAAGGTTACAAGGAAATGCAACAACAACTCTGATTCAACATCTTCTTCATCAAGGGATAGAGCTGAATGTTTTTCCACTGAAATCTCAGGTGATTCAAAGATCAATCCTGATTGCAGCACTTCCCTGTTTGTTATACCAAAGGATGAAAAATGAAAAGCCTCCATGTCTAAGCAGAGATGCCAAACTTCAACTAACTTGATAAGGTAGACAATCAAGACTTCCATTCTCTGGAGGCCTATGCTATTTACCAAATAAAGTACATGAAATTGCTCTCTTTCTCTCTCTCTCTAAACAACATTTTAGATGAAAACTGTAAGCAAAAAGTCCTACCACATTATAATTAATATACCAATAAATCAGTCCAAATAAAGGTAGAATAAATGCAAATTTCATAAAAATTTCCAATGCATATTGTTCAAATAAGCTGAACGTACGTTGATTGCATGACATACTGGTTTAATACAAAACATGTCTATTACGTGTTTTTCTAACAACATGTCTGTTAAGTGTTTTTCTGACATAGCTCACACAAAATCACTTAAAGTAATGTTGTGAACACAGATCTGAACAAGTATAAAAAAACAGAAGCTAGACTATCTCAGTAAAAGCCAAAAATCAATGCATTGCTTCTTCTGGCTCTGCCATGCATTCCTTGCACATATCACTGAAGACAATTTCTTCATCATCGTTTAAACTAATCGGTGGGGTGTGATATGTTGATTGTTACAGTCGGCAGCCTTAGAGAGAGAAAACGTAACTTCATTCACTAACCCTAATCTCCATAATAAAGAGATTAGGGTTGAAGAGAGATTTACAAAGACATCAACAGAAAATAGAGGAATGTTTAAAAAGACCTCCTAACTATTAAATATTGCAAAGAACCACTTAGAAACATAAACTCTTCTAATTCAACACTCCCCTTCAAGCTGGAGTATACATATTAATCATGCTCAGCTTGTCACAACATTTAGAATAGTCACCAATAGGATGAGCCTTATTGAAGACATCTGCAGCTTGATCTTCTAATGATACATGAATGGTGGTTATGGTTCCTCCTTGAACGAGATCCTGAATGTAATGGCAATCCACTTCAATATGTTTAGTTCTTTCATGGAAAACTAGATTATTCACAATGTATGTGGCTGCTCGATTGTCACAATACATCTTCATGGAAAGCGAAATCAACACACTTAGGCTAGATAGCATGGATTTAGCCCAAGTCATTTCGGCGGCAGTTTGAGCCATAGCTCTGTATTCAGATTCTGCACTAGATCTTGACACCACACCTTGCTTTTTGCTTCTCCAAGATATAAGGTTGCCTCCCACAAATACACAGAATCATGTGGTAGATTTCCTGTCTTCGACTGAGCCAGTATAGTCAGCATCACTATAGGCTTCCACTTCCAGGGTCTTGCCTTTTGTGAACAAAAGTCATTTGCCATGAGATGATTTCAGATATTTGACCACCATTAAAGCAGCATCCCAATGAACTTTCCTAGGTCTTTTCATAAATTGACTTAGTTTCCCCACTGTAAAACTAATGTCTGGTCTGGTCACAGTAACATAGAGTAGCTTTCCAATAAGAGACATGTATGATCAAGAATCGACTAATTCTGATTGGTCATCATAAAGATGTATGCATGGATTCATAGGTAGATTGGCCGGTTTAGCTCCTAGCATCTCGGTGTCTTACAATAAATCTAGAACATACTTTCGTTGAGAGAGAATTACACCTTCCCTGTTGCGAGCCACCTCTATTCCCAAGAAATATCGTAGTTGACCAAGATCTTTCGTCACAAAGTGTTTTTGAAGGAACAACTTTGTATCAAAAATTTCTTGATCGGAGTTACCTGTCAGGATAATATCATCAACATAAACCACTAGAACGGTCATGCCCCTGGAATTCTTCTTGATAAACAGAGAATGATCAAGAGGGGATCTCGCAAAGCCACAGTTTGAGACTGCCTCAGAGAACTTGTGAAACTAAGTACGAGGACTCTGCTTGAGTCCATAAATAGCTTTCTTCAGTTTGCACACTTTTCCACACTCCTCCTGTCGTTCAAACCCTGGTGATTGTTGCATATAGACAGTCTCATCAAGATCACCGTACAAAAAAGCATTTTTGATATCAAGCTGATACATGTGCCAGTCATGGTGTACAGCCACAGAGATGATAAGATGAATGGTCCCCAACCGAGCAACAGGAGAGAAAGTCTCGAAGAAATCAATCTCATAAGTGTGCGTGTAGCCCTTAGCAACCAACCGAGCTTTGTATCTTTCCATAAAACCATCAAAATTATATTTCACTGTGAATACCCACTTGGAGCCAACAATGTCACAACCAGGAGAAAGATCAACAAGTTCCCAAGTGTCTCGCTGAACTAATGCATCTATCTCTTTTTGCATAGCTTGTCTCCATTGGGTATCTAATAAGGCCTGTTGGTAACAAGTAGAAACTGCATGGGCCACCAGAGCTTGAATAAACTGTTGCATACTTTGTCGCTTGCCTTTACGAAGAGCAATAGGTAAGTCCTGACAGAGATTAGACGGACTAGGTATACTCACTTCAGATGTACTTACCTCCTGAGAAGCGGTTGAGGAAGGATCATGAGAAGGGTCCTGTCGACGTGTGTAGACCAGCGGAGGATCACGAAACTTGGACACTACAATGAGAGAATCCCCAGAAGGAGACTTGTAAGGGAATGACTCCAAAGGAATAGGAGAAATAGGTAGTGGGTAAGATGACAATGGCATCTCAGTAGAGGTAGGTGAGGAACTATAATAAGGCTGAGACTCAAAGAATGTCACGTCCGCACTGATATACTCTTTTTGAGTCAAGGGGTCAAAGCATTTGTAACCTTTATGATTTCTGGAGTAGCCAATAAAGATACACTTAATGGCTTGGGCACTCAATTTATCACGTGTGGGTCCAGGTATGTGAACGAAGCATGTGCAACCAAATACTTTGGGAGCTACTGGAAACAAGGATCGTTGTGGGTACACAAGTTTAATGGGAACATTGTTGTCAATGGAGGATGAGGGTAAATGGTTGGTCAAGTAACAGGCAGTGAGGATGACATCTCCCCAAAAATATGCAGATAGATTAGTATGAAGCATTAGAGAACGTGCCACATTTAAAAGTTGGCGATGTTTCCGCTCAGCTACTTCATTTTGTTGGGAGGTATGGGGACAAGTAAACTGAGGAGAAATGTCATTATCAGAGTAAAATTTCATTAAGGTAGATGCCTTGAACTCAAGAGCATTATCAGTGTGAACGCTTTTAACAAGAATAAGGTTCTTGAGAGTGCATATGACATCAGACCTTTCTTTCAAAAAAAAAACCCAAGTGCCTCGAGAATAATCATCAACAATGACAAGGACATAACGAAATCTAGACCTACTAGCAACTCTGCTAGGACCCCACACATCAACATGAAAAAGATCAAATAGTCCACAACTGGACGGACTAAGATTCGATGAATAACTGCTACGAGTGTGCTTGCCAAGTTGACAGGCCTCACACTGGAAGGACTCTGGAACTGATAGATGAGGAGTAGGTGACGGAGCTTGGAGACAGATGGATGACCAAGTCTGAGATGCCACTGGAAGGAGGAGGACAATGAAGAAGTCGAGACGACTGCATTACCCACAGAATCAGACAGGAAGTAGATGCCCCCTTTCTCATAGCCTCCACCAATCGTCTTCCCAGTTTGCAAGTCCTGAAATGAGCATACACCAGAGTCAAATGTAACACGATAATGTAAATCATTAATCAATTGTCCAACTGATAAAAAATTAGTGGGAAACTTAGGAGCATATAACACATTAGGAATTGTCATAGACTGAGAAATCTTAATATCTCCATTACCCATAATAGGAGACCATCTATCATCTGCAAGTCTCACATGACGTGTCTGAGGTAATGAGTGTAGCACGATAAACATAGAAGGCCTACTACAAAAGTGTCTCAATGCTCCTGAATCAATAATCCAAGTAGTACATGTATCATGTGGAGTAGTATCAACGGACATAGCACTATCTATCATAACTGTAGAGGCCGACGGTTGAGTAGATCTGTGTGCTAAGAACTCCTCATACTCTGACTTGTTGATATTCACAATCACAGTCTCAGGATTGAAAGAAGGTAAAGACCCCTCTACTACTAATGAAGCTGCCTGGATAGATCCAATATGAGACTGTAATGAATTTTTGCCCTGCTTAGATGCAATACCTTTTCCTAGGGGTATAGCGGAAGGACGACCAAGCTTATCCCAACATCTGTCTTCCAACTTAGGAGCATCTAACTTTACAGTAGAGCCATAAGAAAAAAGATTGCCTGTGTTCTTATGCTCATATTGTGTCTCTGTCTTACCTTCAACGGCCATAGTGCACGACTTGACAATGTGATCTTAATCTGGTTGCACTATGATACAATCAATAGTATAGCGCGCAACAATCAACTTGAGAAAACTTAGGCAGCTGATATATATATATATATTTTCTTGCACCAAAAGCAGTCCTTAAAAAGAATTTTTGTAAACTTGCTGCTCAGTAAATCAGTCCACCAATCACAACAATCAATAAATGAACAAGAATATACGAACTTCTTGTTCAAAATAGGCCACCAGGCTTCTACGTATCCACATATGCATATGAAAAAAACTTTCTTGTTCAAATCAGTCCACCAATCACAACAATCAATAAATGAACAGGAATATATGAACTTGTTGTTCAAAACAGTCCACCAGGCTTCTACGTATCCACATATACATATAAAAAAACTTTGTTGTTCCAAATCAGTCCACCAAATTATAAAACAAACATTCAATCTGATAAAAAAAATATACCCAATGTGCAGCTACTCTACTTGCAGCCACTTTTCCACAGTCATCAAAAATATGATAAGAATATGGTCCACGTGTATTTAATCTTCCACGAGCCCAGATTTGAACTGAATCCACATGCAGCTACGCTTCCCATGAGCCTAGATCTGAATAATAATGGAGTCCATGTGCTGCTATTCATCCACGAAGCTAGATCTGACTTACAACTTTCCACTGCAACTCCCACGCAGTTGCTTATGCTCCACTACATCCACGTTGGGGACCTAATCACAAATACCTTTCACATGTGATTAGGTTCCCCTTTCTCGCTGCTTCACTATCTTTCGATCAGCAGAGAGAAGAGAGAAAGGAAGGATAGAGGAAGATAAGAAGTGGGAAGAGATGGGAGAGGAAGAGGAGAAGGGGTCGCCGGAAAATCACGACAGCCACCGGCGGAGAAGGGTGGAGATCGCCGGCTCTGATACCATGTTACAGCCGGCAACCGTAGAGAGAGAAAACGTAACTTCATTCACTAACCCTAATCTCCATAATAAAGAGATTAGGGTTGAAGAGAGATTTACAAAGACATCAACAGAAAATGGAGGAATGTTTAAAGAGACCTCCTAACTATTAAATATTGCAAAGAACCACCTAGAAACATAAACTCTTCTAATTCAACATTGACAACCAACACTTTATTTTCATACTCTAGCTTTGTTCTTTTTGCTTGTCTTCCATGTGAAATTTGGGATTTTGCACCGGTTACCCACCGGTCTGGCTATAGTTCTATGCTTGGTTGCCGGACAATATACGGTCAGATTCTTGTGGGAGGATGAGGATGGTAGGAAGCATTTGCATCTCATTTCTAGAAACAGGCATGCAAACCTCACAAGGAAGGGGGTATCTATAACAACCCGACCCACTCCTGGGCTCGTGCCCCTGGTTCGGCGGATCCCAACCCACCTCCTAGTAGTTTCGGCTCCAACCTCAAAAAGGCTAGAAACCAGGACAATCATCTCATTAATAGCTTCCCATTATAAGCCCTTGAAAATCCCTCACAATTTTCGATACGGGACTAAACTTCTCGGGTGTTACAATCCACCCCCCTTAAGGCACATACGTCCGCGCGTGTGGGGCCACAGGTCCGAGTGTTGAAACTGCTCTGATACCACTATAACAACCTGACCCACTCCTGGGCTCGAGCCCCTGGTTCGGCGGATCCCAACCCGCCCCCTAGCAGTTTCGGCTCCAACCTCAAAAAGGCTAGAAACCAGGACAATCATCTCATTAATAACTTCCCATTATAAACCCTTGAAGATCTCCCACAATCTTCGATACGGGACTAAACTTCTGGGGTGTTACAGTATCAGTCTCAAACCTATGGTAGAGTACAACAGGGCCATTCTTGCCTCGAGATGGTGCAAGATAGTCAACGGGAACAACTGCCTTGCAAGTTGGATGTTCAAGCGACATCTCACTGGCTGCTCCAACATGTGGGTAAAATAAACGCAAGCAGAGGCTCTAGGAATTGGACCACTGATGTGGGGCTGGAGTATGGTTGCCAACCAAGTTTGTTGGGAGATTTGTCATTGAGACAAGGTTAAGATTTGGCATGATAGGGGGAGGGTGTCAGCCCCTTTAGTTTTCAACATAAAGGCAAGGATTAGGGTAAGGTTGAAGCGGATCTTAACACCACGATTAATAACTGATGAGAAGACAGTTACAACATCGTGCAAGGATTTGTCAATTTATTCTTTTCTTATTGATTTTGCTCTTGTTGCCATTTACATTTTGTATAGCCGTTAATGGAACATTGAGGAAAACTCCTTCCTTGTAAATCTTTCCTCAACGACGACATATATTCATTGTAAATATGTAAAACGGTAATGACAAACAAAGCAAGGCTGCGTGATGTTATTGTTGTGGATGTAGGATTTACAAATTCGAACCACGTTAATCCTGTTAGAAATTAAGGCCTAGACATCATGTAAGTATACATATATATATTTTTCATATGTACTATCATACATTTAATTTCATGTATGATTTGTATATATATATATATATATATATATATATATATATATATATATATATATATGTATGTATGTATGCATAGGTGTTTATGTAGTTTATTTTATGTACCCTTTTTTATTTCTTTTTTCCTTTTTCTGTTTTTACCTTTTTTTATTGTAAAAGGGGAACTAGTTGTTGGACCAGCTTCCAACGGCTAGATTTCTAGCCGTTGGAGCTGGCCCAACAGCCAACTCCTCCCTTCTTTCCTCCTTTCTTTGCTTTATAAACAAGGGACTGCTGTCCCTTGTTTTGGTTAAGGCTTTTAGGCCTCTCTTGTGTATTCTTCTCTTGAGATTAATATATTTGGTATCTTCTCCTCAAGTTTGAGGTTTGACTTTGTGTTATCCATTGAAGTTGTTGGGATCTTCAAGAGTGTATCTCTTGAAGCAGCATTTGCATTCTCAAGATCGGGCCTGATTTACATGGTATCAGAGCCTCATTTTGGCTCTTTGTCTTGTTGACTTTCAAGCTTGAAGTTTCAGTTATTTCTCTTCCTTTGGAGCTGTGAAGCACTCCAAGTGTTCGATATATTGTTCGCTGAGATTTGACACAAGAAGGTGCTGTTATTTTGCTGGCCTCTTTTAGTGATATTTGTGACGGGATAAAGCTTCCTTGGTGGTGAAGATTGTGGCAGTCCTTAGCACGTCAAAAGCTTCTTTTTTTGTGGCTGTTTTTTCATCCTAGCACTACCTCAACGTCTCTTCTACAAGGTACACATTATGGATGAAAGAACTTCTTCTACTCCTCTCCCTAAACTTACTTCATCAAATTATGTTTCTTGGGCAAAAACTACGGAACATTTTATTAGAAGTAAAGGCCTATGGGGACTTGTTGATGGGTCTAAAAGTGAACCTCAATTAGTCCTCACCAAAACCATAGATGGTAAAGCCCAAGAACTAGATGGAGTTGAAAAAGACAAGGTTATGAATGAATATGAGAGAAGATGGGAAGAGTGGAAGATAGGACACCACAAGATTATCACTTGGATTATTGCTTGTGTTGATACTACAACCATGGGTCAAATAGCAAAACAGAATTTTGATCATGAAGCTTGGGAATTCCTCAAGAAAACCCACACTATGAAGGATGTGGCTTACATGTGCAATCTTCAAATGAAGATTTCAAGTCTTCAACAAGGGGATAAGTCCATTAAAGAATACGTTGGAGAAATGGAGCAATTATGGGACGAAATTGCTCTATTTGAACCCGAATGGTATGATCCAAGAGACATTGGAGTTAGAGAAAAACAAATCCAACGGGAGAAATTTTATAAATTCATTCTTGGTCTTAGATCGAAATATGATGGAGTCAAAACTTCCTTGCTCCATAGGCATAAAGTACCATCTATGAATGAAGCCATAGCGGAACTTCAAATGGAGGAGAATAGACTCAATTTTTCCAAAGAAAAGAGTGAGAATGTTCTTGCTACCTCATGACCCGGTGCTCATATGAGAACTTATAGGCCTCCTCACTTTAATCGAAACTATGAGAATAACAATAATGGCAACAAGAAGATCATATGTTTCCATTGTCAAGAAGAAGGACATACTAAACTTAGATGTCCTAAATTGAGGAGATTTGATAAAAAGACAAGTGTGGCTGGGACAATGTATGAAGAAAGCAATCGATTTGACCTAGACAAGCTTGTAAGTGCCCTCCAACCAAAGCTTATTGATGCTCTTCAACCGCTTTTCAATGGAGGAGGGACTTCTCCAATCTCCGGAGCAACGGTGGCATCTACATCATCAAGTAAGTACTCTTGGATTCTTGATTCCGGAGCTTCATTTCATATGACCCCTTGTAGTTCTTTACTTACCGAATGCACTAAGGAAGAAGTGTGCCCATTTGTTAAAACCGCCGATGGAACTCCTCTTGAAATCAAATGTGTTGGGAATATTGATCAAAATTTTAATTCAAAAGTTTTTAAAATACCAAAAGTTAGATTTATTCCTAAACTTAACTTAAATCTCTTGTCAGTTTCTCAAATAACAAATCATGGATGTGATATTGTCTTCTCACAAAATAAATTTTTGATACAGGACCATCTTTCCAAGAAGACGATTGGGGAAGGTTCTAGAAAAAATGATCTCTACTATGTTGATTATTTGGATCTTTCCAACCCTACTTGCAATGTAGTCAAGAAGAGTGACATTCAAATTTGGCATCAAAGACTTGGGCATTCAAGTTTAGGAAAAATGTCTTGTATCCCTTTTTTGGAAGAGAAATGTAAAGAAATGATCTCTTGTGATGATTGTATTAAAGCCAAAATTAAGGCTTTACCTTTTGGAAATAGAAATTTTATTGCAAAAGCACCTTTTGAATTAGTGCATTCGGATGTATGGGGTCCCGCTCCTATTATGTCTAAAGGCGGTTTGCTTTATTATGTCATTTTTGTGGACGATTACTCTCGATATGATTGGGTTTACTTTCTTAAATGCAAATCGGAAGTCTTTATGAATGTCAAAAACTTTTACAACATGATCAAAACACAATTTGATGCAAACCTTAAAATTTTTAGAAGTGATTTCGGGAGAGAATTTATTTTAAATGAATTTGAAGAATTCCTAAAGAAAAAAAGAGTTATACACCAAAAGTCTTGTCCCAAGACTCCCCAACAAAACGGAGTCGCCGAAAGAAAACATAGACATATTCTTGAAACAACAAGAGCTCTTATATAAAAAAAATGTTCCAAAAAATTTTTGGGCTGAAGCGATTTTAACATCCATTTACTTGATTAATAGAATGCCCTCTAAAGTTTTAGAAAACATTTCACCTTTCCAAAAACTTTTTAATTTGGAGCCAATTTATAAAAGATTCAAAGTTTTTGGTTGCAAATGTTACATTCTAAATGACAAAAATGACAAACTTTCATCTAAAGCTATTCAATGTGTCTTTATTGGCTATTCTGAAACTCAAAAATGATATAGATGCTATGATATTGAAAAAGATAAGGTGTATGTTTCAAGAAATGTGATATTTTTAGAAGAAGAAAATGACTTTAATGAAGATAAACCCAAGCATGAAGACGACTATTCCTTTTTATGGATAAATGATGATGATGATGATGATGTTTTGCATTCTTCATATGATGATGCTCTAAATGAGGTTGATAGCACTTCTTTTAATAGACCACCAAGGGAAGTTATAGTTTATAAGAGAAGGTCTCAACAAAACATCTAAGAGTCTCAACCTACTCTTAGGAGATCTCAAAGAGATATTCATCCACCTCAAAAATTTGTCTCCTACGAGTCATTTTCCCCAAAACATAGAGCTTGCTTATTAGCTATTCACTCTCTTGATGAACCTTCATCCTATTTTGAAGCTAAAGCTAACCCACATTGGGTTGAAGCCATGAACAATGAACTTAAAGCCCTTGAAAATAATAAAACTTGGGACATTGTGTCTCTTCCTATCGGAAAAAAGACAATAGGATGTAGGTGGGTTTGCAAAATCAAGACTAGAAGTGACGGATCACTTGAAAGATATAAAGCTAGACTAGTTGCCAAAGGATATGCCCAAGAATATGGGATTGATTATGAAGAAACTTTTGTCCCTGTCGCCCGTATGACCTCTGTTAGAGCTCTTATTGTTGTTGCTTCAATTAAACAATGGTCCATATATCAATTGGATGTCAAAAATACTTTTTTGAATAGTTACTTAACTGAGGAGGTATGCATGGACTCACCCCCTGGGCTTGATTTACCTCAAGGAAAAGTTCTTTATCTTAGAAAGGCACTATATGGTTTGAAACAAGCTCCAAAAGCTTGGTTCGACATGTTTAGCAATGTTATGTTTAAACAAGGTTTTAAATCATGTTATTTTGACATTGCTATGTTTGTTAAAAATACTGCTATAGGTATAATTGTGTTACTTTTATATGTAGATGATATGATTATTACAGGTGATGATGCCAATGGAATTATGCAGGTAAAGGATTTTCTAAAGAATGAATTTGAAATGACTGATTTGGGTAAACTAACATATTTCCTTGGTATTGAAGTAGCTTATAGTAGAAGAGGATATTTACTCTCATAGATGAAGTTTGCCAATGACATTATAAACAGATCAGGAATCACTGATGACAAGGTGGTTGACACTCTTGAAGCATTAGGAGTAAAGATGAAGATTGATGATGGAGAGCTTTTAGAAAATCTCACTCCATTTCGTTAATTGGTTGGAGCTCTCACATATTTATCCATCACAAGGCCTGACATATCACATGTTGTACATGTCATAAGTCAGTTTCAACAAAGACCCACTTTTGTACACATGGGAGCCGCTTTGAGGACTGTTCGATATGTCAAACACACTATCACTAAGGGCCTTTTTCTATCCTCCTCATCAAACTTGAATATGATTGCCTATACTGATGCTGATTGGGGTGGAGATCCTAATAATAAGCATTCCACCACTGGTTTTTGTGTTTTTCTAGGTGACTCTCTTATTTGGAGATGCAAAAAACAAAATAAAGTCTCTTTATCTTCAACCGAAGCAGAGTATCGTGCCATGGCCACCACCACTATGGAGATTGTATGGTTAAAAAGCTTATTGAAGGACATTGGAATTGACTTAAATGAAGCCACCAAGCTTTGCTGTGACAATAAAAGTGTCATCTACATTGCTAGCAATCATACTTTTCATAAAAGGACAAAGCATATTGAAATGGATTGTCACTATGTGAGAGAAGAATATCTTAGCCGAACAATCAATATATCCTTTGTCCCTTCCGAATATCAACTTGGAGATTTCTTCACCAAGGCACTTGCTTCAGCACGATTTCAGTTTCTTCTTGGCAAACTTTCGGTGATCATACCATAAGTTTGAGGGGGGGTGTTAGAAATTAAGGCCTAGACATCATGTAAGTATACATATATATATTTTTCATATGTACTATCATTCATTTAATTTCATGTATGATTTGTATATATATATATATATGCATAGGTGTTTATGTAGTTTATTTTATGTACCCTTTTTTATTTCTTTTTCCCTTTTTCTGTTTTTACCTTTTTTTATTGGAAAAGGGGAACTAGCTGTTGGACCAGCTTCCAACGGCTAGATTTCTAGCCGTTGGAGCTGGCCCAACAGCCAACTCCTCCCTTCTTTCCTCCTTTCTTTGCTCTATAAATAATGGACTGTTGTCCCTTGTTTTGGTTAAGGCTTTTAGGCCTCTCTTGTGTATTCTTCTCTTGAGATTAATATATTTGGTATCTTCTCCTCAAGTTTGAGATTTGGCTTTGTATTATCCATTGAAGTTGTTGGGATCTTCAAGAGTGTATCTCTTGAAACATTTGCATTCTCAAGATCAGGCTTGATTTACAAATCCTTCTGCAATTCTCTTGTTTCCTCTCTCTCTCAAAAATTATCATGGTATCAGAGCGGTGAAATCCTTTAAAGTGTTAAGTTCCCTCTTGGTTTTTCTTACCTATCAATGGAGTCATATGATAATGACAGAACCAGTGATTCTCAAGGACAGAACTTTAGCAAATGGATCTTCTAGACAGCAGCATATTGTCGTGGAGACAGGTAGCACCATTCTCAAAATTACAAATGTTCCATTGAATAGCTTAAATTATATGTCATGGTCCAAGGCTGCTACTCTGTTTTTGAGTGGGAAACTTAAACTAGGGTTTGTTAATGGAAAAAAATCCAAAACCAACTATTGACGACCCTAATTATGATGAGTGGGAGTCTAGTAATCATATGGTCATGCCTTGGTTATTAAACTTTATGGATGCTAAAATTGTTGAAAGCGTTTATTACTTCGAAACTGCCAAAGAAATATGGAATGCTGCCAAAAAATTGTATAGTGAAAAATATAGTACAACGTGCATGTATGAATTCTCCCATGAAATCTATGAGTTGAAGAAAGGTCATATGTCCTTGAGTGACTAATTGCTACACTCAAAGGAAAATGGAATGAGATGGATTCTCATTGTCCGCTTTCAACCGATCTTGCTCGCATTAAGAGGCAATGAGATGAAGAAAGAACTTTCAAACTCTTGGCTGGTTTAAGCGAGGATTATGAACAAACAAGAAGCCAAATATTAATGACTTCTGATCTGCGCTCTTTGGATATGGTGTGTAACACCCTCTTACGAGAAGAAAAAGGAGGAAGATTATGAAGACCAGTGACACTATTGATACTAAAACCAATAGTGAAAATATTGAAAAAGTTGCTTTTTAATGCCTCGGTCAGCAAAAAAATTTGAAGAAAAATTAGAGGTTCAGCAGTCATTTAGAAATAGAGGCAAATGACCAGTGTGCACGTACTGCAAAAAAGAAGGGAATGTTCGAGAAAAATGATGGAATTTACATGGAAGGCCTACCAACAAGGAAGATCCTCTAAAGCAACAGTATAACCCGCAGGCCCAACTGGTTCAATCCGACGAAGGTGAGGTTACTCTTGCGACTATTGCCATATCTGAATGGCTAGAAACACACGAACACGATAACCGCTGCATCAACATTCACTTCACCCGAAAATCAGCCAGGAACGAACTAAAACCCCTCTCTTACTGGAAAATACTCGTGGATTCAAGTGCATCTGAACATATGTCATGTTTTCACAATAACTTGAAAGGTATAGAAAATAAAAGTGAAAATAGAACTGTCACTATAGCAGATGGCACCTCCATTAAAATTGTTGGAGTTGAAAAAACAAATCTTTTTGAAAAAGTATTGAAGACTCTTTATATGCCTAATCTAGCATCCAATCTTCTATCTGTCTCTAAGACTACACATGATCTAAATTGCAAAGTTATTTTTTCTCCCACCAATGTAATCTTTCAGGACAGGTTGACGAAGATGATGATTGGTGAAGGAAAAGAAGAGAATGGAGTGTATGTGATCAGTCAAAATAATGATGTAGCTATGATTGCTAGCTCGAGATTTGATTCTCACTTATGGCATTGTAGACTTGGCCACCCATCCAGTCGAGTCATGTCTCTAGCATTTCCTCATGAAGCATTTGATTTATATGTGTGTGAAATTTGTCAATATGCTAAAATGACTCGTCCCTCCTTTGGTTTGTCTGAAACTATTGCTAGTAAACCATTTGAATTGGTACATGCTGATATTTGAGGTCTTGCCCCAGTAACCTCTTATAATGGTTTTAAATATTATTTATCTTTTATTGATGATTTTTCTAAGGTTACTTGGTTATATCTTTTGAATTCCAAGGATCAAGCTTTTGAAAAATTTGTGATTTACTATAATATGGTAAAAACTCAATACAATGTTTGTATTAAAACCCTGAGAACCGACAATTAGACAGAGTTAAAAATAGTTTTTTTGAAAATCTTGAGAATACGAATGCTATGATGCATCAATATTCATGTGTAAAAACTCTGGAATAAAACGGAGTAGTCAAGAGGAAAAATCGTCATATTCTTGAAATTACTTGTTCCTTACCTTTTTAGTCTTGTATGCCTAAACAGTTTTGGAGCAAGGCGATTATGACTGCTTGCTATCTGATTAACTGAACTCCTAGCTGCAGACTAAGAGGAAAATCACGTTTTCACATCTTTACTAGGCAAAGATCAGTATCAATCACTTGAAGTTGTTCAGTAGCATCGTGTATGTTATGATCGACAAAACTAAATGAAACAAACTTAGGTTGAAAGCTCGCAATGTGTGTTTATGGGATATTCAGTCAACAAAAAAGGCTATAGATGCTACAACCCTTGTGTCTAACGCATGTATATCTCTAGAGATGTCAAATTTGACAAGTGAGTGCCATATTTTAAAAATTACCATCATAAAAAAAGACAACAGAGGGAGACTACTTTGCGAAATATTAGCATATATGATGATTTAGTTGCCAGTTCTACAAACCAAAGATATCGTAATGTACACGAAGAAGCTCAAGTGCAAACCTTGATCAAAAACATAGGAGCTCATAAAGTTGAAGATAACACAACTGAAGTTGCCAAGCCTAGAAGATCACAAAGAATCATTCAAGCATCTAGGCACTTGAAAGATTATGTTACATACAAAGCTGTTATGCATCCTATCGAAAAACATGTGACGTTCAAAAAAAATTTCGAAAATCACTCTATTTTTTGGCCACCATAGAAAGAGAGTTAGAGCCAATATCATATGAGCAGGCCAAAGATAATCCTGTTTGGGTCAAAGCTATGCAGGAAGAGCTTGATGCCCTAAACAAACATCAAACATGGGAAATTACTCAATTGCTTGAAGGAAAACGCGTGGTTGGTTGCAGATGGGTTTTTAAAATCAAATACAATATTGATGGAACAATGGAAAGATACAAGGCCAAGCTCATTGCAAAAGGGTACACCCAAACACAAGGATTGGATTATGAGGAAACATTTGCACCAGTAGCTAAGATGAATACTGTTCGAATATTGCTCTCGATCGCTCTCGGCCAAGGATTAATGTATAAACTAAATGGCCATGTCAATATTAGAGCATATTCTAATGCAGATTGGGGAGAAAGCATGGATAGAAAATCGACTACTGGATACTGTATTTACGTAGGTGATAACCTTGTATCTTGGCGAAGTAGGAAACAATGAGTCACTTTTAGATCAAGTGCCGATGGCGATGGCCACTACAGCTAGTGAAATTATTTGGATTCACACCCTTTTATCACTACAGCTAGTGAAATTATTTGGATTCACACCCTTTTATCTGAAATGGGCTTAGAACTCAATTCTCCCATACCAATGCATTGTGATAATCAAGTTGCCATACATATCACAGCAAATGTCGTGTTCCATGAAAGAACAAAACATATCGAAACTGATTGTCACTTCGAGAAAATGTTTAGAATGGTGAAATCAGTACTCCCTTCACACCAAGTTCGCAACAACTTGCAGATGGATTAACCAAAGCGATATCAAGAAAGGAGTTAAATGATGCCATTAACAAGTGATGCTGCCATGACTTGTAAGCCCTACTTGAGGGGGAGTGACGAGAAGACGCATTACAACATCACGTAAGGATTTGTCAATTTATTTTTACCTTATTGATTTTTCTCTTGTTGCCATTTACGTTTTGTATCGCCGTTAATGGAACATTGAGGAAAACTCCTTCCTTGTAAATCTTTCCTCAATGACTACATATATTCTTTGTAAATTTGTAAAATGAGTAATGAGAAACAAAGCAAGGCCGCATGATGTTATTGCCGTGAATGTAGGATTTACAAATCCGAACCACATAAATCCTTGTGCATTTCTCCTCTTTCCTCTCTCTCTCTCAAAAATGATCAATAACCTTGGAATGAGCTACACTCCCCAATTGGAGTATCTGCAAGAGGGGTTCAAAAGTTTGCAGCACATCAAGATATCAACCAATGATGATGTCCTGGTTTGGAGCTCTGGGGTACATAGTGCTTTCAGCTCCAAGCATATCTGGAACATCACAAGGAAGCGAGGTGAGGAGCAATGATGGAGAGAAGCTGTCTAGAAAGTAGGAGGATGTGCTAGAGCCACGTGGTTTTTGTTTCTTGCATGCAAGCAAAGGCTGGCTACGCAAGACAAAATCCAAAGAATGGGAATTTAGCTTGTCCACAAGTGTTTGCTCTGCGGCAGGCCTGCTGAAACCAACCAGCATCTTTTCATTAGCTGCAAGTTTACGAAGATGGCCTTGAACCATGTAGTGCAGCAATTTGGACAACAACGGCTGCCCTGGCAAGGCCTTTGTTGGGAATTTCAACATTGGTTGCAAGCAAAATTTCAGTAGAGATGGCAAGTTAAATGCTGGAAGAGCATCTTTCCTACTACATCATTTGGAAGCTCTAGGGTCTTAGGAATAAGATCCTTCATGACCAGGTGCTAAGGATTGCACTCTACCAGCTCAAGAATGAAATCTGGAGTGCATATAATATAAGCAGAAAATGAAGAGCCTTCGTTGGACGCTGGATGAAGACAAGCTTGTGGATATATGGATTTGTACCGGAGTTGCATGCCAAGCAGGCTCCTGTCCTACATCGGTTAACAAAGTTTATATTCTGAGAGTAGTCAGGAATGGTATATGCAGTGTGGAAATCCAATGGCGAGGGTGGTCTGCAGATTGAAGGAACGGGAGATGCAGCGAAATGTGGTGCCCTTTCAAAATGGTTGTCTGTTAACCATACTAACCGCCCACCACCATATGCAGTAGTGACCAATAACAAAGCATGGGGGCAGGGACTTCAGAGGTTTGGCAAGGGGCCTCTCTAAGACTACTCAACATTGGCCTAACCTCGTATTGCTTGTAGGACATCTGAGTCTGCCTAATGAGCTTGCTACCCAAGATGTGGGGCGATTGATAGTTCAACACAAAGTCGAAAGCACGCGCTAAGGAATCAGATAATGTCCCTCTTTGTGCTAGTTTTTGGCTTTTTCTCTTTTGTTAGCATTTTTGCTTACATCTCTTGCCAAATCCTTTATTTTGCTCTGGGGCTTCAACTTGTGGATGGGTTAGCCTGCTCACTTTCTTTTGGTTTTTCCTTGTTATTGTTGATGTTGTGTATCCTGTATATACCATTTTTTGTGATTAATTTCAGAGAGAGAGTGTGTCGGACCAGTCGATCAAAGGGCAGATAGAGGGCAAGTTAAAAGAGCCTTTTGATCGATCAAAGTCCTCCAATTAATTAGATAGCATTGCCGCTTTGATTCATGTTTAGCTATGTGGGACCCAACTTTCTCTGACAGCTATTCCAAACCTTTGCCAAACACTTGATCTGTTATTTCATGTTTCCTTTTCTTGGAGAAAGATGCCAAAATTGAGAATCTCCTCAAGAGCACAAGGAGCTGAAGGTCTCCCCAGACAACGTACAAGGTGGTGAGACAACTATTCCGTCAAATGATATTGAAAATGTTTTCCAAGTCTTTTCATGAAACAAGTGTCATCTTTCTTTGAAAAATTATATCCAATTTCATGCACAGAAATTTCACTAGAGCGAGGGTTGAGACCAAAGTGATGCATGTAAATATATTTTTTGCTTTTGCCATTTCTTTGTTTATGGCATAAACAATTACGGGAAGAGACAGCATGCATGTAGCCTGCTTTAAACATCAAATTTCCTTCATTTTGTCCATCATCCATCTTCTAATCGCATAGCATAAGTTACATAACCATGAACAAATAGCTAATAGATTTGTGTTTGAAAGCAATTTTGCGTGAATATCAGAATTTCTGACTCATTATCATTCGTCATTGCAAAAAGAAAAAGCAATATCCAATGTTCCATGTGACTTTTTGGGAAACAGTTTTTCTTTTTTCTTAATACAGACAATTATTGTTGAGGAATGGCAGTTGTGATACATTACCTATGGCAACAATACATGTATTTCTTATTTGAAATGGGCATCAAATATCTAATTTTGCTTCATCATTATGTCATGAACAATATACTGTAACTTTTAATGA
Source organism: Nymphaea colorata (assembly GCF_008831285.2). Lineage (NCBI taxonomy): Eukaryota > Viridiplantae > Streptophyta > Magnoliopsida > Nymphaeales > Nymphaeaceae > Nymphaea > Nymphaea colorata. Next base: position 429,051 of record NC_045149.1, read on the forward strand.
AAAACTTGCACAAAAGTTAGACAATAAATAGTCTGACAAGGTAAACTTATAAACTTGTGAACCATCAGAGCATACATTTGCAGTATTTTTAGAGGTCTTTTAGCAGTAAAGACACTTAGTATCTTATGAATTTGCCTCAAAGATTTGGTAGATTCGTAGAAAAATAAAATCAAATTATTGTACTATGAACCTACCCCAAATTTTAGGACAAATTTATTGGACACTCACAAAGTGTCCATGAACCTGCCTCAATCTTTATGGCAGGTTCATTAGATACTCACAAAGTGTCTTTGCAGCCAAATGACCCCTTAGAGAATAAGAAACTTAGTTCCTTACATGGATTCAAGATGTATTTAATTCACGTTAGAAATGTACATTAAATAAAATGGAAGGTGTTTCCAGTTCTCATATTTGGGAATTGTAATTGGTTTTGATATGCATAATTAACCTGAGTGGGGAAGATTGCTTGTGCACAATTTTAATATTGTTTACGTGCTTTATTATTATGGTTCAATATGTGAAACATTTTTTCATAATGGAAAACATTTTACTTCAAAAAAGAGGCTTGACAATATGCACCAAAAAATATTGGAATTTCTTTAAACCCCACATAATTTAGTATGTTTTTCTCCTTTTCTAAAAGTGATCGAATGGTAGTTTTTGTTTTTAGAAGTCAAGCACTACTATATTGTTGTGCTTAGTTAAGGTGAAATGATTGTGTCCAAAGTGAACCCACTGAAAGAAGTTAGGTTTCAATAAAACCTAGAGATCCAAATTTTCTTTAGACAAATTAAATATGATTTCCCTATTATGCAATGTTTATGGAGCTTCTGTAACTTGGGTTTTGGATTTGAATCCTTGTTTTTCCTTTGATGGGTTAAAGATAGAGGAAGGTCTCTCTCTCTCTCTCTCTCTCTCTCTCTCTCTCATGTGTGTGTGTTTTTAAGTGAAACACTTATCAAATGATTGAGTTCTTATACCATCTTGAAACTGCTTTACAAGTGCCACACAAAGTTTCATAAAGGCAACCTTTTGTTGTGTATCGATCTTCTGCCAAATCATTCTTTGGGTGAGAGACTTTATCCTATTTGTTTTACCTGTCATATTTATGATGCATCCTTTTCAGCATTAACCTTAAGCTCTGTGGAACAATCATGCAAACAACAATTAGGTCTAATTAGATGTTGAATAGATTGAGTTGCATTATTGTTTTTCCTTCAAACCCTTGATCTAACATGTAATCAACTTTCTAGCATCTCATAAAAACATCAAATTACAACTTTTAATGGAAATATAAACTACAGTCTAGGAATGTTTTATTATAGATTCATCCTTCAACAATAGGCAGCATATAATTAAATTTGTCCATGTCTTACTGTTATTGTAACACTTGTCCTTCCCTTTCAATAAGGTTTTCCAAAATGGCCATTAAGGTTAAATATATCACTTAAAGATGTTTTCCTTCCAATGGAAAAGAAAGAAACTAAGTAATGAATTAGTGGACATAAATCTACTGCATGTTATGAATGCAAATACCAAGAATCCTTTATCAATCACAAAAATAGAGAAAATGTTGTTTAAGTGCTAGCAATTAGTTACAACTTGTAATTCTTAATATTGAAGTTACAATTTTTGTAAAAGAAAGTCATAAAGTAAACTAAGTGACTTATCAGTTCCCATGTGATTGGATGTCTCCGAAGAGACAACTACCTAATACTAGTTTTAGATGGAATTATATGCATTCAAATGCTTGAACAATTCGTTTTAATTGAGAATTCTAAGAAATTGAGGTGTTGGAGAGGTGGATTTAGGCAAGATTAAAACCAAATTCGTTCAAGGCACACATGAGAGAGAGAGAGAGAGAGAGAGATGTTTAAGTCGATGCATAAATTTGAGAGAGGTGCTAACATGCTTGTCAATTGTCATCCTTTAAATATTTCAAATTCAGATGACAAATAGTTTAGTGAAATAGTGTAAATATATGAAGTACTCCAACATCTCCTTCATAAATTTTGAAGTTTAAGCGCTTGCTTTCATGATAATGATGAGGTGAATTTCTACGTTGCTTCTTTCATACGTTTCATAAAAAAAATGATGAGGTCCTTAATCGTATAGAGGGTGTTGTAAAACCTGGGCGTATGCTTGGTGTTTTAATTAAAAATATTTTACCAGAAGCGATAGAATATTCCATTATTGGTTACTAGATTACTTTCTTCTTTTAAGTTATACAAAAAGAACATTGTTACGATGCATGGATGGGAGGCATACCATGACGATCTGCACAAGCATTAATGGTTTGAAGCTTAGGATGTGGTCGGTCAGTCAGCCCTGATGAAGTCCTTGGCACAGTAGATGCCAAATCTTCCACCACCCCAGAAGCTTGGTTGGATCTGTAACATCTATTCTGGGAGGGGGGAGTTTTTAGCATTAGCAATGAAACAAAGCACTTGCTTAGGAAATGAGTTCTATACTAACATAGGCTCAAAGCCTTGCCTTACAGAGCATAATTTAAAAAGGGAAATTAAATATTGAGTAGAAAATAAGACATTTCAGTACGACATTCTTCTTGAGATGAGCCTTAACCAAACTATTTTGTTTAATTTTTTTCCAAATAATTTACATAGTTGCATGTCATGCATAATATGCATCACCTGCGCTTATATATATTTAAAATGATGAATATATCTTAATCAGTATAAAATATGCTCATTTGCTTTCTTTTAGTTAAATGTGACTCTAGTGCGTAGTGGTTGCAAGACAAGGCATGTTCGAGCAACTCAGGGAATTGTAGCTCACGCACATGCACACGTGCATTTTTTTTGGCTTGTTTATGGTTTTGCTTCATAAAATATATGTTTGTATTGGCTCGTTAGCTAGTTCAATGTATATTGGGACTTCTTAACTGAATGTTATTAGAAAGAAAACTGTTATTTTTGGTTTGTAGCTCAAATATTTATTGTAAGTAAACTATTTGAGTTTTGGAAGTAGTCAACTTTCTTTTTTAATTTAAGGGTTAACCTAGAAAGAAGGAGAATCGTGATACAAGAAATGCTGTCCAAGAGGAGGTGCCTATACCGGATAACCCATTTGCTCTCCAAGTAACCAAATCTCGATGTGTGAGGACTTGCCTCTGGTATTCTCTTTCTTTGCTAAAGGGCTAGTTAAGCGTGTTGAAGAGGATGAATTCCACGGGCAGTCTATAAAGGATGGTATGAACAAGATTTCTCAAGGGGCGATCAGAGGTAAAGTTGGCTCGCATAGTAGCTACCAGGGCAAAGACTATAGAGGGGGTTCTAGAATCAAAATGGAGAGATAATTGAAAAATACATGAATTTTTTAAAGTGGTTCAGCCAACAAGCCTACGTCCACTACTCTCTACTTTCCAACTTGTTTTTCTTTCATAGAGAGCTTTCTTTATATAGAGGAGATACATAAGAGGTCCTTTCCCTTGGGTAGTTAAAAAAGATTTATTATCATTACTAATTACCAAGAGACATAATTTTTCATCTCTCAAGCAATTCACTTTGACTTACGAGAGTTGATTCTCTTTAAGAGTCTTCTTGGTTGACAAATGTTGCTTTTCTCAAAAAATCTTATTGATTGATGAGAGTTGTTCTTTCTAAGAGTACCCTTGGTTGACGAGAAATGATCTCTAAGAGTTTCCTTGGTATTTCTATTATTTCTGTTAACATCCCCTCACAAGGTCAATGTACCAATAATGAGATTGAGCTTGTTAATTATTTGACAATGGTGTTGCTTACTAAGTGGCTTAGCTAAAATATAGCAACCTGATCTTTGGATGAGATGTATTGAATTTTCAAATCTCCTTTGGCCAGTTTTTCTCGAACAAAATGAAGGTCAATCTCTGTGTTTGTTGTTGTTATGATACATAGGATGAGCTATAAGATAAGTTGTGCCGATGTTATTGCATAATAATATATAAGAGGTTGTGATTGAGCAACACCAAGTTCTTTTAATAGAAATTATAACCACATGAATTCAACAGCAGTATCGGCAATAGATCGATACTAGGCTTAAGTGCTAAAATGAGAGACAACTGGATGCTTTTTAGCACTCCATAAAACTAGATTGGGTCCAATAAATACTGTATATCCACCTGTAGACCGTCCATCATCAAGACATGCGGCCCAATCTGCATCATTGTAAGCATTAATATTAAGAACTGAACTAGATCTAATAACAAGACCATAATTAATAGTGTGTTTCAAATATCTTAGGATTCTCTTTACAACATCCCAATGGGCGCCAATAGGATGATGCATGTATTGACAAACCTTGTTGACAACATAAGAGATGTTTGGGTGAGTCATAGTAGAGTATTGAAGAGCTCCAACAATGTTGTGATAATGAGTTAGATCATGAAAATTTGATCCAGATTGAGCAAATAAAGTAGGAAGCATGCCATAGGAGTTGAAATTACCTTAGCTATAAGCATATTTTTTCGTTTGAGAAACTCAAATATATATTTCCTTTGAGACAACATTAGCTTATTGTCAATTCTTGTTGCTTATATGCTTAAAAAGAAATCAAGCACACCTAGATCATTAATGGCAAACTCAATTTTGAATTGACAAATAATATTCTGATGAGCTTCTTATTATTATCATGTGATCAACATATACCAAAACATATACATGTATTTCTTATTTTCTCAAAATAAAAAGAGATGAATCTATTTGAGCTCCTTTAAAACCCAGATTTTGGAGGAATAGACTAAGACGGGCAAACCATGCCCTAAGAGCTTGTTTTAAACATCCAAAGAACGTTCAAGCTTGCATACATGATTTGGGAAAGAATGATTTTGAAATCCAAGTGATTGAACTACATTTCTTCTTAAATAGATCCATATAGAAATGCATTTTGAATATCCAGCTAATGTATTTTTCATTTTTGACTAATAAAAATAGCCAATATTGTTCGAATTGTAGTAGACTTCACGACAGGGCTGAAGACTTCAGAATAGTCAATTCTTTCTTTTCTACTATACCTCTTGGCGATGAGTTTAGCTTTCTATCATTCCAATGATTCATCTGTTTTTCGCTTGATTTTGAACACATATTTACATCCTACAATGTTTTTGGGTTCTTTCTTTGGAATAAGTTTCCAAATATTATTCTGAATAAGGGCATCATATTCTTCTTACATAGCATTCCTCTATTTTTTTCATCTTCATATGCTTCCCTGAAATTTGAGGGTTCTTTGTCTTCAAGAAGAGTGGTGACAAGAGCCTTTGGAAGAGAGTGTTTGCCAGAAAAAAATTATATAGAAATCATTGTATTTAGGATTGAGTTTGAAAGTTTCTACTTGAGATCTAGGAGATATGATAAACATGTTCTTGATTTGGGTCATTTTCATTGGATTGGGTTGACTCTTCATTTCCAAAAGTTTCATGCTGAGATTCATTATTTGTTTCAGACTGAAGTAAGGGTTTCCCTGATGTTGTGGTGGTACTAGATGACGGTATTATAGAGTTTGAGAACTTGTATTTATGAGAGAAGGTTAAAATGATAGCTTGGTTTTGACTTTCTAGATCTTGAATTCTAGTTTCTTGAGTATCAATAAAAGAAAATTTCCTCTCATTAAATTGGACTTGTCTCAAAATATAGATTTTACTACTTCACACACCCAAACAATGATATCCTTTATGTTGAGGAGCATAGCCCAAGAAAACACATCTTTCATATTGGTAATCTAATTTGCTTTTCCGATAAGATCTTAAACAAGAAAAACATTCACGTCCAAAGATCTTGAGGAAGCCATATTCAGGTGCCTCTTTGAACAACTTTTTCATAAGAGAAGCAAAATCAAGAATATTGGTTGACATTCAGTTAATTAAATAAACTGCAGTACAAAAAACATAGAACCAAAAGTTCTTGAGAATATTACATTCTACCATTGAAGATAAATCTGTTTTAACAATATGTTTGTGTTTCCTTTTAGCTGCTCCATTTTATTCAGGGATAGGAGGACATGATATTCTATGTCCAATCCCATTATATTTTATTTTGTGTCCAGTGACATTTTGAGAAAGTGCTTGAAAGCTTTGAAAATATTACAAACATCTGATTTTTTTCATCAAATAAATCTAAGTATACTTTGAAAAAACATCCATAAAAATCACATAATACTTGAAAATATTCACACTTTCCATCGGAGCTGAACCCCATACATCAGAATAGATGAGTTCAAACAGGTGTTTCACCTTATTTGAAATAGCGTTAAATGGAAGTTTATGGCTCTTAGTTTTTTGACAAGATTCACACAAATAGTTCAAACAATTATCATAATAAGACAAACCACACTTGTTCAAAATCTTCTTAACAATGGAAAATGAAGGGTGACTAAGTTTTTTGTGCCACTGCCCAACAGTCTGTCTTTCTCCAAGTTGAGCTTCCTTTGTCCTGCTATCAAGGTCCATCTTGTATAGAATTTTCTCTGTTCCTTGTTGCTTAACAAAGCATATATTAGGATGAAACTCAAAATAAAGTTCATTATCCTTAGAAAAAATGTTGTAAGGATAACAAGTTTCTTGTTATATTGGATACATGAAAGAGATCATTTAAAACTAATTTTGAGATGTCTTTGAAGAACCAGTATGAAAAATTCTCAAACCTGATCAATCTCCAATTTTAACTGCACCTCCATCTTTGTATTTGACATGAATGGACAAGTTGTTGATATCATTGGTGATGTGATAAGTCGCATCATAGTCATGATACGAATTGTCATCTCCAATGTCTTAATTCAGAGTGCTAGAAGAAATTGCATGATACACTTGAGGCGATGTTGTCTCTTTTTCTTTAAGCAAGTTAGTATATGACCAACAAAACTTTGCAATATGATCAACTTTTCTACATATTTGAGACACAAGACGATCACCTTTGTATTGCCCATTTTTTCATCCTCCTCCTCTAGATTGGTAGTTGTTTCTACTATGACCTCTATAGTTGGTTTGCTTGTTGTAAACCTGTTTTGAGACAATATTTGCAGTAGGCATAATAGATTCAAAAGCTTGAGAATCATCTTCTTTTAAGTTGGCTTATTGTATGAGAAGACGTCCATGAAGTTCATTCAAAGAGATAGAGTCCTTTCGAGTTTCCATACTGATTTTAAAGGCAAGAACAAGATCACATTCATCAACTAATTTGGATGCAATGTCTAGTTGATGAGCAATAGCTTTTGCTTTGTTTATATAAATATCCATAGAACTAGACCCACTTTTCAAATCTCGAAACTGTAATCTTAACTACATATTCGAGCCCTGGATTGAGCAACATAAGACTGCTTAAGAACACCCCAAACCTCTATAGAAATTTCTAAACAAATAATTTGGGTATGTATTGCTTTAGATATAAAGAACGTAACTCAAAAGTAACTGGTCCTTTCTCAGCGTAACCCCTTTTTCATGCTTATGTTCTCCTTGGACTTCATGTCTTGTATGAAAAGACCTCCTCCACTCTTTTGGTTCTACAATTACTGCTAAGCAGCCTGGCTGCTTGCATTTAGTATCTCGTGCTTAGGCCATGCACGTTAGGGATGCTCCTTGATTCAGACGATCTCCAAGTTAGGTTGGTAAGAAAATATCTAGCAGTGGCAAAAGTCATAGGTTAGCAGCATTAAGGCTACCAGTAAAGGCATTCGACATTTCCTAAACAACCTCAAAACTAGGATGGAGGCTGGTGAGACAGGTCTGCAGATCATGGAGACTCTTCCACGAGAAGAGCTAAGCTTTGCTTTGAATGCATGAGAGAGCCAATGAAGGCGAAGGTCCATAGTTAAGTGGCTTAAGAGGGTGATAAAAACACAACCTTTTTCCAAAAAGTTGCCTAAAGATGTCAAACCAAAAACTTCATCCATTAATTAGAACATGAGGGAGAGGTGGTCGAAGAGCTAGCTAGTGTCTATGAGATCTACTACACCTATTTTTTTAAACCTCCTCGAGATGAGTAAGGGATCATGGGAGGTTCTATCAGGGGATGACAGTGGGCCCCTTGTGGCAAATAGAGAAAATAATGACTTTCTCAAGTCGATAACCATGGACAAAGTCAAGTGCATTGTCTTTTAGGCCTTCCATCGTTCATACGAACTCTCAAGGAGGAGTGGTGTGCTCCCTTCATGCTAAAAGTTGACAAACGTCTTTTTTATGGGAAAGCAGTCTTTTTATCCTATGTTGGATGGTTGTCTCATCCGTTATACCATGTGGAGCCTAGTAGGATTTTAGAGTTCTATTTTCCTCTTGCCCTGAAAGGTTCTCGACAAAATTAATGCTACAATGGCTAGGTTTTTGTAGGGGAGTGGAGCTCGAACAAAAGGAACAACCCTAGTGCTTGGAATACCATATGTAGGCCTTGTGCTAAAGGTGGGGGAGGCATTCCTAACCTGGCTGAGTGGAGATAGGCAAGGGTGGCCAATCTTGCCCTTAAAATCTGCCCTCACAAAGAATTTTGGGCATCTTTGTGTTTCAAAAATATGCCTTTCCTAAGGGACTTTGGAGGATTAAGCCCTCCCAAACTTGTTTTTTCAAGAGATGCTTGAAACCTGGGAGGCTAATTAAGGACAAAGTAATTGGGCATGCATGGTCCTTGCCAATCTTATGAATGATGAGGAGACCATATTAATGGAGGGGCACTTGAATTTCTCTATTAAATAGGTGTTGGATTCCGACCTCATTTTGGAACCTACTTTCCAAGCAATGCTCCTTAGAGTGGGCATTGAGAGCACACAACTAGGGTCAAACAAAGATCTCCTATTGATGAGTGGCGTGAATGCTATGTTAGAGTTATTGTAGCAGAATGAGGCATTTGTTCAGTTTTGTGTTCCTTGAGCAAGTTCATCAACAGAGCCTCCAGGATGAGTGCACAAATAGTAGAAGCACCGAAAAAACTGATAGCAGCTGGAGCTGAAATAGAAAAAAGAAGAAGAGAAACAAAGACAAAAGCAAAGAGTTAACTAGGATTGCTACTATGATGCTTGCCCTTGTTTTTGAGTGTTGCTGGGCTTTTATAACTAGCCTCATAGGTTTTCCCGTATGCCCAACGTGCGGTTAGGCTACTGAGATATTTTATGAATAGATAGTATAAACGCCACACCCCAACCTTTTGACCCTCAAATAATTTTTTTTCTTTAAACATAAAGCATTGAGGTGCGACGACACAACAATTCAAAAAGGAGGGAGCTATGTCATTCAAAACAATGAAGCAAACTTTTATTTATATAACAATTTCAGTTCATAAAAAATCACATCTGTGTACGAAAAAAATGCTCCAAACCATATAATAGATGCCTAACAAAAACAAGACATCAATAAAATCAAAATAAGACATGCTGGCACCACAAAGGACCCAAAACCTCCCCTATAGGGTGTAAGTGAAGCCATGTGATCAACCTGCTGCCCAAACCAGCAAAAAGAAACAACTGAAGGTTTAGCCTTAGTATGACAACAAACCAGCAAATCCCCAAACCCTTTAGGTATCGGCTCAACTATGAGATAATCACAATTATAAGCGCAAATCATCATCATGTCGTGATCAGACATAGTCACATGACTTGACAAGAAGGTCCCTCACCTATACCATGACAGGTAAATGTCACTCAATGGTCACGATAATACAATTCCAATTCACATGCAAGGCATGCATAAACATATCATTCTCATTCATTTCAATCACATGCACATCATTCATATTTTTTTCATTTTCATTAGCTTCAGTGAATTGACAGTTCATGTGGTTACAAACACAGGCACGTGCGCACCGCGGGCGGCTTACAGCCAAGAGACAACCCCCGTGGTGGCCTAAAACAGTATGGATACATTCCCACTGCAGCGGTAGAACACTCAACCATGGATGTGTGAATTTCAAGGAGAGATACTTAGCCTTCCCTAGGACACTCAGGTTAGGAAGGTGGGAGCCCAACGCTCCAAGCACATCACACAACAGTATCCTAGGGCCTTGCACTGCCTGTGCTCCGAACAGGCGAGACCAGTGGTGAAGGCAAGACAACTCTCAAACACAATGCCACAAACCACTGGCCTCGCATCTCTTATTCTTTCATTCTTATCATTATAATTGCACATTCACAACATGACTGGCTAGCTCATGAGGTTGGTTCACTTCACGAATGCACCCACACCTCCAATTACCTCCACACAAGGGCTACACATATCATTAACATTCTTAGTTAGCCATCATAACAATACGGGTACAACTACCATTCAATTTCATTCGATTGCATCATTGCCTGCGGCAATACATATGCAACAAATCTCAACATTCACATTCATAAAAAATCACATCTTATCAAACACATCAATCACATCTTTCAAAACTTAGCCAAATCCCGGAGAGTAGTCTCGATCCATGATTAGCTCGTAGCTATCCTATGCAATTATCATTTTAGGATGCTTTCTAATGCACAATTAAGGTCGATGAGACACTCGACTCGATACCTCACCTCATCTATCCTAAGCAGTTATCAATTCTAGCATGCACATGCAAATGCGTAACAGTTTTCAAAACCAGCTTCCAGTAGCTTTCCAAAACAAAGCTTATCACATATCAAATCATTCGCATGCATACATACATTCACTCACAAAACAATCATTCAATCACATCATAATCCTAGGATCGTTGGATCCTAGGAACACACATTCTCAAGTTGGCCGCAGGTAGGGATTTGCCTAGAATGCCGCTATACTTGTCGCACGTCCACAAAACACTCCAAAACGCCTCGAGCTTCACGTTTAGTTGCTCAAGGTTTACTGTGTACCTACAAACATACACAAGTGGTAAATTCTCTACTTTTTTAGTCTCATAATTTATACAAATATAAAACAAATCATTAAGGCACAAGCCATAGCCTCAAGAGGGTGTTGACGGGTAGTGTCAACCCACAAAGCCCTCCAATAGGCCCCTTCTGAGCCCTAGAGATTGTCACCAAATGGCTTAAGTTTCGGGCTTTCGATTTGAACCGATCATTAATCTGTTTCTCCCTTGATTCCTTAGTTGAGGCGCCTTGTCAACATACACACAACTCCCCAACAAACAATGTGCATGCACCTTAACAAAAACATATTTCTCGAGTTCTGTAACACGGTTCTAAATCTTCTCCACATCACCACAATTTCTATCATGCTTCTCTATTGCTTCGAAAATTAGTCCAACATGTTAGAGGAACCATTATACACATAGGTACTCGTCCTTCTCAAAATGGGCATAAACTTTCCCCAAAATAGCAACATCTCTAGTATGTATTTTAAATCAACAAATCTTGAGTCTAGCATGCTCAAATAATAATTATACATGCTCCAACAACAAATATTCGACAATGTAAGCTCGATTAAGTCTCGCTCACCTCAATCTTAAAGTTCAAACTGTCGTAGTGTTCCCAACAACCACCTCAAGTGTCCGATTGAGTGTCAACACCATTGATTGATCGCTGCCTCCACCACCAACACCTTCACTTCACTAGTATAAGGGAAAGATGTGTCCCCAAACTGCGATAACCAACCAAATTGCCACCACCGAGTGAGAAAAATGAAAATGAGCTCAAGAAGAGGAGTTCGGCTAAGAGGGTTTGGTTCGGTTGGGGGAGGCCGGGAACAACGAGGGAGAGGGAAGCTAGAAATAAGAGAGAGCACGAGAGATGTGAGTTGGAGGAGGCTAGCGGTAAGGAGAGGGAGTGCAGTGAGAGAAGACAGGGCAGGAGAGAATGTAGAGAAAGAGGGCATGTAGAGAGAGAGGGGGGAGAGAGAGGAAGAGACAGAGAGAGCTCTAGCAGAGAGAGTGTGGGTGGGGGGGGGGGGAAGACTCGGGTTAGAGGGTAACAACCGAAACAGCGTGAGAGGGAGGAGGAGAAGAAAGAAGAAAGAAGAGAGAAGAGGGAAGAAGCAGGGGAACGAAGGGCTCACCCAATGCGTTGCCGCTGTCGCCCTACACCTCCGTTGCTACTGTTATCTATTCTGCCTCCTTCTTCTTTATGTTGCGGTCATAGCAAAGGGAGAGACGAAGAGGGGAAATGAGGGAGAAGAGGGAAGGACGAGGGAGAAGAGGGCAGTGCCAGGCTCCCACGCTAGTGAATTCAGGTTCAGGTCTGGACCCGATCCTGCCCACCTACAAAGGATGAGTGTTACATCCTACCCTCCTTAAATAAAATTTTGTCCTCAAAATTTAGATCATACCCTCAATGTAAAAACAAGTGTGGATATTTCTTTCGCATATCTTCCTCAAGTTCCCATGTGCTCTCCTTCAACCCATGGTGTTGTCATTCCACTCTTACTAGAGGAATTCTCTTAGTATGAAGCACTTGCTATTTTTTATCCAAAATTCTAATAGGTTTTTCTTTCATTGTCAAATCATCTTGCACCTAAATACCTTGAAAATCAATCACGTGTAGGGTCCGGTACATACTTTCGAAGCATGGAAACATGGAAAACATCATGAACATGACTCAAATTAGGTGGTAGTGCTAGTCTGTATGTCATCTCTTCGATCTTCTCTAATACCTCAAATGGTCCAATGAACCTCGGACTCAACTTTTCCTTAATACAAAATCGAAAAAATGCCTTTAGTAGGTGAAATCTTCAAGAACACATGATCACCAACCTCAAAAGCCAACTTTCTACGTTGATTGTCGGCATAACTTTTCTGTCTACTCTGAGCGGTTAACAAATTTTTCTTTATCAATTGTACTTGGTCAGTGTAATGTTGTAATACTAAAGGGTTTTCGATCTTTCCATCACCCAATTCGGTCCAACAAGTTGGCGATCTTCATGTCCTTCCATACAAGGCCTCAAAATGTGTCATCTCGATACTAGAGTGGTAACTGCTATTATATGTAAATTCTGCCAATTTCACATGTTTATCTCATTCTCCTTTTCAATTTAAGACACATGCACGCAAGTTGTCCTATAAGGTATGAATGGTCCTCCCAGATTGCCCATCAATTTGGGGGTGGAACATTATGCTCAGCTTAAGCTTAGTACTCAATGTCTTTTGGAATTGCCCCCAAAACCTAGAGGTAAAACGTGGATCTCGATCTGCAATAATAGACTTTGGCACTCCACGCAATCTCACTATCTCGCTAATATATAACTCTGCGAGACTTTCTAAAGATTGGTTGATTCTCATTGGCAGAAAATGAGTGGACTTCGTAAGTCAATCAACAATCACTCATATGGCATCATGTTGTCTTCTGGTGTGAGGCAAACCGACCACAAAATCTATCGTAATGTCCTCCCATTTTCACACTAGAATTTCTATCCGCTGTAACGTGCCTCCTGGACGTTGATGCTTTGCCTTGACTCACTGGCAGACTAAGCACTTCGCGATATATTCTGAAATTTCACGCTTCATTTCAGGCCACCAAAAAATCCTTCTCATATCCTGAAACATCTTTGTACTGCCAGGGTGTATAGAGAACTTAGATTTATGAGCTTCATCAAGCAACTGACGCTTTGCTGCTTCATATCTAGGGACCCACAATCTTTGTTGAAACCACAATAAACCATCTCCATCCTGATACCAAGAAGAATCTGTTTTCTTACTTCCTTCTGTATTTTTAACAAAATCAGGATCTTCCTTTTGCTTCAACATAAGCTCTTCCATCAAAGGATGTCGTATCAAGGCAGTCATCGTTGCTTTGTTCTTGTCACAAAGGTGAAGCTGCCATGCTATCATATCTTGCAACGACATCCAAGAGTGATTCATCATACTATATAATGTCGCTTTAGCTTGTCTGCTCAAAGCATCAGCCATTACATTCGTTTTTCCTGGATGATATGATATTTTGAAATTATAGTCCTTTAAGTATTCGATCCATTTTCTTTGCCTCAAATTGAGATCCTTTTGGGAGAATATGTACTTCAATGACTTGTGGTATGTAAACACCTCAAAAATTGCACCATAGAGATAGTGTCTCCATATCTTCAATGCGAACACAACCGCTCACAACTCCAAATCATGAGTGGGATAACGTTTCTCATGTGTAGAGATAGTGTCTCCATATCTTCAATGCGAACACAACCGCTCACAACTCCAAATCATGAGTGGCATAACGTTTCTCATGTGTCTTCAACTGTTTTGATGCATAAGCCACTACATGGCCATATTATATCAATACACAACCGTAACCGATTCCCGATGCATCGGTGTACACCACAAATCCAGAATGACCCGATGGAAGCATCAGAATAGGTGCGGTGGTAAGCTTATCTTTCAAGGTTTGAAACTCTTCTCGCATTCTTCATTCCAAACAAACTTCACTCCTTTTCTCAATAGCTTAGTCATGGACGTAGCTATTTACAAAAAGTCATGTATAAATCGGCATTAATATCCTGCCAAACGCAAAAAACTTCTAACCTCAGTCACATTATACGATGTCTTCCAGTCCTAGAGAGCCGTCACCTTAGCTAGATCGATAGAAATTTCATCCTTCGAGATTACATGACAAAGAAAGTTCACATTCTCTAGCTAAAATTCACATTTTGAGTATTTGTCATATAACTCATGCTTACGCAAAATATCCAACACACTCCTAAAGTGATCTCTGTGTTCTGCCTCACTATTTGAGTACACCAAAATATCAACTAAAACATTAACAAATCGATCCAAGTAGTCTTGAAAAACCCGATTCACGAGGTCCATAAACACTGCGGGAGCATTGGTCAACCCAAAAGACATGACCCTGACTTCATAATGCCCATATCTAGTTCAAAAAGCAGACTTAGCAACTTCTTTCTCCCGTATTAAGAGTTGATGATACATTGTCCTCATATCAATCTCGGAGAATACCTTCGTATTCTTGAGTTGATCAAATAACTCTTCAATTCTAGGAAGCAGATAGTTATTCTTGATGGTGACTTGATTCAACATGCGATAATCTATACACCAACGCATTGTTCCATCTCTCTTCTTAACAAACAACACAGGTGCTCCCAAGGAGACACACTAGGTCGAATGAAGCCCTTATCTAAGAGCTCCTGCAATTGCTTCTTCAACTCTTCTAACTCTGTTGGCGCCATTCGGTATGGTGTCTTGGAAATAGGAGTTGTCCATAGTAACTACTCTATCTTGAACTCCACTTCTCGTGTTGAAGGCAAACTTGACAGTTCCTCAGGGAACACATCGGGGTACTCACTCACAACGGCAACATCCTGTAACCTCACCGGCTCAATCACATTGGTCAACACATTGACCAAGAATGTAACAACCTCATCGCCATGGTGACTGCCTCGTCCAAGTCGCGAGGTCTGCTTGACATAACTTTGCTTTGTAGTCCATCGCACAGCCCATGCACAAACTTGTCTGCTCTTGCCTTATCTGTAGTGTAGAGGTGCGGGCAATATACCTCCAAGTGTCGATATTTCGTAACGTATTCTTCCAAGCTCAATTGATTTTGCTGCAAATCAAGAAACTCTTGTATTTTCTTGTCTCTGGCATACACTGAAAAGTAAATGCTGACAAAAGAATCTCTAAATTGCTTCCATGAGATAGACAGTTGGCCTGCAAACCGGATCTCACAGGTTGATTGCCACCAGTTTTTGGCATCACCTTTCAACAGATAAGAGCCATAATTCACCTTGTCTCCTTCTAACATCTTTAGAAGCTCAAATATATGTTCTACCTCTCTAATCCATTCCTCAGCCTTATTTGGACTGCCATCTCTAGTAAAATAGGCGGCTGTATCGCCATAAACTGCTGGAACAACACTGTTGTTGCCTTCTCCTGAAGTGGCACAGTGGTGTCTCTAATAGGGGATGTATGGTTCCTCTGATTACTGACCATGTACAAGGGAGGTCAATGTCTACAAGGTTGTCAGCAGTATAGTCTGCTGATTCGCAGGTGTAGTCTGCATTCGCATGTGCAGTCTGCCTTGGTGGGGTTTGAGCACCCACACCAGTCTGGGCATTATGTTGCCCTGATGTACTATGATCCACTGGGGTACGTGCATCTGAATGGGCTGAACTTGGCTCTCTTTGACCTTTGTAGGCGGCCCAGCTCGCTTTTTAACCCTACGTTGGTACTCCATCTATACGAACAAGAATCTTCATTATCAAATAAAATCTATGACTAATCTTGCAAATCAAGTCACAAACGTGCATTAGCACAATGTCTCAAAACATCCATCACTCAAAACAACAATCACCTTTTGTACATATACTTTACTAAAAAATTAAAACTACAATAGAAGTTTGATCAAGTAAATGCGTACCTGGGCAACATGGTTTCACAGATAGGCTTTAACTCACATTCATAGTGGGGTTTGCCATAGCTCTCTGATACCAAAGCTGTCACACCTGAACCTCTTGACCCTCAAATAATTTTTTTTCCTTAAACATAAAGCATTGAGGTGCGATGACACAACAATTCAAAAATGAGGAAGCTATGCCATTCGAAACAATGGGGTAAAGTTTTATTTATATAACAATTTCAGTTCATACAAAATCACATCTTTGTATGACAAAAATGCCCCAAACCATATAATTGATGTCTAACAAAAAAAAGACATGAATAAAATCAAAATAAGAAGTACCAGCACTACAAATGACCCAAAACCTCCTCAGTAGGATGTGAATAAAGTCATCCGATCAACCTGCTGCCTCAGGTCTGCCAAAACCTGAAAAATGAAACAACTAAAGGCTTAGCCTTCACAGTATGGCAACAAACCAGTAAATCCTTAAACCCTTTAGGTATGGACTCAACTATGAGATAATCACAATTATAAGCGCAAATCATCATTATGTCGTGACCGGGCATAGTCACATGACTTGACAAGAAGGCCCCTCACCTATACCACGAATGATAAATGCCACTCAATGGCCACGGTAATACAATTCCAATTCACATGCAAGACATGCATATACATATCATTCTTATTCATTTCATTCACATGCACATCATTCATATACATTTCATTCATATTCTTTTCATTTTCATTAGCTTCAGTGAATTGACAGTTCATGTGGGTGCAAACACAGACACGTGCACACCGCGGGCGGCCTATAGCCGGGAGACAACCCCCGTGGTGGCTCGAAATAGTATGGATCCATTCCCGGTGCAGCGGTATAACACTCATCCATGGATGTGTGAATTCAAGGGAGAGATACTCAGCTTTCCCAAGTACACTCAAGTTGGAAAGGCGAGAGCCTAATGCTCCATGCACATCACACAACAGTACCCTGGGGGCTTGCACTGTCTGCGCTCCGAACAGGCGAGACCAGTGGCGAAGGCGAGACAACTCTCAAACACAATGCCACCAACCACTGGCCTCTCATCTCTTATTCTTTCATTCTTATCATTATAATTGCACATTCACAAAATGACTGGCTAGCTCATGAGATTGGTTCGCTTCACGAATGCAGCTACACCTCCAATTGCTCCACACGAAGGCTACACATATCATTAACATTCTTAGTTAGCCGTCATAACAATACGGGTACAACTACCATTCAATTTCATTCAATTGCATCATTGCCTGCGGCAATACATATGCAACAAATCTCAACATTCACATTCATAAAAATTCACATCTTATCAAACACATCAATCACATCTTTCAAAACTTAGCCAAATCCCGAAGAGTAGTCTCGATCCATGATTAGCTCGTAGCTATCCTATGCAATTATCATTTTAGGATGCTTTCTAATGCACAATTGAGGTCGAGGAGACACTCGACTCGATACCCCACCTCATCTGTCCTAAGCAGTTATCAATTCTAGCATGCACATGCAAATACGTAACAACTTTCAAAACCAGCTTCCAGTAGTTTTCCAAAACAAAGCTTATCACATATCAAATCATTCACATGCATATATACATTCACTCACAAACAATCATTCAATCACATCATAATCCTAGGATCGTTGGATCCTAGGAACACTCATTCTCAAGTTGGCCGCAGGTAGGGATTTGCCTGGAATGCCGCTATACTTGTCGCGCGTCCACAAAACACTCCAAAACGCCTCGAGGTTCATGTCTAGTTGCTCTAGGTATACTAAACGTGCCCGGTGTACCTGCAAACATACACAAGTGGTAAATTCTCTACTTGTTTAGTTTCACAATCCATACAAATATAAAACAAAATCGTTGAGGCACATGTCATCGCCTCAAGAGGGTGTTGACGGGTAGTGTCGACCTAGAAAGCCCTCCAATAGGCCTTTTCTGAGCCCTAGAGGTTATCACCAAATGGCTTAAACTTCGTGCTTTTGATTTGAACCGATCATTAATCTGTTTCTCCCTTGATTCCTTAGTTGAGGCACCTTCCCAACATACATACAATTCCCCAATAAACAACGAGCGTGCACCTTAACAAAAACATACTTCACGAAGATTTCTACCATGCTTCCCTATTGCTTCGAAAATTAACCCAACATGTTAGAGGAACCATTATACACATAGGTAATCGTCCTTCTCAAAATGGGCATAAACTTTCCTCAAAATAGCAACATCTCTAGCATATATTTTAAATCATCAAATCTTTAGTCTAGCATGTTCAAATAATAATTATAAATGCTCCAACAACAAATATTCGACAATTTAAGCCCGATTAGGTCTCGCTCACCTCAATCTTAAAGTTTAAACTGTCGTAGTGTTCCCGACAGCTACCTCAAGTATTCGATTGAGTGCCAACGCCAATGATTAATCGCTGCCTCCACCACCAACACCTTCACTTCACTGGTCTAAGGGAAAGATGTGTCCCCAAACTGCGATAACCAACCAAACTGCCACCACCGAGTGAGAAAAATGAAAATGAGCTCAAGAAGAGGAGTTCGACTGAGACGGTTTGGTTTGGTTGTGGGAGGTAGGGAACAACGAGGGAGAGGGAAGCTAGAAATAAGAGAGAGCACGAGAGATGTGAGTTGGAGGAGGCTAGCGGTAAGGAGAGGGAGTGCAGTGAGAGAAGACAAGGCATGAGAGAATGCAGAGAAAGAGGGTATGCAGAGAGAGAGAGGGCGAGAGAGAGAGCTGGCAGAAAAGGGGGACAACACGGGAGAGAGAGGAAGAGGTAGAGAGAGCTCTAGCAGAGAGAGCATGGGTGAGGGAGGGGGAAGAAAGAAGAAAGAGGTGAGAAGAGGGAAGAAGTTGGGGAACGACAGGGCTCACCCAATGCGCCCCCGCCGTCGCCCTACACCTCCGTCGCTGCTGTTATCTCTTCCGCCTCCTTCTTCCCTGTGTTGTGGTCGTAGCAAAGGGAGAGACGAAGAGGGAAAACGAGGGAGAAGAGAGAAAGATGAGAGAGAAGAGGGCGGTGTCGGGCTCCCACGCTGCTGTTTTCTGGTTCGAGTCTAGACCCGATCCTGCCCACCTACAAAAGACGAGTGTTACTATAAAACCAAAATTTGTTTTGAAGAAGATCTTCAGCTCGAAAGACTTTTTGTAATATTTTTCTCGTAAGTGCGAGTGGCCCCCCCTCACAGTTATGAGAGATATGGATAGGGTTCATGGCTACTATCCAACATCTTTCACTTGGCCATGAGGCCGCCAGTTTGCTTCCACTATTATGGGTCTCCTTAGACTCCAGCTACGTTGTTTTTTCATAATTGTTTATCCATCATAATTTAAATTTGTTCAAGGTTTGTAGCAAAGTTTTCCTTCCAACGGTTTCTTTTACAACCTTTCAAATATATCTTAACCCATGTAGACTATATTCTTGGTAAACAAATCTTCAAAAATTCTAATAGTTAAGATGTCAACTACCATATCATTGGTAGACATATAATCAACTGACATTTCATTTTCTCAATCATTTCATGAACATAATGGTATTTCAACATTATATATTTACTCTTGGAGCTAACAACTCCATTTTTCATAAGGGATATCGCTGCTTGATCGTTACACTATAATTGAACTGGTTCATTATCAAGATCTAACTTTAACGCCCTGTTTGGTTGGAGGGAAAGGGAGGGAAAGAGATGGAGGGAAAGGAAAGGAAAGGAAAGGGAAGAGGAAGGGAATGGAAGGCAATGGAATGGAAAGAGATGATTATAAAAGCTTGTTTAGATAAAAGTGAATGGAATGGAAAGGAAACGATGCAATTTATAATAATACCCTCAATAGTCAAAAGGTTGGGAGGCAGAGAGAAAAAAAACGTGGAGGGTGTTGTGGGCAGTCAACACTTTTGCACTTACTCCCTTTCCTTTCCCTCCCAATCCGTCCGATTTGGGAGGGATTGAATTTACACTATACAATCCTTTCCTTTCCTTTCCCTCCCCTCCCATCCAAACAGACTTTCTCTCTTTCCCTCCCTTCTAATTAGCCAACCAAACACAGGAGGGATTGCTCAATCCCTCCCTTTCCCTTCCTTTCCTTTCAACCAAACAGGCCTTAAGTTTTTTAAGAACCGATTTATTCAGATAGCAAAGATAGCTGTAACATTATATGCTACATATTTTACTTCTTGAGTATGTTGAGCAACACATCTCTGCCTCTTACAAAACCAGACTACCACTCCACCTCCAAAGAGAAACCCGTATATAGATATGGACTTACTATCGTCTTTACAACCCGCAAAATTTGCATTAGAATAGCCAACTAAAGTTAATTCCTCAGCTTGGTAACACAATTTCAAGCTTTTTGAACCTTTAATATAGCTAATTTTTTTTTTACTGCTTAGAGTGAGACCAACCAGTTACTTTGGTAACGACTCGCAAGATGATAGAAAAACTTATGTCAGGTCTTGTGCATAGCATTAGATACATTAAATTTTTGTTGTGCTTCTCTAGGACAATCGATTCTACTTAGATTTATTCATTTAGCTATAGGAGTCCCAATAGATTTGAATCTTGCATTAGGAACTTCTTTAAGATATAATCGATATATAGTTCTTGGCTCAAACTCAAAATCCTCGAGTTTCTATCTCAAGTGATCTTTATACCTAAAATATATGTTCAAAGTTTTCGTTCAACAAAGTCTTAGTTTTGAATATCATTTTGTTATCAACAAAACCAAGTCTTAGTTATAATAAGATGTCATCAACATATAATGACATAATGCAAAAAAGACTCTCACTTTTCCAAACATATACACAGTGATCTAGCATATTTGATATATATCCAAGCTTAGTGTTTGTCTTATGAAAAACAAAATACCATTGTTTAAGAGATTGCTACAAGCCGGACAAGGATTTTCTTTTACTTGTAGACTTTGTCCCTATTTTATTTAGTGACATATCATTATGGTTGTGTCATATAAATAGTTTTTTAACTCACCATTTAGAAAAGCAATGATCCGATCTAGAAACTCTAGCTTGACATGCATAAGCATAGCAGCATAATGCCCCATTCCCTCTTGACTTTTTTATTAAACACATGAAATCGTGAAGTTAAAAGAGTGAAACTAGACACACGGGTATGTCGGGGAAACCACTCTCCCACAACAATCCAAACAAAAAACGAAAAAAAATGCATAGAATAAAACCTTCATGCCCTCAAACGGATTGTTACATCCCATTAGACACAAGCCTGTTGTGGAATTTACAAAGTTCAATTCCATCTTACCATGATTGAGCATCAAGAAGCCGCCATTTTTGGGGTGAGTAGGATATTAACAACCTACCACTCAAAGAAAAACTCAAATACCATTCATTTCCCTTGTATCTGGTGTCCTATGCTGCACGGAACACCTGAAAACTGGATGGGTAGTGGACTCGTTTCTTCTAAACTGAACACCCCCACTATTAACTATTTATGAGAATAGCAACAATGAGAATCAAAACGAAGATAGGTCCTACCCTAACCAACTATTTAAGCCCCGGCAACAAGCATCGATATTTTAATACCAGTTAATCAGTTATTGAGACGCCATTTTAACATGCATCACATAGCATAGCACAGCGTGCTTCAGAAAGGAAAAGGACGTCAACCCATCTTGGCTTCATGTTGTGTTTCCGTCTCTTTGAAATTCAAAATGAGCTGCTAATTGGACCCACTTAATTAAATCCGATAAATTCAGGAGAAATTTGAATCGGGTGTAAACGTCGGGATTCGAACCGTTGACGTCCCTTGAACGAGGGGTCTCTTGAAATTTGAACAGGTTTGCATCATCCGGCCGGGAAACCGCGTTGAGTTACATGTGATATCGGTTTCGGAAGAGGTTTAAGGTAATAATTGAAACGTGAATCGCCTTTCTGTAAATAAAGGATAAAACTTAGCCGCCTCCCGCAAAAATTGGTTCTCCCACAAGAGAGACGAAAGCAAGAGAATGGAGGGGGAGCGCGAGCGACGGAAGGCGCTGTTTCAGATCCCACTCGCCACTTCCTGGATTTTCCTCCTACACCTTCCCCTCCCTCTCCCTTTACACGAAGGAACGATGAGATCCTAATTCGCGAAAATTAGGGTTCATTTCACGGTCATCTCTGTCAATAGGTTCGAGTTCCCTTTCCTTCTCTCTTTCTCTAGGGTTTTTGTTTCTTTGCTTTCGGTTATTTTCAAATACGCATTCTTCTTTCTTTGGTGAGTTTTATTTCTGTTATGTTTGATGCGTTTTGACGTTTGAGAAGTCCCTGTGCTTGCGTGTGTAGGGGGATTGTGTACTAGTTTGTATCTCCAGTCGTACTAATGGTTTGTCATGTTCTAATTTCAGTTCCATTGTGTTTTTGCGAAAATGGATGTGCCTACTCATGATGGACACTATCTGAAACGTGGGTTTACAGAGGTTTCTGAACCCAGAAAGGGAGATGCAAATAGATATGAAGAAGACGATGAATGTGAAAATTCTGAAAAGAAGAAGCTCCGATCTGGCAAGTCAAGGAAGCATAGTAATGTTGACGACTCTGAAGATTGGGAACGCGAAGCCAAGGGACGAGCTTCTATGGAGCGAAATGAGAGTAGGGGAAGATTGAATGGGTCGACTAGGGCAGATGATTTCGTAGAAGATGATTATGATGGTAGAAGAGAATTACACTCAAAGATGCTGAGGGAAAACGTAGATTTTGTGGAACAAGTTAGCCATGGAAGCAGTAGCGAGAAGAGAGAGAAGAATGACAGGAAGCTGGGCAATGGGTATTCCGATATTTTGCCAGAAACTGGAAAATGGAGCAAAGATGATGTTTCCAGTAAGAAATACGGTCGGTTGGAGGAGGAAGTTGGGGCCCGAAAGCTTGATGATGACGATGAATATTTTGATGAGAATGATCGTCAAACATCACGAAAACTGAGCGGAAAAGGTTCAGGTCAGGAAGGTTCGTGGAACAAATCAAGAGCCAAACCAGAATTTTCTGTGGGAGACCAGCCTGACAGAACTCCTGATAAGTTAATCAAAGAAGAGTCTGATGAACGATATTCAGAGAGGAAAGAGAGCAGCAGGGAGAAAGGCCAGGGAAACCGGAGCAATAAGCAGGACGCTCAAGAGCGGGAAAGGAACCCACGGAGGAAGTGGGATGAACCTGATGTGGCTAGGAAGGCTCACTTTGTAGTTGATGATGGTTATACCGACAAAGAAGATTCAAGGGGCGGGAAGGTTTCTGATAAGCATGAGTTCTCACGTGAAAGAGCTGTTGATGCAAGGATGGAACCAATTGACACCTCTCCTAGAAACCGTAGCAGATATGGAGCTTCTAGCCATGACAAAGGTGACAAAGCATGGACTCAAGCAAGTGAAAGTAAATCTGTCAGATCGAGCGGTAGGGAGGATAATAGAGTTGAGTCCGAAAGGAGCAAGACCAAAGGCAGGTGGGATTCACGTGAAGAGGACAATGACGATAACAGGATGGTCACTGGCAGCCGTGAGCACAGAGATGATACAAGGGATGATAGGACAAGAAGACCGAAAGAAAAGCTTGATTCCGCAGAGGATGTTGAGTTGGGTGCCCGCAGGCTGAGCTATAAAGTTCACGGTGAGAAACAAGAGAAATATAGGGAGCATAGGGGCTCCACTCATGGTGGGCATGATGATACAGAAAGCTGGGAGAGGTCAGTTAATACTGATGATGAAGGACATACGGACAAGGCAAGATTGAGGAATAGGAGGGACTCTACCTGGGAAGACCTTGATGGTAGAGGCAGGTCCGGTAATGCGACTAGGAGCACGAGGGCTGTAAAAAATTCAAGGAGATCCAGAAGCCCTGAAGGAAGTGGACACTATCGTCAAGACTCTGAAGAGCTTGAGAGAGGTTTCTCAGACGACAGAGCTGAATCGGATAATGAAAGAAGCATCAGTTTCAAAGGAAAGGATAGAGAAAGGGAAGAAAGCAGAGATGACAGATCCAGGGGTAGAGGCCATGGTTTTAGTAGGAATAGGGAGTGGGAGGATTCAAAAGATGCTTGGAAGAAAAGACAAAGTAGGCATGAGAAAGGTATGAAAGATGGGGATGTAGATTCTGACTATGATAAGGAACGAGAATCCAGTAGACGCGAAAGGGAGAGGATGGATGTTGATAAGATCCATGAAAGGCCTGCATACAGAAAGGACAGAGGCAGAATGGAGGGTACAAAAGGGGCATCAAGTTATGTATCCGGAAATGAAAATCCAGATACTTTTGCTGTTCGACAGAAGTCCATCGATTGTGAAAGAGAGGAATCTGGATCCAGTGTTATGGTTAGGAGAGGCGAGGCAAGAGGCCTCCCTGACTTTGTTTCAGGCCTTCCTGAGGAAGATTGGGGTTATCCGTCCAGTGATAGGACAAGGATATCTGATGCTTATACTTCAGGAGAAGACCTGCAGGAGCGATATGCTGATGATGGCTCCCCTCTGATTGATCAGAACATTGGTTTGGATACAGCAAGGGTTGACTGTGATGTAGCAAATTCTGGAAGAGGAAGGGACTTAAAGACCACTATGAGTCCTAACTATGCTTCTGTTGGCCAGACAGCTACTGGCATGCCATCTCCTTTTGGGAGCAACCAAGGATCAGTATCATATAACAGAATAGTCCAGCAAGGAGGAAAGGTTGGCAGAGCTGGTCGAGGTGGACGAGGAAGACTGCCAACAAGAGATGCACAAAGGATTGGAATTCATGGTCCGATGATGGGAAACCCGTTTGGTCCTCTTGGTTTACCCCCTGGTCCTATGCAGCCTATAGGCCCAAACATGTCACCTGCTCCAGGCCCTCCAATTGGCCCTGGTCTTTATATGCCTCCTTTTCCTGCTCATATAGTCTGGCCAGGACCTCGTGGTGTAGATATGAACATGTTGCCTGTCCCACCTGGTGTGTCTCATGTTCCACCACCTGGACCTTCGGGGCCTAGATATGCCCCTCCGATTGCAGCTGCTCCAGGTCATGCTATGTATTTTAATCAACCTGGTCCTGTCAGAGGCGTTTCATCTAATATTCCTGCTCCTGCTTTTGGTGGTTCTAATGCAATACCGCTTGGACGTGGCATGGGGAATGATAAACCACCTATGGGTTGGGTGCCTCCAAGAAGTAGTGGGCCTCCTGGTAAAGCACCATCTAGAGGTGAACAAAATGACTATTCTCAGAATTTTGTGGACACAGGTATGAGGCCACAAAATTTTATCAGGGAGCTAGAGCTTACTAATGTGGTGGAGGACTACCCAAAACTCAGGGAGCTTATTCAGAAGAAGGATGAGATTGTTCAAAAGTCTGCTTCTCCACCAATGTATTATAAATGTGATCTAAAGGAACATGCTCTTTCTCCAGAGTTCTTTGGAACAAAATTTGATGTGATCCTTGTGGACCCACCTTGGGAGGAATATGTTCATCGTGCTCCTGGCGTTGCAGACCATATGGAATACTGGACTTTTGAAGAAATACAAAATCTTAAAATTGAGGTATTAAATTAATATTATTTGTTCTTTATTGTGCTAATAATTAATGCCGTTTGAATTGCTTTCGATTTTTGGTTGCTATTGCTCTTAGTTGCTGGATGACAAACTAACCATATATATTCTCTTGTTAGCATACTCTCTTTATTCGAAATCTTTTTTGTTGTGCTATTTATTTATTTCATGACTTCTTGATAGTTTATTCTTAACCAAGTAGTAGAAAATTGTAAATGCAAGATTCATGAGCTCAATCTCTCTGCCTAAGTGCATGATTGGATGTTCAATTATGAGGAAAAAGTACACCAGATTGTCTCAAGAATATTCTTTCTTTGGTCATTTTAATTGTTGAAATTGGTTAATTATGTTCAGCTGTTTCTTTGACATTCTTAAAAAGTATGTGTGCATATCAAGTAACACACCCTTGACCCTTCTTCTAGGGCTTGGAATCAGGGTACATTACTTAATACCTATGGTTGCCCATGCATGTGCCTATAGGTACAGTTCTATGTATTCATAATTACATACATTCACTTAGACTGACTGATTGATTTTATATTGGGTTCTTTGTAAGAAGGGTGCTGCACTTGTGTCAATGCATTTGGCATGGTTTTGGGTACAGAGCATGATTTCAATAGGACAGACAACTCGCATTTTTTAATGGCGAGAATCTTTTTGGGTGTTTTCTGGCAAAGTTGTTTTGAGTTTATTGGCTACGCTAGTTGTGCACTACAATGTGTTGTCAGAAACATAATCATGGATAATGTCCAGCTGCATGCTTTTGATTTTTTAGTTAATCGGGCTCTGTTAGTTTTGCAGTGTAATTTGTTGTCAGAAATATATGTACCTGGTCTGTTTTGCTAACGTTAGTTTCATGCTTTTCTTAGGCAATTGCAGATACTCCTTCATTTATCTTCCTTTGGGTAGGCGATGGTGTGGGACTCGAGCAAGGTCGTCTTTGTTTAAAGAAGGTATGTTACTTAAAGTCTTAAACTGTTAGTCAAATGATAAGTCCTATCCTAGTGCTCATAGCTGCCATTATTATCCTGACCTAAGTGGGCACCAAATGGTGGTTAAAGTTAAGTGTCACTTGTAGTAGGTAAATAGGTAAATGCAGACCTTTGGAAAAACTAGTTTGTTTTCAAGGTAAGCAACTTCTAAACAGTGTCTGCTTTGCTGGTTCCATTGTCACATAGAACACGTATTATTCAAAAAAGAAAAAAAAACACGTATGACACCCGAGAAATAAGTCAGCGGTATAAAATGGCAATTAGACGCGTCTTTTAAAAAAAATGCCAAAAAATAGAAAACGTGAAAAAATGCGTATTAATTTATATTTCTTCATATTTTTCGTATTTTTTATTAATTTACATTTTTTATAATTTTCAGGATTTATTAAATGCTTTAAATTTTTAAAAATTTCCCGAGATTTTCCCTAGATATACAACTTTACTGTATTATACCCGAGAAATTTTGTGTCGCATACCTGTACACGATATATGTGACAATGACTGGTCCTATGTTCATGTTTCTTATTGATGGATTGATCTTTTGAGAAGGCTCGGGAAGTATATTGCTGTCCCTTTTGCTATCTATCATGTAATATTGACTTCTAAAAGGTAAGGAACTTTGTTAAGCACATGTATTACAGGCAACTTGATTCTTAATGTAAACTGTTGAATATGTGTTCTAGGAGCATGGTGGGGTACCTGATACTTTCTTCTTTTTGCTTTTTTCCCTAGTGGCTTCAGTTTGGTAACAAACACCTAGTTTTTGGCTTTATGGTTTCATGACTTAGGGCCTTGCTTTATGAACTGGCAGTGTGCAGCATAGTCATAATTGTTGAATTTGTTAGTCTTTTTAAAAATCAAGCATCTCATCAGATTTTTAATTTTTCTCTTTTTTCAAGAAAAATCCCAGAATATAAAAGAATTCCGATACATATTTAATGTGAACTGGATAAGTTCAATATACAAGTCCACTGTATAAACATAGGAATCTGAGGTGCTAGAAATCTCTGAGATTATTGTGTCTGTGCATGTGAATTCTACAGTGATAGAAATCTATGACACTATAGTGTGTGTTTCTGTACGTGCATGTAAACTTGCTTGCTTGGTTTACAAATGTGATTGTTTGCTTAAATGTGACACTTATGCAGTTCGTATAGAAATGGATGATACACTTTCATTTTTTATGTTAAGCTGTGCAAGGGCCAGATGTTGAAGATTTGGTAGAATTTTAAAGTAGAATGATATTTATATTAGTTATGGAAGTAAGTCTCAGATACCTTCTGTTTGGGTACCTTGGCATTGTTAAATTTAACCAGTTGTGTTAGCCCATGGTTGAACCCCAAGGTAGTTGATAACTTCAACCTATTTGCTAATTTGGCTTAGTTCCCTGAAAGTTGATAGAATATTTTTATGAAATATCATGGAGTCAAAACCTTTGTGTGCACTTGAACATTAGCTTTTTCATGTGTGTTTTTGGTTTTCTTTTTACACGGTTGAAGTCCTGTCTCTGTGTACATAGAGGTTACGCTTGGTCTTTTTCTTTGGTAGACACAGGTTGGTCAAATTCAGTGTCAGAATTGATTATAAATTACCAAAAGGAGGCATATATCACATTTGAATAGTTTGTCTTTCTCCGTTAACTTTTGATGGACTGCTTTTTTGGGATGATTTCATTCGTAGTTGGATTCGGAAGAAAATTCCCAAGCTGTCCAATTTATATAGTATTTATTGACCATTAATTGACTTGTTATGTCAGTCTTTCATGCTTTCATGGCAAGTCTTAAATAATTATGTTCATTAATGTGCTTACACTTTTTTAGGTGTTCATCTGGAGTCCTGTATAATGGATTCAACATTTTCCATATAGGCTTTTTTGAACTTAGGAACGATTGCAGTATATAATGAAAAAGCAAGTCCCTTAATAAAGGTGACCACCTTAATTGAAGTTTAGCATGTCTATGGACTCATCAGACATCGTGAATTGGACTAGGCATTTTAGTTTGGATTGATAAGGCCTAGTTTTAGGAAGGGTTCCCATTGCAAGCCCCTCGAAGTAACTGCCATGTCACACATATGTCCAACCGATTTCTTATTTCTAAATCTGATTATTTTGAGTGTCAATCAAATTTACATGTAATACTTCCATTTTTCAGTGTTTATTACATAGAAATGCTATTTAAACTGAACACAACTATATTGAATAAAAAAGAATTTCAATTTTGTTCAGTTATCTTTGTCCATATTCGTGCATGTTTCTTTTTTATATTTTAAATGGAAGCTACAATTTTTTTTTTAATTGTGAGTGTGTAAGTTTTTTTTTACCTGTCCAGCTATCTGTAGTTCCATGTTTCCTAGAAAATTTTGACGTTTTTTGCTTATTGTAAATTTTGTTATTTTTGTATTTGCTTTTGTTGCTTTCTCATTCTTTCTTCTGTTAGTAATTGTACTTCTAACAACTGCAACTACACTATGCTTCAAGTGAATGTTCACGAACTAAAACTAATGAACTAAGAGACCTTGAATTTTTTGTAGTGGGGATTTCGAAGGTGCGAGGATATTTGTTGGGTGAAGACTAATAAATCAAATGCTACCCCGGGATTGCGCCATGATTCTCACACATTGTTTCAGCGTTCCAAGGTTGGTAAATCAATATTATAGCTGCATGGTTCTAAAAGGTCGATGAGGTTGAGATGCTGTACTGTGAGGAAAGTTGAATTATTGGGAAGTTATTGTAGTCATGTTTTGGTCATGTTAACCATTGTCACAGTAAACACATCTTATTGGAAAAAAAACACGTATAATATGCCAAAACATAGTCAGCGTATAAAACGTGAAAAAACGCGTCTTTTTTTAAAAAATGCCAGAAGATAAAAAAACACAAAAACGACGTGTATTATATGCGTTTTTTCACGTTTTTTTCATATTTTTTATGATTTTTTATTTTTTATAATTTTCTGGATTTATTAAATGTTTTAAATTTTTTGAAAAATTACTGAGATTTTCCCGAGATATTATCGAGATATACAACTTTGCTGTATTATACCTGAGAAATTTCTTGCCGTATAATACCCGTACACGTTTTTTGTGACAATGATGTGAACTATGGTTTCTGATGTTCGTTAGCATCTGTGTATGTAGGTTTTTGATTTTTCTTGTCAAGTTTCTTGATTTGAATTGCTTCTGAAATAGGAGCACTGCCTGATGGGTATAAAGGGGACTGTTCGCCGTAGCACAGATGGGCACATTATCCATGCCAATATTGACACAGACATAATAATTGCTGAAGAACCACCATATGGTTAGTGTTTGTTCATTTTTTTATCTTCAAGAACTTTGTCTACTATTGTAGTTGCTTGCTTATTAATAATCTTAGAATTTGTTGTTCTCTTGCTTTAAGAGGATATAAATATGCTGGACTAAGCTATACAGTGACTCTGAATTTGCAATTTGGAAACTGTGCTTTAGTTCTGATTCTGGACTTATAGTTTTAGCATATGCATACGCGTATACGCAGCCAAAGATGGTAGGTTTGGCAGGTTCCCCATATGTCTCTACATGCTACAACAAACATGGGCTTTGAACCATCTGGTTGTCATTTTGATCTGGATACGTTGACCATGCAGAATCCTTATTCCACTTCCAGCTAGTGCCTGCTAAAAAGTTTGGGGATCATTTTAACCATTTCCAGATATTCCTGCTTAAAGGTCTGCTCTAGAGAAATATGATGTGCATGCTCTTGTTTGTCGATCTAGCCATATGAATATGTTTGTACAATGTGGCGTCATAGGGTTTAACTCTTGAGTGTTGACATGTCCTTGGTCAAATATCATGAATCTGATCTAGACCCAGATTCAATGTGTTCTGCATTGTGTGTTTGAATGTGATTTCTGGTACAGAGTTGGGGTATTCTTGTCATATGTTGTATTTAGTCTACAATTTATATTTAATGAGAACTAGGTCAGACCCGCCAAGGGAATATAGCGTCTGTTCAGCACCTCTTTGTTCTTCTTTCCTTGTCTCTTCATGCTTGATGAGGTGAACATGTCACTATTTCTACTATGGTGTTAAAGCAGTGTCAAAAAGGGAACTTGTTCTGTCAAAAAGAAGAAAGTTACTGATCCTCTCTTTCTTCTCTCTCATCTCCCATTTCTTTCTCTAATTTTTGCATTCTCCTTGCTCTCTCTCTCTCTCTCTCTCTCACACACACACACACACACACACAGTCTAGAAGACAGAAGGACGACCAGCTTGTCATCCTTTAGAAAGGAGGATTGATCGTGCCAATATTTAACAGAGTATTCTATTCAATGTAAAATTTTAAAAATGGATTAAAGTGACCTTTGAATGGTATTTGATTTTCAGCAAAATAATCTAAAAGTTAATATATATATATATATCATAGCCACAAATATCGTGATATTTACGAGAAAAATGAAATATTTTTTTTGACCTTTTTATGGTTAGTGATATCATGGATTCACGTATAAACTTAGATTAAATTATTTATTATCATTTCTATCATCATTAATACATTTTCTTCGTCATTTTGACTAGTTTTTTAATTCCGTATTAATAGTTTCTTATTTTTATTTTTAAATTTTAGGTTTTTGTTTCATTTTTCAAAAATTTGCTGAGATTTTCTTGGGAAGAAAATGTTTGCTGAAAGTACTTGAGAAAAACCTCGCTGTTAAAAAAAAAATTCCCAAAAACGATGTTTGTGGCTATCATAATATATATATATATATATATATATTATAAATGTATGATTCATGCATTTTTTCGTTCAGGTTTGGACAGAGAAATCCTCTAGCCTCTCATGCATGGCATTGGGCTGATTGTGATTGAACGGATTTCCGTATATACCAGACCTTAATATACCAAATTTGATGGGGATTCTCTGGGCCATTGATTTTAAGAAAAACATATGTTAGAGATTAAGCTGAAGAAATGGACTAGTTGTATTTTCAAGAGACCAAAATACCCCTCGGAGAAGGCAAGGGATTTCATTATGGAGGCTCATTTGTTTTTTCCATTGAGGGGTATTTGAGTCTTTTAAAAGTACAATTATATTTTCATTTTTTTAGCTTAATCTCCACCATTGGATCTCCTTAAAATAAGCAGCGTAGACACTTTCCATCAAATCTGACATACGAAGGTCTGGTATCTACCTGTTCAGCTTTTCAGAGATATATATATATATATATGTCATAGTTACACATAACATTTTGGAGTTTTAAATGGCGAGTTTTTTTTGGGTGTAATACGGCGGACTTGAAAAAAACAGGAAATGTATAGTAAATTTAAAAAAAATAAAATAAAAATCTAAAAAATTAGGGAAAGTGAAATAAGTAAAAATCTAATATGACAATACGTGTAATGATGTTGCATATGTCACATGGGTACGGGTACGGGTACAGACCATTTTTAAAAAACTCGAGTACGAGGGTACGGCCGTACACACATATATGTCAAAAAATTTCAAACATAATTACATATTCGCACATATATATATCAAAAAGTACAAACAGAATAACATATTATCATATTCATAAATCATAAACCAATAGAAACAGGGATCATTCCAAATAGATGAATCCTCTCATGAAATGATATATCACAGCAATAATTAGGGAAGACGCAGATTTGAAAAATCTGCAATAGGAGACTCAAACATGTCTCATTGCCGAACACATTTATCAAGCCATATGTTTAGCTTGCAAGATGTCTTGGAGGTTGGAACACAAAACGGCCCCTGGTATAGACACTATAATCAATTTGACTATTGTATTACCGAGCGGAGCAGCTGATGCACAATCTCATTCTTCTACTACAGATTAGAGCTTATCAGCTATAACATGGAAAGCAATAGGATTATAGGACAGTAAATAGTATTGAAATATAACGTGATTAAAAGAAATCTAGGCTGCCTTAGACAGTCTGCATCTACTTGGGCATAAAAGCAGAGAGAACCATCGATACAACAAGCAACAATTTTACGAATGCAAAGAAAAGGAAAAAGAAGAAATGGGACAGAGAGAACCATCGGTCGAGAACACTAGCAAATAGAACAGGGGTGGCCGTCGTCGTCGTCGTCGGTTGTCGCCGGCGGCGAAGGCAGGGGTGGAGCCGATAAAAATGAAAAGAAAAATGAAAAAAGTGAAAAAAATACCGTGACAGTCGTTCTTGCCGTCGCCTCCTACCGTCTGCGTTTGCCGCTGCCGTTCCGCCCCTGCGTTCGCCGCCCCTGCCTTCATTGCCGCTGCCTTCGTCGCCGGACGTCGGTCGGTGAGAGGTAGGGAGAAACCGAAACCCTTAACTTTCGTTTTAAGTTTTAAGAGTTTCGAACTTTCTTTTTTTTTAACGTTAAAATGGTTTCGTTAAAATTAAAAACGGACATTTTTTAACTCGGTCAAATTTGACCGTGTCCAAAAAAGGACGGATACGGCCTCCGGTGCGTTGACCGTACCCAGTACGGTGAACGCCGCACCTAGGCGTACCCAAGCCCGTACCTATACCCATACCGGTGTCGTACCGGTACCGGACGGGTACTTCACCTTCACAGGCGTACCTGTGTATCACCGTGTATCATAGGATGTTACATATATGTATATTATATGATTATAATTATATATATAACATAAACACAATAACCTTCCATTAGTAACAGCTGCACCACTCCACACCCAGTGTGCACCTGATTTCTGGTGTAGCAGAAAATTTACAGCGTTATCAGCACCCATGTGATTAACCTAGTAATCATGGTTTTTTAATGGACACGCTTCAATATGATGTGTGCAGTCCATCTAGAGCTCCTTAACCCACACAAACATGTAACCCATCAGCATAAGAACGTGAGAAATTAAAAGCTAGAACGAGGAGCGAGAGACACTGAGAGAACCACTGGTTGTGTGAAAACTGGAAACCCAGCAGAGGAAAAGAATGGACATAAATTGAAAGAGATGGGAGGAGAACAGACATAAAGAGAGATGGGGAAGAGAGAGATGGCTAAGAAGAGATTTAAACTTTGGGTAAGTAAGAGAAAGAAAATGCGTAATGAAATCTGTTGCCTACCTCAATGGACTGAATGAGCAGCAGTTGTTTTGTCCAACTCCCATGGCATAACCTGTCTTTTTCAAAAGCCCTAGAACTCCCAGCTCCTTCCTCTGAACTCGATTCATGTTGACCATTATTTAACGTCTTTTCACTTTGAAGCCATTATAATTTTCAAATATTACAAGCCACCGAACCCCAAGAAAATGAATGCATAAAAAAAAGACACGAGAAAATGGGTTTTAAAAGTATTTTTTCCCCGTTGTCTCATTTAAAAAAAACATGAATTTTCCCTTTTTTGGCAAATGAATTTTTCATGTTTTTTTCTCATTTTTTTTCAAAAATAACGTGTTTTCTGTGAACACACACACACTGCACCTGCATCCAAGTTTCCCACATTGCAACCTGCACCCCACACCCCTGTGAGGCAAGAATCAGTGATTGTTAACGTTTGGAACAATCTACACCAAATGTCTTGCACCAGAAATTCAACTCATGAAAGGTTAGTCTTGAGATATTACTTTTTCATGGGCAGAAATCTAGTACATGAGAGTTGTACGAATAGAAGGTTGATACTAAATTAAGCATGGAAGCATAGTATAGGTCTATTGGTATAGGTGTATGGCTGCTACTATGACAGAGCGTGGATCGGACATTTGTTAACTGAAAACACATATTCTATCTCTACGTCATTCTTGATGTGTCTGTGACAACAAAAGTGCTATAAGCATATATTTTAATTGCATCCATCATAGTCGTACATAATGCATCTAGATAGATCAACAGTTAGACGTGAAATTGTAGACAAAGAAACCGTGGTTTACTTTGTTCATGCTAAAAATCAAATGGTTGACCTTTTCCATGAGAAGGATTGGTAAAAAATTGATGTTGGTTTTCAAAAAGCAATGCTTGACACAACTTGAGAATGGGTGTTAAGATGTCCTGGATGAGGCATAATGAATTTGAGTGAAACCCAAATCTGGCATATTGTACGTTGTATATCATGTATATGTCTTTCACATGTGTAAGTTTAAGTAGTAAAAGGAATCCTACTTATGGTCACAAAAGTTGATGATATTTTCAAGACGATGCTTGCTAATATCACCCAAAAAAAGGGAAATTTCTTGAAATATATGGAAAAGATTGCTGGTTTCAATTTCACTGAAATATTGTTATGATATTTCCCCAAGACTAATTTTTTAATATACTTTTATTTTTTAAAATATTTTAATAATGATTTTGAATTTGTAACAATGTTTTTGTGAGAGTGTTAGAACAAACTCATAAATAATATTTTCTGTTACTTTTATCTGTTTCTTATTTTCTTTATTCCAGAGAAAACGAATCTACTAATTAATACCCAAGATAAGTCTTGCTGATAAGAATGTGAGGACTATTTTTTACTATAATAATATAATTCTACTTGTCATGATGATGATGGTTTTTCTTTTTTTTGGAAGGTCATACATATAGCAATCTATCTACACTCAATAGATTCACCTCATGGCTTTTTGGTGGCAAACAGTGTGTCTCCCTGTTTTTGGTATCCCATTTATCTTGTTGGCACACAAATCAAGTCTGCATGTAATCTTTATCTTTGATCAATAGCCAATCTTCTATCTATGGATACATCTCATGGCTTTTCTGACCTCCCTGTTTTCGGTATTCTACTTTGTCTTGTGGCACTCAAGTCAAGTCCCTGTGATCATTTAAGGTGCTGGAGTTCAAGGAGGCTGTAGTTTCTATCACACATATTACTGCCACCGACTGACTAGTTGAGTTGGTGAATTTCCATATGCAGTGCCATCCAAGTTACCTTTTTGAGTAGTTATTGGCTATAAGAACGATCTAGGATCTAATACAATA
The DNA here is from genome assembly GCF_008831285.2 of Nymphaea colorata. NCBI lineage: Eukaryota > Viridiplantae > Streptophyta > Magnoliopsida > Nymphaeales > Nymphaeaceae > Nymphaea > Nymphaea colorata. The sequence continues at coordinate 464,716 of NC_045149.1, forward strand.
AAAAGATGGAGATCCTTTCTCAGCTGTTAATTCATGAGAGGTGGCCGACCATGAATTGGTTCTCAGGTCATCATGGATTATAGTGCCAATAAATAGCGTCATAAGCTAGGTTCAGCTGTATTTCTATAGGCCATGTTTTTGTTTCAAGTCTGGTTTATGAAATAATCAAATTGTTCCAAAACTTGCTTTATTGTATTGAAGTTTGAATTTCCAAAAAACTTGGTTTTATAGCACAATTCAAGGAGCCTCAAGGTGTTTCCATCTGATAAATTAGGTTCCTTTGGTTTGCAAGCATCAAGAAGCTCTGACCAATACAATCATGTTGTTATCCAAATTGCTTTCTACTGTTGATCATCGTTTTGTCCCTTTGGACAATAATTTTTAGTGGTTGTCTCCCATATACAAGTCCTACCACCGTCTAGTTATCTGTGCTTTTGACAATTTTTTTCAGTCAGAATTCCAGTATCTATTTGGTAAGACAATTGTGTTCTGATTAACAATGGGGATATGAGTGCTGTATAGACATAACTAGATTAGGATTGCCAGAAAAAGGAAGGTGCTTGGTTCACCATTGTTGACATCCTTGAAATCGTTTTCACCACCAGCTCACTGGTAAATGCCTCTTTCCTTCAGGAATCCAATATATTTAGTAAATATTGCTTAATTTACACCTGAAGAGGTCTAAAATGTGTCTTGATAGACTAGAAGTTCATATCTGAAGTTGTCGATTGCGAGGCCTGACATTGTAGCTGATGACCACGGTATCAGAAACTATCATGCACATTTGAATGGTTGAACATTTCCAGGTTTTTATTTATGTCATCAACAACTGAATTTAGATGCATTGTCCATTGGGATGCAAATGTCATCCATAAGATTGAACGAGACTTATGCTGTTGAAAACTTAAATGTCTTAGCACAGTGTAGGAGGTGTGTCTGGGCAGGACTAGGCGACATTACATGCATTAAGTGGTTGACAAAAAAGTGAACAAATAAAATGCAATATTAACTAGTAAAATTGAAACATCAGTCAATGAATAACCTGTGATTATCAACTAATAAGAGCATGACAGTAAAATGCACTATAAAAATAACAGAATAACATGACATAAACTTAATTAATAGTTTTAAAGGACAAATTTAATAAGATGAACAATTAAATATAGAGGTTACATGGAAGCTGTGCTGTTAAGAATGCACATTGGACCATAGGCTTGACTGGTTTCTTAGACTGACTGTTGTTAGGTGACCTGCCATTTGAAAACACCTAGGAGATCATCTAGGCTTGCGTTGGCATTCAATAGCCTTGAGCCTTGGCTTGCAACAATGTAGGCTTTTTTCAAATTTTCTCTACTTGTGCTGAATCTGAAGTAGTTCTTTCTTTTTACTTTTGCTGGTCTTGTGCAAATTTCCTTTTCCTCATTTATTTTATGTTGAATGGGGTTTGCATTAGAAGTATATTTATATGTGTGTCTCTGTGTGTGTGTGTGTGTATCTATAATTATAGTTATAATCATACTTCATATATTATGATATTTTGAATATCTCTATGTTCTTTTAGGTTTTTAATTGATTTGTTTTTGTGACATTGATTTCTGCAGTACTTTTTCTTGTTTATTAGAATTATAATAGAAGACAGTTTTATGGCAAAGAATGTTAGCATAGAGCCTGTGAATTTCATGAGGATTTACATTCCTTTATAAAATGGAATAGATGGTAATTGTAGGCCGTAGTCTAAGTAACACAGACACGGCTGGCAGGTTGCAGTTACCAGTGTCGACACACTGACATGTCAACACAGGTATGGCGACAAGGCTGGACATGGCAGTTTTGATTTTTTGCTGGTTTTTATGTGTAACTTTGCATATTTTTTGTGGAATTTTGGAATTTTGCATACTTTTTGTGATGGTTTTCACATATACATATATGTATATATATTATATACCTTGTTGTATCCCTCTGTCTATGATTTTTAAAATGGTCATGTCCATACTGGTATGCCTATAACTGTACCCATACCAGTATCTGTGTGACTTAGGCCGTAGTTTATCCTTTTAGGTTTCACAAATTAGAATTAGAGATTTCATGGTTGTATCTACGAAATTAGAAAATTTCACATGCTCTAAAACATTGCAAAGAAGTGATGTTGCAAGCTTGCTCTCTTTGTGCTATATAGCGTTTATTATTAACCATTGAATACTAAATTTGCTTTTTCAAGCATTTGGTTATTTATTATCATGTTAATGGAATGCCTAATGCGAGTATTATTGTGCATTTCAATTGTTTTGTTATAATTTGTGAATAATAGGTTTTCAGTTGAAATGCTTCTCTGTTAAGTTTTAGAAATTAATCTCACATTTTATTGGTTTTTTTGGTACTGGTTAATTCTCCTAATTCCACCTACGCTGTAGTCCTAACTCACAGCCTCAGCTGCCGTACCTCTTTTAACATGCCTTAGGATTAGTCCTAGCACATGCCACTGCCAGGGAGACTGAATCCCGCCCTCTTCCTATGATCCACCTCTATGGGGAACCTTTAGCCATTTGCAAGCAATAATTTAGCAGAAAGCTAATGAGCTAATATTGCACTCCCATATTACAAAGCTAGGCAAGAAATCAGATTGAGATTAATTGAGACCTGTGGGCACAGCTAAGGCAGCTCAAACCTGCATGAGCTCAAAATACTCAACATGGTTGCTTGCTTTTGGCTATTACATGTAACAACATTTTCCTCTTTCCAGGTTCAACAGCAAAACCAGAAGACCTTTATCGAATAATTGAGCATTTTGCACTTGGTCGTAGAAGAATCGAGCTTTTTGGGGAGGACCATAATATACGTGCAGGCTGGCTGACGGTTGGAAAAGGTCTAACTTCATCAAATTTCAATTCGGAGGTATTGCTTCTATGTGATAATCGATTCATGTGCTTGGTACTTCAAAGGGAATATGGTTTACCTTAAGCACAAATAATTTGTGCCCAACAAGCAATGAAACAAATAAACATACATAAATGCGTAGATACATACCTGAGAGAGAGGGAGAGCATTTGTCAAAGTCTAGCGATGTAGACAAGTTCGTCATGATCCATTGGCTAAGAGACTTGACCAACGTTCTGTTAAAAAGATGGTGATTTTTGAGGATAGAATACCTTTTTTGAATGGTTTGGTTTTAACAATTGACTTTCAAGCCTCTTTGGAAAAAAAATAATATGCATCATTTTTTATCAGACCAAGAGTACAAAAAGTAGTTGGCATCAGTAAAAGTCCATGTGTGAAGAAACAGATCACCTGTTCCACATCTTGCAGGGGTATATCAGGAACTTTGCTGACAAAGATGGAAAAGTTTGGCAAGGAGGTGGTGGTCGCAACCCTCCACCAGATGCACCCCATCTTGTAGCTACAACTCCAGAGATAGAAAACCTCCGGCCAAAATCTCCACCACAAAAAAATCAGCAGCAGCAGACGTCATTCATTTCTCAGGCCGCATCAAGCTCTTCCAACAAAAGAGCGACAGGCAATTCACCGGGACAGCAGAACCAGATTGGTCCCACGCTAACGCCATCTCCACCAGGTATTGGCCTGAACCAGGAGGTGTCCAGCTTGAATGTTCAGGGTGGGATTCCATGGGGTTCACCTCTGGGTATAAAGAGCATAGAGACCGGGAATATGATGGCAGATGATAAATTTTTTGAAAATTATGGGACAAATGTATCGTGTGGACAGGGTAGTGGGGAGCCTGTCGATTTTGATTCTCAGAGAACACTAAATATGATGTGATTTTTTCGTTCATATTCTGGCATGGTTGCCAAAAAAATATCCATTTCTCATAGTTTCTTTGGTGATTTTTTATTGAATAGTTTTTGAGAACTTGGTGGGTTTCTTCTGCCAGTTTGCCGTGAATTTCTTCTCGCGAGAAGTAAGACCCAGCGCCAATTTAGGGTTCATGAAAGAGCATTCGTGATGATCGGAAACGTCTTTAGGATCTCTTTTGCTGTTTCAAAATCAGTCCTGAAACACGAGTATTTCAGGATAGGTGCCTTTCTTTGGTTTAATCACATAAACATACTCAAATTTTGAGAATTTTTTTTCACTGCTTTTCCTTAATAGAAGAAGTAAATTCAAAGGGTAATCAAAATGTGATCAGATTTTTATTTTTCTTTATTTTTTGTGAAAAATATTTCTTGGAAGATTTGATTATTTGAGCTACTCAAAGCCGATTGAGGCGCTTCTGCCATTCCCGCCGTTGAAACATTTTAAGAAAAATGTTGGACGCTGTCTGATTTTTTCTCCCTTAAATTTAAAGGGATTACAACGAGTGAATCTGACATATTTTACAGCTTGACTTTAGGATGTATGAGGGGAACTTGTACGTTTCAGGCCGCCCTGAAAAGTTTCATGGGTATCAAACGGTTCCCAGTATCTTGGGAAGGAGACACTTCCTAGCCAGCCTTGTGATATAAATTTTGGTCTAAAGAAAAGTTATATATATATATATATATATATATATATATATATTCCAAAGTCACCTAAGCCATTCATCTGAAACAGATCAATGATTGAAAAAAGAAGAATAAAATATCCATTCTGATTGGATAGTTGAGTGATTTTAAAAAGCCAGTCACTATTTAATTTTCTTTATATATATAAAAAATTGTAAAGCTATATTACTCTTCCGAAAGAGATTTAAGGCACATGTAAGAGTCAGTGGAACCCCAGCCAAAACCCCTCTTAGCTGCTTAGTACGTTTCATCCGTAACTCTTAGTGTAAGACTACTGAAATATGATGCGCTATATAGTATCTGTATTGCGTGTGCAGCGTGTCCATGCACCAAGGGGGGAAGGGAAGAGAGAGAAAGGAAGCTACACGGTATTTGTATTGCGTGTGCAGTTTGTCCATGCGCCACAGAAAGAGAGAGAGAGAGAGTGTGTGAGTGAGTTTCTCTACAAGTTCAAACACTTTAGCGTTACGTTGCACTAAGCCACGACTGTGGACGCAAAGTTGCACAACTAATAAATTTAGCTGATATAACCGATGACGCAGCTTGATTTTTGGCAGGCTCTTTTACTTTTGGTAGAGATAATACACAACCTTTATAGGAGATGAACAAAAGACTCTTCGCAAGGCTGGCTGGCTAGGACTTCTACTTTTTTTTTTTTTTTTTTTTGTCGTTGCCTGCTTCAGCTGCATAGCTTCTCTAACAGCTCTGCTTAACCAGACTCCCCATGTACAACAAATGGTAAATTTGGAACCGGCTAGTCGATCGTGGCCATAAGGCTACCAGTTGATCTTGAAGGCTGACAGCATCCCTTTCTATGCACTTTTATCATCTTCAGGTTTCTTCTTGTGGCTGCTGATTTCAACTGGCACTGTTGATTTATACAATAGTAAATCAGTCAGAATTAGATTAAGAAACAGCAAAAACAAGGGGAATGTCAATTTTCGGATAAAGCTATTCAACAAATTAATTGTTGTCTGAGAAGTCAATGGAAGCTGTAATCCACCAGGCTAGGGTATCCGACCTGAGACCTTCAAGAGTTGGTCAATGATGAGCTCAAGGGCCCATCCCTGGACATAATCCGGTATGAGCATGCTGAACCCAACTTATCAGGATTAATAAGGAAATAACACACCTAACAACAAGGCAAGCAGGATGTCCTTCACTCATCTTTTCAGTTTTACGAGGCTGCAAATATTTTTTACTTGGATAAAGCCGGTGGAAACCATGATCATGGTAAGGAGAACTTTTGTTATTGATGAAGATATACGAACATATGAGTGGAAACAATACTTGAAAATTGTGACTCCCTGTCTGAATGAGGTTAGAAAGATTTATTTATTAAACAAGAGACCATGAACCAAATTTTCTTTGATGTAGGACCATCCTCCTTACATCTTTGATTGGGACACATGTATTGTTAACACTTAAAAAAAATTACAGAGTTCAATCAGATAATCAAAAAAACTCCCTGCTGAACAGATCATATATATCAACCTTACAGGTTTGATCTATCAACTGAAAATGTATGAATATAAAAGCAACCTTGACTCAATAATTCATTGAGTTCATTAAACCAAACATCTTCCCCCATACTAAGATAACTGGTTCCCATGGACAGACTGCTCATTTATAGACTGCTAACGTGAGTTTCTTTTTTCTTTTACTGTTCTAGATATCTAAGAGAAAAGTCTTTGAAAAGGTGTCTGGTCTCCTAGTTAAGTTCCCTGCATCAGATGACTTCTTTTCTGCATAAAATTTATCCGTGTAGTACACACCCCTCCCAATGCACCATTTAGTGTTAGACAGACAAAAGATTGGACAGCTTGAAGGCTGACTTTCTCCTTGCTCCATATAACCTAGTGAACGTATGCAGTTCATCAAACACCCCCTAAAGCAATGAATACCATCAAACAGCCAATCAAGCAATGAATACCATCCAACAGCCAATCAAGCGAAACTTATGCAGATAATGAACCACAAAAGAGGACAGAGAAAGAACCTTCAGACAAATTTTCATTAGCAGATATCTCTAGTTTTGCAGCATCAGCACTAGCAGCTTTCAGTTCTTCTTCAGTTACTTTCAGATAAACTTTGCTGGAGTAAGATTTTTCACCAGCTGGAGGACCATCTGCAGTATAGGGCAAAAACTTCCATGAGAAAAACTGAACAAAAGCAAAAAATGAAATGAAAAATAAGCCAATGTACTTCACGCATCTCAGGTACAACTCGAAGGACAATAACTTTATAATAAAAGGGGCTGCCATGTATACCCCTACATAAACATAATATAAGGCATGTCCTCTGAATCGACAGTCAACTGGTAGATAATTAGAGTGGGAATGAAGAGGTAAACCGTTTGAATCTGAGAATGCATTGTGGAACAAATCCCCCAGCTACAAGATTTGCAGCCCAACATGAAGGCCATAAAGTTCACTGACCTGGCCAGGTGTGCAGACCTATCGCAACTGCAGGTTATCTTAGGAATTGAGACATATAAAACGGCAGTGATGGACTGATATCTAATTGGTCACATTCGTACCCCCAGTTGATAAGAATCCCTTCCCAATGCAGTGCCATGTCCAGGTAAGCATAACTAGAACAGTGTAGAAAATATAAGATGATTCCTAGTGCACCTTTTCCATGATCACCACAAGTCAACGGTAAGATGATATGTGAAAAAGAATTAGCACAGACAATGGTTTTGAAAAAAAACAGTAGACATGTGAGTGTTGTTGTTGTTTAGTTCAATTTATCACTTGACCTAATTCAAGTCTACCTAATAAATTTCAACTATCAACTTAGAGAACACGGTGAATGGTCCCAAAAGCAATGTCTAACCAGCCCAAATATTACCCTTTCACGCATGCAAGAACATGATTTGGCTTGGTGTTTTATGCTTCAAGCCAAAAAGGGGGTTTGGACAAATAATAGTAGATGCAACTGACAAGCATATAGAAAAGTAATCTCAACTTTCCAATGGAAGTGGATGGCACTACCTTCTAGTAGACATGCAAGAATTCTCACTTGAGCAGCCAAACCAACCAATATGATACTTTTTCATTGTGGAAAACTCAATGTTCAGAATTAACAAAATAACCTTGAGTGCAATGTCAACCACAATTCTTAACAACCTGGATATGCGGTTAAAGAAGGGACACAAGTAACACACTTAAGACACTTCACTTGTATCATTCACAATGTTATATAATACATAATATAATCCATACAGGTAGGGCCCAAAGTCAGATATGCGACGTAACCATGGCCACAAATATCAGTTTTGAGTTTTTATTGGCGAGGTTTTTCTTGGATATTTTTCAGCAAAGTTTTTTTTGAAAAGATCTCGGGAAAATCTGGAAGTCTTTTAAAAAAATATAAAATGAAAATATTAAGTAAAAATGCTTTTGCATTGCATTTAGGAGGACATGTTAAATACCTAAAACAAGAGGAAATAAAAGAATGAAACAAAAGATGGAAAAATATAAAATATAAAATATAAAATGAAATAAAAATAAATGAAAAATCACAGAAAACTGCGAAAACCACATTAATTTGATTTTTAACGTTTTCTTCAAAATATCATGATATTTTCCCTTTTTTCATTTTCTTCATTTTTTTCATTAATATCGCGATACTTACGAAAATGTCACAATAGTTGTGGCCATGAACACAGCATAGCTTATAAGTTCATCAATTTACCTTTTCCATATTAAAATAAAAAAATAATAAAAAGGTAAAAAATAAGAAAAATAGAAATAAATGCTCGTTTACGAAAAAATAATTGCATAAACATGAAAATAACAAGTACATGCTACCTACAACAATTCACATTTTAACTAGAAATAATCAAAATAAAAAATACACATTTCACTAGAAAAAATTAAATATAAAGTTGTCCACTTAAATTACTCTCAAGTCTTGACTCTTAATACTTAAATGAGTATAAAAAAAAAAAACAAGACGCCATAATGAGAGAAAAATGTCAAACATGGGAAAATGAGGAAAAAACATAAAAATAGTGATACTTTTAGAAAAAGTCAAAAATGAAAATATCACATTTTTTCCCATTTTATTTTTTTAAATATATTTCATTTTTTATGTTTATAAAACTCAAATTTTCATATTCTTTTACTCTTTTTTATTTTTTTGAATCCGGTAACCTCACTGATAAAAACCAAAGGACAACACTTGTGTAAACGATATCAAATAAATAGGTTTTATTGTGTATGACGTACTCCTTAAAGTCTTTGCAACAGCATAATGGTCCGAAGACTTGAACCTTTTAATTTTGGATGATAAACGTAAGCTCTTATACAAAAAAAACATGAAGCTCCTAAATTTAATCTGGTTACATTAGGCTCATATGAAAACCCACGAAAGCCAAAAATCTTCAATTTGATGACACCAGTCCTAAATTAATTTTGTCGCCTTAAATGTGTAAGAACTAAGAATGCATCTTATGACAAACTTAGGACTCAGCCTGAAGGAATTTATGTAACTTTAAGTTCAATAAAAAGCTATGTTTTCACTTTCTTCTAATCTAAAGATGTACCCCAAGAGATACATCATATGATTCACTACATTGCACATAACCATGATTGCTCCTGTTACATGTTTCACATTCTGGTCATTCAGCAAATGACTAAGAACATAAAGACTTCACATATATAGAATCTTAATCTTTTTCAGAAGTAGTCAATTATGAGAATATTGTTTCACACAGTTCACAAAATTCATGAAGTGAAAAACCGATAAAAACAGAAGCAAGAAAAAACATTGCACATATACCAGAAATTCTCTATGCTCTATTTATTTTGTGTGCAGCCATGCAGGCCTCCCAGTGTTCATTTCATTTTAAACAAGCAAAGAGATTTACATGGACCAGATTCACAGTACATGTAAGGAAACATAATACATGGGGAACCCCACATTCAACATCCTTTTGCTGGGCCTGTTATCAGCCAAATTATGATTTGAAAGTTGTTTTATAAGGAATCCTTCACATCAAATCAATCTAGGAAACCGCTCCTTCCATGTCATGATAGGGCAAGCCCCTATACCATCAAGCATTCAACTTTTTCATTGTAAGATTGCAATCCTTCTTTTGCCTTGGATTTTGGATCCACATGCATTGCCATCATACTGACACTAGATCTATATGCCCAAAACAGGTTTCTTAATTGTGGAACGTGAAAAAAAAAAACTAGTAACAAGGCTTCTGCTTACTATTGTATCAAAGTACCCTTATCTAAGTACTTGCTCTCCAAATAAAATAACTAGGCAAACTGACAAGAACTGTTTGAGAAAAGGACGTGTTCAAAATAGTTCATTGGTGTTCATCGTCAAAGAGCCTCACATAATTTCATTGTTTATTTAAGTGTATTGATGGAACACATCATTTAGTAGAGTGTTTAATTTATCATGCTTGGCATTTACTTGTGTGATGAAGTTGTCCCCAGCTAACAAGAGAAAGATAGAACCAAATGAAAGGAAAGAGGAAACTCACTTTTGTCTGCTACAGCTTCCAAATTATCATTCATGTATGTGGGGGTGGGTCTATAACTCTGCTGAGTTGGGACATCATCAAGTCCAATCTCCCTTTGAAGCGTGCTCTTAAAGTCCCTTGACACTTCCTGAATCATCGATAAAATCTTTTCATCCTCATAAATACACACATACGAATATATAAGCAAACATGAGGATTATGTGGACTGATCCATAAAGGGTTCGATCAACTCCTCTGATTGTTCATTAGGTGTCACCTGTAAAGATATTTCATCAAAGCCAATGTACCATTTGTCGTTCACCTTTCTTAAATAAAATAAGTTTATAACCATCAATCAAACTGATAAGATGACACATAAGCAGTCCACGTAATCCCCATGGACCCCATATATATGGATATTGCTACCTATAGAAAGTAGTGCAGGTCCTATCTACTTAATCAATTGCCCTTGTCATTTGTTTGTCTTACTAGGAACATGCTTATAAACAAGTTGTTTCAAACCAAGATCCATACTTTTATACCACAAAACACTGGTTTTTTTTTTTTTTTTACTTCTATTAAGAGGGGGAATCTATACAAGCAACAGTTTTCATTATGTAAAATATGATGTTGCAAAGTTGGTGGGCAGCCTACACACACACACATATATAATCTAAAACCAAGTTTTCTTTTTCTAACCATAAAAATAGTTGAAAGAAGCAAATTGTTTGCTAGACAGTATGGCATTCTCTTTATACCTACAACCAAAAAAATTGTTGAAAGAATCTAGGTGTCTGCTAGACAGTATACGTTATCTTTATACCTGCAACCCCACAGACACACACACACACGTCTGTGTCTACATATATATATATATATATATATATATATATATATATATATATATATGTAACCAATTTTTTTTAACTATAAAAATAGTTGAAAGAATCAAAGTGTTTGCTAGACAATATAGCGTCATCGTTATACTTACAACCCAAAGAAAATGGTTGGAAGAATCAAGATGTTCGCTAGACAGTATAGCGTTATCTTTATACCTGCAACCAGACACATGCGCATGCACAAGATGCACTTTAAAAGGCAAATTAATTGAGGGGCCCACCTGAAGTTCTTGTATGGTAGGTCGAAACGCTCGCAAAGTCTTTCCTAGATTACGTGCCACCTGAATTCATACCAATCAATTAAAAGCCAGAATTTGGAATCACGGAGAATACAATTTGGATAATCTAAACATTTAGGCGAGAAAAAAGGTCCAAGAGTTAAATAAGCTAGGCTATAAAAGGAAGAAATTAATCCGTTATAAACTCAGCGTGAGATATCTAAATAATGGAACCGAATTATGTAAACAGGCGTTGCCTTGTCCCATCTGATTTTCCTCATGATTCAATTTGCACACGAGGTTACAAAGATTTTTTAACACAAGAAAAAAACAAAGTCATTAACCCGCAGAAAGAGCTATCGACGATACCATGTTTGGTGCTGCAGCAAAAAAAAAAAAAAAAAGAGCCTTAAGAAGAATCAAAGGTTGCTGCCAATAAATATGTTGCTACAAATGAATATGATACAATCTCTAATACCGAGTCCTAGAAGCACAAAAGGAAATTCCCCCTCGCAGGCTTTCCCTCTCTACTTCTAGAAAGAACTGCAAATATTTTCAAATTTTAAAGAGAGACGCTAGAATAGAAACTCAACTTTTAGAACTGAAGAGTTTCAAATATTTTCAAGGTTCAGATTCACAAAAACCAACATAGGAACTAGCAAGCCTATACTAAAGGTGCCCCAATAAGATTATTAGAAAAGTTGACCCTTGAATTCCCGAACAAAAGGGTTCCTCTCGATTCCCTTCATCTTAGCATAAATTAACACTAATGATTAACTATACATAGGACGGTAGCATAACCATGTAACATAAACATCACCCTGTAGACCATTAACAACTTCCAATATCTTCTATTACTACCTCAGCAAGGCCTTTTGGACCAAAGACCAACAAAGCCACCACTCCAATAACCAATGCTTCAGGAGCTCCAACCCCAAAGAGAGAGGCATAAACTGTCCCGTATCTGGAATTCATTCTTCTTTCTGTAACCATCCATCGAAGTGCAGATATAAATACCATATAAAGAAATTCTCAAAGCCAAAGCCCATAAGAGGAAAGATAGAGTAAGGCAACATTGTCGGCTTAATGGAAAATCGATACCTCTTCTCCCAAGTCTTCTTTGCTTCGGAGAGACGCCCAAATGAATGAGGACATTAGGAGAGGCCAATGGCTTGAAAGGAAGAAGCCTGGTGTAGTGCGCAAGTGAGAAATGGGCAGGAGCAGAGATGAAAGCAGATTTTGGATGTGTTGGAGAAAAGAGGAGACAATTTGGAAATGAGGATGTCGCAGAGGCTACAGTTAAAGCCATGCCGATGAGGAAAATATGGGCTCAAAATGCACACGAACTTTCTGCTCCCCTCTTGTTTCCTTCAACTTCTGCTCCCATTCTTTCACTCCCCATAAACTTGTCTGTCGTTGAAGCCGTTCATGGAGTATGCGTGTATCAGTTGTTCACACTCTCTCAATTGCTGTCCCTCTCTCTCTCTCTCTCTCTCTCTCTCTCTCTACCTCCTGTCTATCCAGACAGACCACTCCTTCGTTCTCTTATTAGAAAATCTGCCCCTATCCTGCTATCCAGCCGCTGTCACTAAAATCCAAACAAAGATTTTTTTTTCTTTTTCGTTTTTCAATGGCCGAAGAACGTTGACAAATCAGGACGATTTAGTTACCAATGGATCAGATCCAAATCCAGTCCAACAATGATTAAACTTTTCGAGGCAACAGAGGTCTCTTTTTACCAATGGATCAGATCCAAATCCAGTACAACAATGATTACACCCCTGATGGAACCCCGCTCTCGCTTAGGTTCCCTAGTGGTTGAAGGAGAATCCTTCTCTTGACTACTCGCGACCTAGGAATCTCGTTTGGGACAGTGGCCATTTCTGTAAGGGGCCATTTGGCTAGTACGGAATTTTGATTCTGATTCCACTTGAAAAATGGAATTTAAATTTCATCCCAATTCCATCCAATTCTAATTTGCAAGATTTCAGAATAAAAATTCCACTTGAAAATAGAATTGAAATGAAAATTTCAATTCTATCCAATTATAATTTGCACGTGCATTTGATAACTTAGAATTTTCGTTCCAGAATTGAAAATTTCTCGTTTGATTCAAATGGAATTAGATTTTGGAATTATGTGACTGTTGGATTCACATCAACTATTGCAGCCTTCTAAAGGCACAGTAAAAACATAATTCAACACAAATAGTCCCCACACAGGAAGGAAAAAAAAGTAAATAAATCAAGATTAAACAAATCAATTGTTCTATCTGTTTCTAAGGTACACCTGCTTTGGTTTCTCTCTATTTCATGTGCTTGAGCTTGTCTTCTCAACTTGCCTATAGAAGCAGTCTCTCGAGCCTGGCTAGCCGGACTTCCCAGTAAAAAATGAAATAGGTAGGTCAGAGGGTATCAACTCCTCAGTTTAACAGTTCTCTCCGATCATTATATGCTTAAAACCAAGGGCTCACCTGTTATGCATGATTGACGTACCATGTCCAGCCCATTTCATCTCTAACAAGAAAAGCTAAACTGATGTGTTTCACTAGAAGGAGGGAAGGAGAGAGAAAGAGCTTACCAATCTGAGCTTCAAAAATTAGAAGGTTATTATGAACAACAATGACAATCTTTGTTGAGATGTTAACTAAGATCTTCTGAAGTCTTTCAAGAGGCTTCAAGGTCCTTTGAATTATATTGGGGCTTACAAAGGACAACATACTCTACGCACTTCAAAATAGCTTTTCTAATCTCCCCTTCCATTCATCCCAAACAGAAAAAGCAAAATAAATAAAGTAATAATGCAACAACAAAAAAAAAATTAAACAAACCAAAATTGATCTTTGTCGGCAAAAAGCTGGTGGGAATAGTAGGAAGGACTGAGATGCTATTCTCTGTAACACATCATCCCGCTCTCCAACCCCTGTGAAAAGGTCAATGCAAAAAGGAAAGGTGACATTGATCTTTGGCAGAAAGCAAACAAGATGGGCTTACTTTTGCTCACAATAAACAATTCAAGAAAGAAAAGTGATAAAAAAATTATGGGTTTGGAACCCTTTAGTTTTAGTCTCTCGAAGGTTCATATTCTGGTAGGATACTCTCAGTCTATCTTGGGAGAAACTAGGGTTTGGAACTTTGGCTATCTTCATGTTCTATTTCATCTTTAGTTTCTTAAAGCATCGATCTTAAACTTAGAGCTCTATGTTTCCTGCAACTCTCAAAACCAATTCAGTGTTCATTTTCACAAGAGACTGTTCGAGTGAGCTAATTATGCTCAGCCATGGCTAGGGATGTCAATATATCCGATTTGAAACAGATATCTAAGGCTGAACAATGAGCCGAGCAACTCGAGCTCGGCTCATTAAAACTCGGCTCGAAATTGAGTTCGAGTTGGCTGTTTTTGTACACGAGCCGAGCTCAAGCTCGTATTTCGGCTCGTTTTTTAGTCGAGCCAAGTTCGAGTTCACTGAACTCAAACTTTTAAGCTCGACTCGGCTCGAGTAAAAATCGAATAGCAAAATGCAATTACTACTTATTTTGTTTATTCTGTTTTGAGTTTCATTTCTCGACGTGTGTTCTCTCTCCTCACTTTCTTTTTTTTCATCCAAATGGGAGGCCAGCACAGTCTCATCGACGACGGGCGATCTGTGAGGCTGCAAATCGCTTCTCTCCTCTGCTGCAGATCAGCTAATGCCCAAGGTGCTATACTTTCTCCATCTCTCAACCTCTCTCTCAATCTTAAACTCCCAATGCTTCAGAAAATCCTCATTCAAGTGAGGGTTTTAGAAGTCCTCACTCAACGAGGGTTGAGTGAGTGAGGGTTTCTTGAACCCCTTGCTCAAAGGGTTTCTCTTTTTGAAACCCTTAAAAACCCACACTTGACAAGGGTTGCGAGGCTTTCTTGAACCCCTTTCTCAAAGGGTTTCTCTTTTTGAAACCCTTAAAAACCTACGCTTGACAAGGGTTGAACGAGCGAGGGTTTCTTGAAACCACATTGCTCGAGCGGGTGAGGGTTTCAAAGTCTGAGCTTTTCCCATTTCAGAAACCCTCGTGGGAGGGAGCGAGAGTTTCTGTTCATAGAGTCGTCTGGAAATTTTTTTGTATTTATTTTTCTAAACTTAGATTCTTCCCTCTTCCTCTGCAGATCGACCTTCCCCTGTCGCCCCTGTTGCTGTAAACGAGTTTATCGAGCCTTGGACTTGAGCTCGAGCTGAACAAGAAGCTGTCGAGTCAAGCTCGAGTTACTTCCATCGAGCCATTCTCGAGCTCGAGCCGAGCTCGAGCTCAAGATTTCAGTCGAGCCGAGCTCTGGTTAAACTCGGGCTAGACTCGGCTCGTGTTCACCCCTATAGATATCCGATCCATCTGATTCGAAAAAATTGGATATGAAAAAAAAATAATATCGATTAAGAAATTGGATCAGATTCAGATTTAATAAATGACATCCAATCGAATTCAGATTCAGATATATATAAATATATGATCGGACTCAAATACAAATTCAGATCGGATTCATTTTTAGACAAATATAATGTACCTAATGCTATTAAATTTTGAAAATTGACAAAATGCAGTTCAAAATTCGGATTCGGATATAAATAAAAAAATCAGATTCAGATTGTAAAATCGGATTTCAGATTTGGATTCATATGTGACTTTTCTTTATTTGAATTCAAATCTGAATTCGAGTCCAAACATGTGTATCCGAAAAAGCGAAAAGGATATATCTCATTCGAATATGATATGTTGACATCCCTAGCCATGGCCGCTCATCTAAGACCTATACTATGATCACTCATCACTTGTCAAAATCCAGACGGGTTCAACTGATGGAAAGCAGGGGAGATTACTAATTCGGGCCAAAATCTTCCAGCGAAAGAATCAACAGTCAATCTGTTTGATCGGTAGCATTAAGGCCACAGTGCCCGCGAAAATTGTCAGCATGTTAGAGAGAGAGTTGCCCTTCTTTCCCATCATTACCCTTCTCATATATATATATATATATATATGAGAGAGAGAGAGAGAGAGAGTTAATTGCAATCGATCAATTGATTGATGGAGAAAACTCAACTGATGGATGGTAAGAGAGGGAAGGAAGGCACCAATTGAGTTATGTTGACAGGTGGAGAGGTATATATCTCTACTGCTAGGTTTTATATTCCATCTCACTGATGAGAAGTTGATGAGTTACTACATCAACAGGAAGGTTCATGGCAAGTCTATCAGAGAACCACCATCTTGAAAATCGATGATTACAAGTCCGAGTCATGGGATCTCCTTGGTTATAAGCTGAAGGGTCTAAATGTCTAAGTACGGATAACAAGTCCGAGCCATGGGATCCCCTTGGTTATAAGCTGAATGACCTAAATGTCTAAGTCCTGGATGTTGTCCTAGCCCATTTTGGCTCTTAGGTGTCTTCATATAGATCCAATTATGTACGTTCCACGCATGCATTAGGATCAAGGGTTGAGAGGAAAGATTTCATGTTCACTTGGAAATGTGATCACATAGAACCCTCTCAATCAAAGAGTTTTATCAAAACAATGTTTATTCTCTTATTTATTTTAACCCTCATCTTAGGCCCACTGCATTAGAGCCCATTGTTTGTGCATGTGTTCATGATTTTAAACTTCTCTAAACCAATACAAGCCTCTGCCATCATGTGGTGAGATTCTCCCTATTAAGCAATAACTTCAAGGGGGTTCAATGACTGGACCAACTTACTGGAGCCAGCAAGGCATTGGCACTTTTCTTACCACATACTGAAAAAATATTCCCCCATGTCAGTAAATGGACTAGGAGAAAGGTGACACCTAAACAATAGATAGAACCTACAGAATCCAAGAATATAAACATTACTGTGTTATGAAATTACTGATTAAAGATTCTGAGCAACTTGATCTAGCAATCCAAACTATTTTCTAAAGTTGCATGATAGATCGATGTTTCTTAGGGTGTAGTATTTGAGTATTTTTGTATGAACAATGTTTGATTACTGTTTACTTTGCATGCATATTGTTTTCTTAAAAATTGAATGAGAACTTTAAACTGTCATTTGTTTCCCATGTGAAAACTGTCAAGAATTTTATAATCAAGTCTTGAGGATGGTCCCTAGAATGTCTCTTCAGCTTGATCTATGTCAAATGTGTTTACTATGTTGTCTGAGCCCCTTATTGGGTTAGGCCAGGTAAGCACAATCTCTCCACCAAGTCTAACAACCTTACTATCATATTTTGATTTCGTGTATGTTCATATTTCGCCATTTTATCATTGAGTCGAGCCTTTGTTCTTGTGAACAATGATCATTGTTTTTCCTATTTCCCCATTTTACAATGTTTGCAATTATCGTGACCACACCATGTTCATTTTATTTTGGAACTAATTTGCGGCTATAATGCAAAGCAATAACAAGTAGTCATAATAACTCCCCTTCCTTGTGTTGTCTTTTCTTTAATCCACTTTTGACTTATAGCAGTTTGATACATTTCATTGTCTTCCAAGTCTTGTCAAACTTCTAACTTTAATTGATCTTCCAACAAGTGCTTGAGGATGGCTAAGTCAGGGTGTGCCTCCAATTTAGCCTCCCTCAATGAAAAGATGGATACAAACAAGACATTAACAACATATTTACTAAAGCAGTAGAGAGAAAAGAAGATCTAGCAACTAACACAATCTTTCAACAGTTGATTGTCAGCCTCATGAGCAAGAGCAAGACCCATAAAGGTTTCCAAAGAATTCCCCTACAAGAATTAGGCAAGAAGGGAATTGAGGAGCATAAATCAGAGGAACACCTTCTGACAAACTCAAAGGAACTGAATTCTAGAAGAGGACCCTTCTTTAAATGTGGTCAAAATGATAGTGGTCAATCAACAAGGGGATGCATTATACAGTTAGCCATGGATAACAGGTATGCCTATATATCCCTCTCTCTCTCTTATTTCTAGTTTTAATTTCAATATCTTATTGAGCATATGGATTTATTTTTTGATATAATATCTTAGAATTTGGCATGCTTTGCATGACATCTTAAACATGCCTCAAGGATCACATGTTATACACGTAGCAAAACTTGTACATAAGCTGGGTTGGGTAGAATTAGTACCACATCCTGAGGTAGCTGACCTAGCATGTGCACACTCGAACTCACCCTAGCCTCTACACGAACCCACATTCTGAAACATAGTTTAATAAATGGATTTCGAAACAAGCATCTTTTCTCCAACTGTTTTCCAAAAACCTAGATTCATGCTTGATCAGGGTTTAGACCTATGTCCAACCTACCTGTGCCTACTAAGGCCCATCGTAGACTGGACTATCTATGATTCCCTAAACTTAGAACTAGATCCCTTTGGCCAACCCCTATAAATGCTTCTACAGTGTCTAACAAAGACTAAACATTACAATGAACCCACATCTAAAATCCTAGCCAGGCCTGTACTCATGACCTAGTTAAGAATACTTGAACCACATTTGGATCTTGAGTTATGGATATTGGATCAAATATTGAATGATATTGCATTTCAACCTTGTATGTCAAATATAGACCGTATAATTGGATCGATTGGATTTTGGATCTAAGACAAATGAATTTGGATTGCAGATCAAAATTGTAAATATCAAATTTGGATGTCAGATCTGAACATTATAGGATCTCAAACCTGAACAATGTATCTTGTTACCAAACTTGAATTGTATCATGAACTAAAAAGTTCAATCTTAGCTCTAGAACCAAATAACATCAAATCTCAATGACAATGTCGCCGCATTCTAAAATCCGGATCAAGGTAAACACGGGCAGCTCCAAACGCTCTACTTGATCCCTTTTCTTGTAGCCAAGCACAAATCCGATGATTGCATATTTTCCATTCAAGCGCGTCCAAGCTTTGAGGATTCCAAAACATCAAAACTCTAGCCCATGGACTTGTTACATGCACATTAGAAACAACGAGATAGTTAGGTAAACGCAGGTTCACCTTCAGAACACCATCCTCAGAAAGCTTCGTGTCAAGAAGCAAAATAATGCCAGGCTGCAAACAATTGATCTGGCACACTAGATCATGCTAAGCTAGCCTCTCCGCTAGCCCTCCAATGGATATGCTGGACTTCCATTGGCGCGTTCCCTTGTCTCCATCTGTAGCTCTAGCATGCAGCAAAGGCTCAGCCTTAGATTCAACAGTACCCTCTTGAACACTGATAGTGACTGGTTCCTCCCCAATTAAGTCATTCCCACGATTGATGCTGACTTTATCCTGCAATATAATGTCAGCGATCTCTCCCACAGCCTCCACTGGTAGAGCAAGGCCTGAGGATTTCTTTCTGAACTTGCTTACCTCCTTGCTTTTGAGTGGTCTTTTCTTCTCCCTAGATCCTTCGTTGAAACTGTTTTCCACAATCATATCACTCTACTGCAGGCCTTTTTTCTTCTTCCTCATAAGGAGCTCTGCCCTCCCTTGGCTAGACTTGGAGCCTGTATTCTTGCATTCCTCCTCCACTTTCTGTTCCACCTCCATTGGAGGTTCTTGAGCCATACAAATATCTGACCTAAGTCTGTCGTGTGCCATACAATCAGTTTGTTCCTCCATACACACTTCCATCTTCTCTTTGATTAGATCATGCGGCAGTTGCTCCTCGTCCAGTTTAACTTTGTGGCTAGAGGATTCATGTTCCCTTTGTAGAGCCTGGTATCTGTTATTCCAGCCCTCCTTAGGAGAATTCCTTCCAAGCTAACACTGGCTTCTTTTAGTTATTTTGACATGTTTCCACTCATCTTCCTCATGTTCCTTAGCAAGAGGGTCACCAGCAGCTACACCTTTACGCACTTCACAAGCAAACAAAAAATGGCTGGTGGACCCACACTGTGAGCATAATCAGTTTTTTGTTTCATACTCAATCGATTGAACAAGTGCATTACCCTCTTCAAACCCCAGTTTGACCTCCAGAACTGGGTGGAATCCAAGCGGTACTTCAATCTGGATTCTCGCATAACCTATTATAGCTATTTCTTTTGTGTAAGCATCTGACTCTGCAAACCCTGCTCCCATGAAACCAGCAATGAGCCTAAAGTTATTCGGCTTCCAGAGTTCAGTTGGGAGATCAGGAAGGCGAACCCATATGCGAAGTTTGCTGGTTGCTTCTATTTTCAAAGGCATCCCTGGCAGCCATTGGTGAGCAATCAAAGTTTTTCTCCCAATCTTCCATTTCAGAAGAAGCACGAATTAAGAAAATGCCCATGGCTACAGAGGTAAAGCGTAAGTTTTGCATACCTGACCACATACTGCGTAAAGCTGCATAGATAAAACCATAATCGAACCTGCTCCTTCCAGCTCCACCGGCCAACGTAGCGATAGCAGTAACGGCAAATGGTTTCTTCACCCTCTCATGGGCTGTTTTGGGAATGAAAATCACCATCTTGCTCTTTGTTCTGAACCTCTGGGAAGTCATCCTCTTCCATGAGCAGACCGTTGCCACCACAGATACCCACAAATGCTTTGGGTTCCTCTCGTCCCCCCTTCCATGGCGTTCCTTCCTGCCTCTCCATCACTACCCCCCCATATTCGTTCCCATCTGCCCTCCTTCCACTGCCACACCAACATTGGAAGGTATGGTAACCGCCAGAGAACCTACGGCCATGAAATCCAAAACACCCGATCCCCCTTCCAGCTAAAAAAGATAGTCGCACCGTGGGTATTACGTGAGTGGTTTTTCAGCTGACTATTATTTTCATACACGAGTTTTATTACAGTGCCTAGGAGAACAACCACTAACAACTATAACATGTGCTAGTACTGGACTCTCAGTTTTCAAAAGGACAAGATAGGGGGTTGTTCCCCTACTCTTGTGGCAGAGAACGAGTTACCTCATAGTTGGCATGCCTAAAAACATAGGCATGCTCGTTGTAAAACAAGAAAGTAACCTAGATGGTGTAATATTGAACCGTCAGGCCCCACCCAGGTGGAAGGAAAACCCCTGCGCCTTATTCCATGAGAGCTTGTGCCACCCTGCTCCACGAGCTGTTCAATCCATACAAGGTTAGGCCAGATTATGCATTAGTCATTATGAGTGTTCATGTTTAATTCACATACTTAAGTACCCTTTCAATACTTATTCACTTTGCTCATGTACTTGCATTTACTGCATGTTCAACAGATATAAGCATTTCATATAGCACAACTGAATTGCATTAACTTGCATAACAATTGCCATCTGAACCAATTATTAACGGCATGCAAAATTTATTAGCCAATAGCATGGATCTCAAATCCAAACTTAAACAGCTCACGATATAGCAAGACCACAATGATATACACACATATGTAAGTCTCGAACCGAGACCAATCCATATCCAAGTCTTTTTGCAACTACTGTTCATGCATAAATCTATATGTAGAACCAAAGCAACTGATAGCATGACATGACTATCATATTCTTTCTACAAGCAATAATCCAGACCTAGACATAAAATATCAAATCAAATAATATCCATCATGTTATCAAGTCACAATTGCATACAAGTACATGCTACAAGTATATACATAATTCAAATCAAGTCAGATCCAAATCCACTAGCATGTGGACAGATATATACGAAATGGCGTAGACCCATATTTAGTTCGATACAATTGAAGGACACACGAGATCCATATCCATATCTATTGGTTTAATTCAATCATTACTTTATCTTCACAAAATATCATTTTAAATTCCGTAAAACATGAAAAATTGAGTCTGAGTCTGGACCCCTATATGTTTAGCTAACTAGGTCAAGTTTGGACCCATATTTGCATCAACTCCATTTGTCATAACAACAAATCCAAAATGCACTTATTCTAAAAAGACAAAACAAATTTAGTTCCAAACCCAAATATAAATAGGTTCTAAACAAGTGAAATCCATTTACAACAACCAAGGTATCTCCTTTAAAACAAGTTGGACTCGAATCCAGATAAGTTCACAACAAAAATACATAAACTTTCGAATAAATTGAACCCATATTGAAATCCATTGACAATGGCTAAATATACAGACGTATATATGTTTAAGACAATCGGACCCATTCTAAAATCCATTTGCAGCCATTAAAATATGCATTTATATGGATTTTGTATTTAAATCCGAATTTAATTGAGCCGACCAAAGCTTTCATTTTAAGGCAAGTTCATGAAGATATAAGTGTTGAACAAAAATAGTATTTGGACAAAAAACTTTTATGACTTACAATAAATTTTTGGTCCAAATGGTCTTGTTTTCTTTTGAATTTAAGATAGATGTTAGTTTTCAAAATGTGGATATTTCTTTTTTTTTTTGTAATTTTACAAACATAACATGAGGCAGAATGTTTTTTTTTTTTCACTTCAAAACTTTATATTCAAATTTGAAAGAATTATACATTTTCCAAGTTTGTAGAAAATTGGTCTAGAAACATTTTTTGAAACTTATAAGACCCAAAATGAGGCAGACTGAATTTTAAAATTTGAAAACCCCATTTTCAAAATTCATAAACATGTCACAGTTTTGAAATTTGCAAGACAAGGGTCACGAATGTCATGTGCAAGTTTTTTTTTTCTTTTTTTTTAATAAAAGGAGTTAAGATAACGATTATATATATATATATATATATATATATATATATATATATATATATATATATATATATATATATATATATATATATATATATATATATATACCGCACGCATGGTTCGATGGCCGAATGCTAGGCTTGCCTGCCTCAAGGGTAAAACGCCTGATGTCTAGGCCTGGGCATCTGGCCTGGCCCGATTTGGAGGCGCCAATAAGAAAATGGGCCGGAAAACGGGCCGGGCAGGGTACCGGGCCTCATCTTCCCAGTCCGAGGCCCGGCCGGTTCGATGGCCGAATGCTAGGTTTGCCTGCCTCAAGGGTAAAACGCCTGAAGTCTAGGCCTGGGCATCTGGCCCAGCCCGATTTGGAGGTGCCATTAAGAAAATGGCCCGGATCTAACCGGCCTGCTACCTGGCCCATTTATTAAGGGGCCGGGCCAGGTACCGGGCCTCATCTTCCCAGTCCGAGGCCCAGCCCGGCCCATTTTTAAATTGATAGCTGGGTGGGCCGGACCCGGCCATCTGGTTCGGATCCAATCTGGTTCGAATCCAACCCGTGTTGAAACGAATAAGGAAGAAGAGGAACCGAGGGGAAGGAAGAAGGCAGAAAAGAAGAGGAACCGAGGGGAAGGAAGGAGGCGGAAACAAAGATGAAGAAGAAGTTGAGGAAGAAGAGGAACCGAGGGGAAGGAAGGAGGCAGAAACAAAGAGGAAGAAGAAGTTGGGGAAGAAGACGAACCGAGAGGAAAGAAGGAGGCAGAAACGAAGAGGAAGAAGAAGCAGAGGAAGAAGAGGAACCGAGGGGAAGGAGGCGCAAACGAAGAGGAAGAAGAAGTTGAGGGAGAAGAGGAACCGAGGGGAAGGAAGGACCGGAGGCGGCAGATAGGAGGTGGACGACAGCGAACCGAAGGTCGATGGCGGTTGTGGCAGAGGTGGCGGTGTGGCGACGGTGGCTCAGCTCTTTCTCTTTCCAAAGTCCAAAAAAAACCCTAACAAATTTTGTGAGATGTTTTAAATTTGAAATCAAACTCATAAGTCATAACGGGCCGATTTGTTAACCCGGAACCAGCCCACCGAGTACCGGGTACCCGGTGGCGGCCTGGCCCTGTGCCCAGGCGTACTGATGTCAGATGGACACTTGCGGTCTTCTACCCCTTGTTGCTGCTACGTATTTGAGCTAACAAGGGAGTACAACTCCTTGAAAGCGGTTTGCTCATTCCCTTGAGCTAATCATAACCCCTAAGTTGTCAATCTTGCTCACTTGGAAACGGATGGAACTAAGTTTTTGTGCCTTAAGGCCGACTTTTGTGGTAGCCTCCTCAAGTTTAGCTCCCTCATCCACTACATGATGAAAATGCACGAGGATCAAAGGGGGTCCCCTTGCTCTAGGGGATAGCAAGTCATCTTGTCCTTTCCTCCACTGGCCAATGTAGTCACTTACACTCAGCTGTGGTCGGGAAAAGGCGTCTCTTGAAATGAGACACCCACTAGCATGCCTAGAACGCTTCGAAGAACTAATGCTGAGGGTTAGCCCCGGAATTTATTAGCAAAAAATGAGGATAATATATACATCAACAAAATGGGATCTGAGCGATCCAAAACTTTACAAAATATCCTCATATGGTCTCCAGTTTGGAGGGGGCCGATGCCAAACTTTGCTAGTAATGGTTCTGTCCACCCAAGCAAATGGAACACCTCAGGCGCTGGGTCATCTCTAATAAAAACCAACTTGGGTCATCTCTAATAAAAACCAACTTGTTCTGCTCTTGACACACGGATTCACCTAAAACCTGCTGTACTGTGTTGTTCCTCAAGCACTTGCAGCAGCGCCTAATAAATCTACCATTGTTGCAAATTACCTTAATGGTGCCATCAAGCCTATCAATCCCTTGAACTGCTCGTAGGCAATGCGAAAGTAGACTTCCTTCATCAGTCGCTCTACTCTCATCACTCCAGCAGGCGATGCCAAAAATAAACCGGCCACTATACTCTCTCACTAAAGCAGACACATCCCTATTGTACTTATTAAGATGCACCGCAATGTGGATATTGTAGACAGTTCCATTCTCCCATCTCCAGCATCCCCAAGGAAGCCCAACCACTAACCAAGTTTGGATAGCTTGCCTATCACTAAGCGTCCAGTCTCTAGAAATGATGAAATCAGTGCAATAACTCCATAACGCCTTACCAGTCAAGTTCATAGCGTGTTTTCCCTCATGCTTGCAGCTGTTGCGCCATTTCCATATATGCCAAAGGATTATGTGCAACAAATTTTTCCAGCACTTGAAGAGGATCTTATTTTTAAATTTGCCAGAAGTCCACCAGACAAGAGCTTCCTTGACAGTTGCAGGTTGGAAATTATTCTGCCCAAACTTCCTTAAGACCAACTCCCACAGGCTTTTGATTACCTTGCATTGAAGGAAAACATGGTTAATATCTTCTTGAGCGTTATTACAGATATAGCATCTGGAAGCAAGTTGGAGACCCTGCTTTTGGGCTATCGCATCAACATGGAGGCGGCCTTCAACTGCCAAGTAGGTTGTCCATGCAGCACGGGGAGGGGCTCCAACTTTCCAAATGAAATTCCTCCAAGGTTGCACGGTACTGCTAGCACGCAATACATCCCAAAGCTGGTGTCGTGACAGGGGACGGTTGGCACAGTCCACCCATTCGAGAATATCCTGCCGACTATCCTCAAGGACCGGAAGTTGCATCGAAATGCTATTAGAGTCTAAAAACATTTGGACATAGGTTACCTGATAAGCAAGAATCTCCTTAATAGAGCAGTTTATGGTGTTTAGAATCAGGGGCCAATGGGCATGTGCAATCATGTTAGCGATAATAACACCATTCCACCCGTCGTGCCAAAATTTGACTGAGGACCCACTATGAACTCTCCAATGAACTTGAGATTCAATAAGCTGCCAGCATTTAATCACCCTTTTCCATAGAAAGGATTCACTCCCGCTGATTTTATAATGCCACAGACTTTTCTTAGCTAAATATTTGACCTTGACAAGATCAGTCCACAGGGACTCCTGTGTGATTGCTTTGACACCAAGAAAACAGAAGTTGGCCCTATTAACATCCGCCATATGCCGGAGTCCAACACCACCCTCCACCTTTGGCTTACAAAGAGTCTCCCACCTCATAAGGTGCACTCCTTTTGCCTCCCTATCGTCCCCCCATATGAAACTCGAACACACCCTGTCAAGTTTATGACAGATAGACATGGGAATCCAAATGACCATCATCCAATAGTTAGGAATAGCTGACAAGACATGTTTGACCAAGCAGATTCTGCCGGTATAAGAGAGTAACTTTTGCTTCCAGCCAGCAAGCTTCTGGTTAACCTTAATCACAAGGTTCACATTGGCTGATAGAAATGGCCTTGATTTGGAGAGGTAAGCCCAAATGTATAACTGGAAAAATGCCCCTCCTCCAACCTGTCATAGAACAAAATGTACTACATTCCAACTCCGAGCAGTTGAAAAAGAAAGCCGAAGTCTTATTGGGGTTAATTTTTTGACCCGAAGTTGCCTCAAACTCAGCAAGGCAATCACTAAGACCTTGAAAACACTTATATTTTCCTTCAATGAAAAGGAGGATATCATCAGCGTAAAAGGAAGAATGGATAGAACTTAAGCATCTAACCTTGGGGGCTCGGATCCTTCTAACTTGCAAATAGGACAAAATACTGCGGCTGAGAACTTCCATGGTAACGATGAACAGGTAGGGGGACAAGGGATCTCCCTGCCTCAGCCCCCTTTTAGTGTAAAACCAAGAACCTTCCTTGCCGTTAATTAGAAGCGCAGATGACACAGAAGAGATTACAATCATAATCCGCCTGATCCAGTTGGAACAAAAGCCAAGCAACTTGAGTCCATTCTCCACAAATTTCCAATTCACTCTCTCATAGGCCTTGCTAAGATCTATTTTGACACATGCCGCCTTAGTCTTACTCCGGGCGAGGGAGTGGATCACCTCCTGGCTGAAAAGAAAGCTGTCTTGAATGCTACGGCCCAACAAAAAAGCTGACTGATTCTGATCAAGAATACGGCTCAAGATGGGTCTCATCCGTAAGACCATGATACGAGTCAGGAATTTGAGGATGCTATTGCAAAGAGAAATAGGACGGAACTTGTCCAAAGTGTCGGCTCCCTCTTCTTTGGGAAGAAGAACAATGTGAGTTTTATTGATCCCCTTTACTATGTGACTGGACCGAAAAAATTCCTTAATAGCGAGGCTCACATCAGGTTCAATAATAGACCAGAACGAACAATAGAATTGATTGTTAAATCCGTCTGGCCCGGCAGCTGAATCCTTATTCGCACTGAAGATTGCCCACTGAATTTCCTCATCACGAATAGGACTGACCAAATACTCATTTTCTTCTGCAGTCACCACCGGACCTGGAGAAACATTGGAGAGAAGGAGTCCAGTGCCAACATTGTCAGTCAACAGGTCTTTGAAATGTCTAGTGCAAGTAGCAAAAATTTCGTCCATATCCAAAACCGCCCTATCACCATCCCTAATCATGTGGACACGGTTTTTCCTTTGCCTACCTTTAGCAATGGCATGGAAAAATTTAGAATTAATATCACCTTCTCTCATCCACCTCACACGAGCCTTTTGTCTTAGTCGCTCCTCCTCCATCTTAATAAGCTTTAAGAGAGTGAGGCGAAGCTTCAACTCACGGGAGCTTGCTGTCGGATCGCCCTCTTCCATCGGCTTTTGAGCCTCACCCACCTGCAGTCTAAGTCTGCCAATAATTTTGTCTAGGTCATTCGGACCTTGCTTGGTAAAAAATCGAAGCTTATTTCTGACAAGTTGGAGTTTAGATACCAATCTAACCATGGGGCAGCCACCAACCTGCTGTGCCCAACAGTCTGCAACAAGGCTTCTACACTTGGGAAATTGTTCCCAATAGTTGAAATACCGAAAGACCGATATGCCACTGGTAAAGGTGTGATTCCTCACAGCCTCCATCATAATAGGGCTATGGTCAGAAGAAGTGCGAGGCAAAATGCAAAGACTGAAAAGCCAATCACGACAGTCCCACCAGTCATGGGTGACAAAGCAATGGTCAATCAGACTCTGCACATTGTCGGGCCCCATTCTATTGTTGGACCAGGAAAATTTGGTTCGGGAGTCGAGAATTTTCATGAGCTGATTGGCCCTGATGAAATTATTGAAGAGAATGCACGGCCACAGGGCAGGGGGTCTTCCTGATTTTTGTGACATATCCCTTACCGCATTAAAATCACCCAAGCAAACATGCGGCTTACTTATGCTAGAAAGTTCAGCACTAAGCTCATCAAACTGGAACCTCCGAATACGAAAATCCGGATGGAGATACACCCCTACAACTGAAAAAATTCTGCCAGAACTTAGGTGTTTAAATACAATAGAAATCCAGTAAACTTGCACTTTTGATTCCTGCACCTGCATTTTGTCTGCATCCCACAATAGCAAAATCCTAACCCATTGGCCATTAAGATGGATATAAGAAATAGAATGATATCTAGGAAACTTGAAACTGAGTTTTTCCAAAGTGGCCTCATTCAGTTTTGTATTTATGAGGACAACAATGTCTGGGTTAGCATGCTGAAAAATAAGTTGTAGATCATGCTGGCCAGTGACGCCGGCCAGCCCATGAGCGTTCCAAGATAGGAACCTCATTGCGACCCCATAGGAAGGTGACATACACTACTACACCCTACCAGGTCAGCTCTGTTAGGGCTATTTTCCTTTTCTTCCATACGAATTGTATTCTTTTCTTTAAGTAAAGGTACACCCATTCCTTGATCTCCTGGATCTTCAGCAGCTGAGGAGGCTCTAGCTTCAGCTGCACTGAATCTAGAGTGATCCATGGACTGAGGACTTAGCAGCTCTGCGTCTGCGAGAGAAACCATTAAACTAGAAAGAACCTTGTCTGGCTGAGGAAGATTGTTGGACCTCTTCTTGAAAGAACTAGTTGCTTTGCTTTTCAACTGGCATTTCTTCTCCATTGGGCTTTTCCGATGGGGCAACATAACATTCGAGGGTTGATTCTAGGTATCATCAATAGCCATAGAATCCTTACTTTGGTGGGCTTGAAGGCTACTTGCGCTCGCCATCCTCATAGATTCGGATGGAGCATTTGCTATATTACATGTTCTATCATGTTCCATCATTTCAACGTCAGACTCCTTGCCCTTCGCAAGTGACTCCTTAGCGTGCTCTACTGATTTCCTACTGGTGTGCTCAGATTTCTGCTTATATCTAGTCCCTTCCTCTTTTGCATTGACACCCTCCTCTTTCTCGAGCAAACTATGAAGGGCTGAGAATCTGTTGGCCTGGTCAGCTTGACCAACCATTTTACTCCGGGAAAAGGACCGGTGTTTGGGGCTTTTAACTGTCATCCAAGCCTTCCCATCATCTACTGTTGCAGGATCTTCTGAAGGATCTTGCTTCAGCTCCTCACAAGCGAAAGTAAAGTGGGACGTCGCCCCACACCTAAGGCAGTATTTCACCTTCGATTCATATTCAACGCTTTGCGCCAGGGCAACACCTTCTTCAAACGATATTCTAACTTCATTCACTGGAATAAAGCCCAGCGGAACCTCAAGGAGCACACGCGCATACCCCAAACTAGCGACCTCCTTAGTGAATGTGTCAGCTTCCACAAACGTTGCCCCCATCATTTCAGCAAGCCTCTGGAAAATCCCCTTTTTCCATAACTCTGGTGGAAGATCTGGTAGCCACACCCAGATGCAAACCCTACTCGATGATTCGAGTTTTAGAGGCAAACCAGGTTGCCATCGATTAGCGACAAGAACTCGCCCCCCAACTTTCCAGCGTCCAGGCGCTAGAATCACTTGCAGGTCAGCCTCATTTGAGGCCCTAATGAGGAACAATCCCTTACCTACTGATGAGAACTTAATCGGACCTAATCCTGCCCAAAGAGAACGAAGGGAGGAGAAAACAAAACCATAGTCTAACCTGTTTCGGGTGCGACCGCCTGAAAGCGTAGCAATGGCTGAGAACCGGAAAGGGGCTTTAAGCTTCTCATGCACTGATTTGGGAACGAATAGCTCCTTGCTGCCATCCACCTCTCGAATCTCCACCTCTTTCAAATTATCTTCTTCATCACTCTTGCACCCTTCCACAATGGATGCCCACGAGGGACCCTTTGCATCTGCCGTCACTATGGAAGGAGCAACAGTCTGAACACGAGCATTCCCTCCTTCCTCCATCCCGCAATCCATCTCTACGCCAGCAGTAGGGTCAGGCGGATCTCCTTCCATCGCCAATGAATATCAGATCGCCGGCCAGCCGGCCGGCCACGAGAGGGGCACCAGTCGGCCACCAGAGAACCCTAGCCCTTTCTCTCTCACCAAAGGCCTTTCTCTCTCTGACCTGTCACTCATCCATGTTCTCATTTGTTTCATGCCTAGAACGCTCAAAACGGAAACTTTGAAACTCTGGAAAAACTCTGGAAATAGTTACAAACTTACCGGTGTGGTCAGTTTGCATTATGGAGCCCTCTGCGTGAAGCAATGCACGAAATACAAGGGTAGACTGTGCTGCAGACACTGGTCTGCATGTGCTGTCTTGGCCTCTGGGACAGGCTCTTTGGCTACACACGGCTGCGCCCACCTAGCACTGTTGGCAGCATGCTCAGCCACCACCTGTGACCAGGCATTGTAGCGGAGTTGGTTCTTTTCCAACAAATGAAATGTCTGAGTTGGATATCGGGGAAGAGTTAATAATGTTTATAATGAGTGGGACAACCAACCCGATGGTTCGTCCATAAGATCAGAATAACAATGGACATATGCTCAAAATACCATCAAGCTACTGCATTCCTTGACAAATAAATAGGTAGAACTACATGTCGTTGATAACGGTAGGAGGCTCAAAGTGAAATGAGTAAGTTGGGATGGATATGAAGTTTCCTATCCATTAGCTCTTTGTCTCTTCATGCCCACCCAACTAGGAATGAGAGACCATATTGAGAAAGACAGAACAATTGAGCCTTAAGAACAACTTAACAATTTCTATTTTAATTTGAAGTATATAGCGTTGTATTTAGTAGGACCGGTCTTCTTTATAGGAACTCTACCTAATCTTACTCAGGTCAAAGTTGCTAGTGATTCTATAAGTTTCGAAGCCGAACCAATTTTTGGACAATTGTAAATATGTTCCTCTTTAGGGTCTGAGTAACATCGAGAAGTCTAATCCTTCCATCCCTACCCTAAAGCTCTAGTAGTTCCCATGAGATAAGGTCTGAGTAACATTGTATAACTAGTTGCCCCTGTCTAGTAAGCAAGCGCCCTTTCTCTTTAGGTGAGATTCACTTCCGGCAACATAGGAGTTCTGTTTCCTTCCCTCCTATTCCTCAAGACCAAACAACCATTGGTTGATATAGAAAAAGTGGAAGGCCTTCCAAGCAATAAAGGGGGAGAAGAACTTGTTCGAGCCAACCAATAGGAAGGAATCCTTGTCACTACTAACCTAGAAGATGTCTTTAAAGATAAGCCCAACAGTCCAACTTACTATGTTCATTCCTCAACCCCTTCCTCTAGACTAAATCAAATGCCCCATGAATTTTGAAATAGAAAGATTGAACTCTCTCCTTTGAACCTCATCATTTGATTCTTGATCCTATGTCAAGAGCACTAAAAAGCAATCACTTTTCAGTGCTCATAACATATGGTGAGCAAACTCTTCTTTACAATGGTTTTTTCCTTTCTCATCTCAATCTGTTCCCTATCCTAGTGGTTAATGGACATACACCTCATGAAAGTTAATGCAAAAAAAAAAAAGCGTGCAGCTGTCTTTATGAAGAAGGTGAAGCGTCCAACTTTTTGGTTCCCCAACAACTCCATCTTCAAAGAAACGTGCACATGACAAGTGCCTCTTCAGCTTGTCCTTCTTTAGTTTTCATTTTTTTGTTTTTAATGCATATGTCAATTACAGTCATAGTGGAATTACCAATAGTTGTGTGATTTATTTTTATCTGTTTTTTTTGTGTGTGTCATCTATAAATATAGCCCTTTGGGTGGGTTAAAAGTGTGTGAGAAAGACTTTCAAGTGTGCTCAAAATTTTATTGTTATGTGTGTTTAGATTTCTGCTGTCTTGTGTCATGCCTTGTGACCACTTGTAGAAACAAGTGATGAATTAGTGTGTTGTGTTGTTCTTGTGTTATATTTTGTGTCATTCACAGGAGCACAAGAAGAGAACGTGCAGGCAGGTCATTCCTTAAATAAACAGAGGTATCAGAGCATGAGGTTGATCCATTATAAGCATCATTGTGTTGTAATGACTAGTAGTAAAAGTGCAAATGAGAAGCGCACAAGGTAAAACAGATCTGTACATAACTTGTTCAACAAAATTTCTTTGAAAAAATTTTGTTCATTATGGCTAATGGCATGACCACTTTAAATATTCTTCAATCACTCATATCTGTACTTAATCGAGATAATTATGGATTTTGGAGCATAAAAATGAAGACTTTCTTTTTGTCATAAGATCTTTGAGATCTAGTTGAGAATGGCTATATAGAAAGTGCAGAGAACTCCAAACAAGGACAAAAAATAGTTGAGTCAAACGAGCAACAGAAGAAGGATTCAAAAGACTTACTTGTTCTTCAACAAGCTGTAAGTGAGACTATCTTTCCTTGAATTGCTAGTGCTACTAGTTCAAATGAAGCATGGACTATTCTCAAGCAAGAATATCACGGTGATGAAAAGGTAATAACAGTGGAACTCCAAACTCTCCATAAAGAGTTCGAGTCAATGTATTTGAAAAAAAATGAATATATCCAAGAATTATTTTCAAAAGCTTCACATGAAAACTTTTGGAGAGGTTGTTAGCAACTAGAAAATTGTAGAAAAAATACTAAGGAGTTTACCGCCTAAATTTGATCATGTAGTTACAGCTATAAAAGAGTAAGGATTTGACTGCATACTTTACTAATGAATTACTTAGTTCTCTTTTAGCCCATAAACAAAGAATGAACAGGTCAACTGAGAAAAGTGTAGAACAAACATTTCAAGCCCAAGTCAAGTTGAATGACTTAGCAAAGAGAGAAAAGGAACAACTGTGCAAAAGAATGCAACTGGCGGGTGAGTTAGAGGTAACTATCGTGGACGTGGACGAGGAAGATTTGAGGCAAGTAGAAACAAGTCAGAAGGAGGTGACGCAAACAATCAAAAACTTGGCCACAAAAATAGGTATTGTGTCTTTTGCAAAAGAAACGGTCATACTGAAGCGTATAGTTGTGATAAAGCAAAACAACAAGCTAATGTAATGGAAGAGAAAACAGAAGATGGTAACTTGTTTTTTACTCATAGAGAGTAAAAAAATATATAGACCATGTATGGTTTTTGGATAATGGATGCAGTAATCATATGACAGAAAAGGAAGATTTGTTTCGGCACATTGATTAATCGATAAAGCAACAAGTTCGACTTGGATATAACAAAAAAGGTGCAAATTGATGGTAAAGGCACAATTGAGATGCCAATTAAAGATGGTACTAAAATGATGGTGCATGATGTTTTCTATATACCTAGATTAGCACATAATTTGTTAACTGTTGAACAATTAGCACAAAAAAGATATTTGATTTCATTTCATGATGATGTATATGAAATCAAAAAGATGTTTTAACATGTCACCTATAGTAATGCACATGACAAAGAACAAAATATTTTCCATTGAGCTTTCACACTTTGATGCATATGCCTTAGTTGCAGACATGAATAAAGTGTCTAGGTTATGACGCTCAATATATGGACACTTGCACTACAATGGGCTGAAATTATTGGGGTAGAAAAAATTAGTTATTGGTTTACCTCGTCTTACCATTAATGAAGATATTTGTGAAGCATGTGTATGGGAAACAACAATGTCTTCCATTTTTAGTTGGGAAAGCATGGAGAGTGAAAGCTCCTTTAGAATTAGTGCATGCTGACATTTGTGGGCCAACAAGAACTCCATCTCTGAATAATAGTAGATGTTTTTTACTATTTACTGATGATTTTTTCTCGCATGAGTTGGGTGCTTTTTCTTGTTGAAAAATAAAAAACATTTGAAAAATTCAATGAATTTAAAGTATTTGTAGAAAAAGAATGTGGGCGACCTATAAAAACATTTTGTACTGATAGAAGAAAGAATTTCTGTCAAATGATTTTGACAATTTTTGCAAATTACATGACATAGTAGATAGTTAACAGTAAGAAAACTCCCCAACAAAATAAAGTTGTTGAAAGAAAGAATTGCACAGTGGTAGAGATGACTCGTAGCATGTTGAATGAGAAGCATCTTCTCAATGAGTTTTAGATTGAAGCAATGGCTACAGCTGTGTATCTTCTCATCATATCACCAACTAAAATAGTTTGCAATATGACTCCATATGAAGCATGGTGGAAGAAAAAGTCTAATGTAAGTAATTTAATAGTTTTTGGATGCATTGCCTACTCCTTGCTTGATTCTAGCAGTCAAGACAAAAATTGATAAAAATAGTGAGAAATGTACTTTTGTGGGTTATAGTAATAAATTGAAAGGTTATCAACTATACAATCTGGTAACAAAGTTTTTAATCATTCAGTGTGATATCATCTTTTATGAGAAAAGTTCATGGTCAATACATTCCATTTGTTAAATCAATTTCTCACTCAAATGCATTTGGGCCTCTGGTTAAATGTCATCATCAAGTGCTACTCATTCAAAAGAGATCAATTCAAATCATGAAGAAGATGTTAAAATAATTACATATGGATCTCCTCCGCCAAGAAAGGTGTGATCTGTACATGACATATATGTTTCTTGTTCATTTGTTTTTATGATAACTAAACCATTATATTATGTGGAAGCATGTGGCAAAGAAAAATAGGAAAAAGCAATGCAAGAAGAGATCATTACAATTAAGAGAAATGATACATGACAGCTTACAGGCTTGCCACAAGGAAAGAAACCTATAAGTGTGAAATGAGTTTACAAATTGAAGTATAACGTCGATAGAGGTGTACAAAAATACAATGCCAAACTAGTCTTCATAGGGTATGTACAAAAATATGGCACTGTTTATCTTGAAACTTTTTCTCCGGTTGCTTGTTTTGAGACTATTAGAGTAGTATTAGGACTAGCAGCTCACTTAAAATGAAAGGTATTTCAATTTGATGTCAAATCTACCTTTTTGAATGGTACTTTAGAAGAATATGTATATGTACATCAACCATAAGGCTTTGTCATAATTGGGTAGGAGAAGAAAGTGTATAAGTTGAAGAAGGCCATTTATGGCCTCAAGCAAACACCAAGAGCATGGTATGAGAGGTTTGACACATATCTTCACAGAAATGGTTTCGACATTGTGAGAGTGAACTCACATTGTACTTGAAATATGAAGGTATTGACATGTCTGTGTTATCTGTTTATGTAGATGATATTATCTACATGGAATCAATGGATGTGCTCATTCACAAATTCAAGGACAGTATGATAAGTGAGTTTGAAATGTCAGATTTGGGTTTATTGCATTTCTTTCTTGGTCTTCAAGTTGTCCAAACAAATAATGACATTTTTATCTTTGAAGAAAAATATGCATTAAACCTACTTAAGAGGTATAATATGTCAGATTGCAAGTCATTTTCTATTCTCATGAACGTAGGTAAAAAATTAACTTTGTCTAATGGGACTGCTAAGGCCAATGAAACCTTGTTTAGAGGTCTAGTTGATGGCTTGTTATATTTGACTCATACATGACTAAATATTTTATTTGTTGTCAGCTTGATATCTAGGTTCATGCAAAGTCTATCGTTGCTCCATCTGGGGGCAGCAAAATGTGTTTTGTGTTACAACCATGAAACTATTGAATATGGAATTTGGTATAAATCAGATGTTTGTTTTAACTTGTTTGGTTATATTGATAGTGACTGGGCAGGAGCTGTAGATGATCGAAGGAACATAAGCAGTTAAGTTTTTACACTTGGATCATGTGCTATATTATGGTGTTCATAGAAGCAAAGTATGACGACATTATCATCATTATAATTGAAGTATATTGATGCATCTGCAGCTACTTGTCAGGTAATTTGAATGCGTCGAGTTTAGAAAGATCTTGGTCAAAGTCAAACTCAAAGAACACCAATCCATTGTGACAACAAGGCAACT
This sequence comes from Nymphaea colorata, assembly GCF_008831285.2. NCBI lineage: Eukaryota > Viridiplantae > Streptophyta > Magnoliopsida > Nymphaeales > Nymphaeaceae > Nymphaea > Nymphaea colorata. Next base: position 500,554 of record NC_045149.1, read on the forward strand.
ATGACAAAGACAAGAAATTCAATTTACCATGTTAGGACAAAACATATTGAACTTCATCATCATTTCATTTGTGAGATTGTTGGTAAAGGACAAATCGTGTTGACATATTGCTCAACTGAGGAGCAAGTTGCGGATGGATTTACGATGGCATGTTCATACCCAAAATTTGTGAAGTTTTGGTCTCACTTTGGTGTATCAAACTTTGCATTAAAGGGGTGATGAAAGTTAATGCAAAAACAAAAACAAAAAAAACGTGCAACTGTCTTTATGAAGAAGGTGAAGCGTCCAACTTTTTGGTTCCCCAACAACTCCATCTTCAAAGAAACATGCACATGACAAATGCCTCTTCAGTTTGTCCTACTTTAATTTTCAGTTTTTTGTTTTTAATGCATATGTCAATTATGGCCATAGTGGAATCACCAATAGTCATATGATTTATTTTCTATTAGTTGTGTGTGTGTGTGTGTGTCAATTATGGCCATAGTGAAAGCAATAGGTGCTAGAATGCTACATACGCTCAAATAGCAGAATGCACACTATCAGAAAAGCTCATGCTGCTTACTACCCACACCTCCCACTTCCTAGTCCCTAGCGCATAACATGATGTTAGGGTTATGCAAGGGCAAAGTCAGAAATTTTTCATGAGACAGGCAGAATTAAAGTTTTTAAATTTGGGTAGGGCCGAATTATCAGTTTTTCAAAATGTTTATATAGAACAAGTGAAATTTTCTCAAATTTCAATATATATATATATATATTAAAAATTTTGAGATAGGGCCAGGGCCAAGCGAGCCCTACGGCTCTGCCCCCTGGGGTTATGCTTGCTGCATTGTTTGTGTGTGTTGTTCGGGTGACGTTTGCTGCGAGGGAAAGGTCAGTGTATCGTCCTACTCAGACCTACTAACTACCGCTGCCTGCCCTCCTTCTTTCCATTGTCTTTCAATATCAAGCATTTATGGGGGAATATGAATCATAATGATAAAAGAGAGACGTTTATGATGGTAATGAAAGAAGGATCCGTCTGTCTATCAAGACATCCCCTGAAGATAGGCTAGATAGGTGAAAGGCAAGGGCTGGGCTTCTTGAAAGGGTCCTCATGAATTTATGGAAAAATGTCTCGAATGACAAGCTTCATGATGTCCAACTGCTCATGTTCACTAGTTTGGTTATGCCACTTCCTAAGTTACAGGAGTATGACTACTAATTTGTTGTATGATCATTAGTTACTGACTAATATATGCTTCAGATTGTTGTTGGTTACTATGACACATATATAAGGTTAGACTACATTGACATGTATGAATGATTTTGGTAAGAAGGACATTTTGTAAACATGAAGGGATAATGAAAGGGTTTGGACAACATAATCACATGGTGGAAGAAAATCGTCCTCCCGAGCTACCAAAGTAGGAGGGCAACTTATTTAGCACTAAGCTGCCAGTATAATGCGTTTGACTAAGCGTCTTGGGTGCTCGAAGCCACCTGAGGGAATGTAAGACAAAGCAGTGTGCTTAACACTCTCTCTTAGAACCTACTAGCTCCTCTGCTTCTAAAGCTCCTTTCAGGGGACGAGTCATTTTTCCTAAGCTTCCTGCATACTTGAAATGATTGATATTTTCTCTATCTTTTTTTTTTGTGCTTTCAGTGCTTAATAATGCCTCGCTTTCCATCGATCAATGCTTAATTATTTTTATTACCTGTTTCCTACCAAGCCCCCATTCAAGCTCAGATATTTCCTTGTCATCCAAACTCTGTGCCCTGATTGATAGACCAGCCTAACCAGATTAACCACCCGATTAGAGCTCAGCATCTAACCCATCATAGTGTCCAACCTCCCAAACGGGTCTGATTGTGAACATGGCAATAGAAGCGCTGGTGCAACTCATGACAGACAACCTCATCCACCCATTATCAAGAGTCATCTAAGCTTGGAGATTGAACACATTCTACAGTCAAACTTCCATTACTACTACATGAAGACAAGATAAACAATCTATGGTTCTAAACAAGCGTTTATAACAATGATGTCATGAATTTACTAAGTGCATATGCATGCAATAATTTCAATATGTTTGCAAGCATCATTAAGTTTCTCTTATCAATTCATCGTATGCATGATGCAGTGATGTCTCATTCAGCAGTGCTATTTTCATACAATGGTCCGTGCGCAAGGCAATAACAAAGAACAACTACAAAACGTACTAGCACTAAACTCACAGATCGGCCACTATGTTTCTTCATTGAACCAATCTTTCGGAAGAGTTGTTTCCCTACATTCATTGTGGGGGAGGAGGTGGAGAGACATGCCTAAAAGCATAAGCAAATGTACTGGAAAACAACTAAATAATTTAGATAGGATAATATTGTTTTGTTTGAACCCATCTAAGTGGAAGGGCAACCCCTTGCACCTTCCTCATGCCACAAGTGTTAGTGCCACTCTAGTTTGCAGTAGTTCAGTTCAGACCATACAAGGTCAAGTAAGGCTATGCATTAGTCATTATTTGTTGATGACCAATTGTGCATGGCCCAACCAAGCAAGCAGTATGGGGTGCTCTTGCGGTCAGCCTCTACATTGCATGAGAAACAAGTGAGATTCAATCGGATGCTGAGTCAAGCAAAAAATCAATGCATTTGGGATGTGTTGCAGAAAGGTGCGAAGATGAAACGTATTGGTGCAGCATGGTTGGTAGTCCCCTCATAAGATGTAGTCCCATTAGTAAGTTCCCATGCACAATGTTAGGATACCCATATGTGTGCACATGGGTTATGGCTAATTTATTTGGTGGACACATAGGCTTCTACAACCACATACGGTGAGGTGTAGTCAAGTAAGTGAAAGGTTGATGTCAAGTAAAGCGACCATTGGCCATCTTACGGTGAGGTGTAGTCAAGTAAGTGAAAGGTTGATGTCAAGTAAAGCGACCATTGGCCATCTTACTTACTGACATCTAATTTGGCAACTGGCTTCATCTAAGGATTTCCTTCCAAGGAACGTCTTCTCCCACCTAGATTTTATATGGAGGTAGATAAGTATTTAGAAGAATGACAGCGTTTTGATAGGGATTTATGATCACAGCTTGCTGATGTTCTACTATGGGATAAATCCTGAGTTACGCTTCGTTGACAGCCTAGCGCTCCTTGCCTAGATCATGGTCAGAAAGAAGGAAGAAAACTTATGCTACCTTAAAAGATAAACTAGGATGGCTAAGGGCTTGTGGCAACCCTTAGCACTACGTGAGTCAGAAATGACATGAAAAGTCAGTCCATGAGAAGTTCATATCAGAGCATAGTGATTTCTTGGGAATAATTTAAAAGACAAGGAAGACACAAGAATGAGTTTAAAAAAGAGAATAAAAACTAAAAGTTATGATGTGGAGAACTATCTAGTAGACTGTTCTAAAAAATGTTGGCCTGCTGTGCACCCTATGGTTTGGGGCATCTTCAAAGGGCATTTGTTCAAATGATCCTAGTGGTGTTGGTCATATAGAGATCACACATTCTGAAGATAGTATATGGGCATAAAGAGCAGAAGACCATGGATGTGCAATTTGTTGAGACCAATGGGGTGAAGAAGATCCAACATGCAAGAGGATCGCCTAAGAAGGCAAGGGTCCTTGGTATTGAGATGGCTTGAGAAGCGAGCGTCATAGTACTCAAAGGTGGGTATTGGTTGGCATCACATTTGAAACTTTGATACTTAGTGGTCATTAGATATATATTATACTTTAATAAGAAGGAGCTAAATGTGATAAAAAGGTTGAGTTGGAATGAAGGTAATTCACCCGATAAAGTAAGTAGCCAAGACATGGTGGGTATGTCAATCGTATGAATGTCGACACACTGAAGAACAATCAATGGTATTGTGTCAAATCCTTGAGCAGAAGTGGCCAAAAGTCAGCGGTCGATGAGACAAAGCCACAAGTGGTTCATGGGAACCAAAAAAATTGAATGTGGTAGAAAGCAACAAAGGGGTTGGTCATAGATTTTCTCATGTAGGTAGCTAGTCAATGAAGACATTGATGATTTGGTGATGGGAGAATATTACAGACTGACTATGTTTGGGCTGGTTAAGCGAGTAGTATAGGATGCCTGTGCGATCAGGAAGCAAGTGAATCCAATCATACACTAAGTCAAACATAAAACAATGTAGTTAGCATGAGCAGAGTGGTGGTGCAAAGACAAAACATATTAGTGTAGTATGGTCAGCAACCCCGTCAAAAGATGTAGTCACATTGGTAAGTTCTCACGCATAGCATTCAGACATGGGCCTATGTGGGTTACAAATAATTCCACTGGTGGATGCATAGGCTGCATCCACAACCATGTATGGTTGCACTGGGTCAATTAAATAAAAGCTCAGCATCGAGTAAGGTGATTGTCGGCCATTTTATTTAATGACATATAGTCAGCTTCGGTTGGGAACTTCCTCCAAAGGAAGTTTTCTTCCACCCAAATTTTGTGGAAGTATATACGTGCTTAGAGGAATGGCAGTGTTCTGAAAAGGCCTCATGGCTATGGCTAGCTGATAGCTTAATATGAGATAAATCTTGAGTGATGGTTTACCAAATGCCTAAAACTCCTTGTCTAGTCCATGGTTTGAAAGAATGAAAAATGCTTCTGCTACCTTAAAGGATGAATCGAGCTAACTAAGGGCTTATGGCAAACTCAACGTAGGGCGAGAAATGGATTGAAAAGTCAGCCCATGACAATATGAGACATTCATATTTAATTCACATATTGAAGCATGCTTTCAGTGCATATTCATTTTGCTCATGTGATTTATTTATTGAACGTTCAACTGATATAAACATTTTACATAGCATGACTGAATTGTATTGACTAGCATAGCAAACACCATCATAACCAATTATAATCACATGAAAAAAATTGTTAACCGACAACATGAATTTCAAATCCAAAATCAAACGACTCATGACATGGTAAGACCATAATCACATACACATATCCACTAACTTGCACACAGATATATACCAAATTACTTTGATTCATATCAATTCGATGTAATTAAAACATATGGGATCTATATCCATATCTATTGGTCTAATACAATCATTACTTTATCTTTAATGCAAAATTACCTTTCATTTTTAACTCAGTAAAACACAAAAAATAGAATCTGGACTAGTGTACGTTTAGCAAACTAGGGTAAGTTAAATGTAAGCCCATATCATAATAGACGAATCCAAAATGCACGTATTCTCAAAATGAAGCAAATTTAATTCCAAACCGAAATATATAGGTCCTAAACAAGTGAGATCCATATTCAAATCCATTTACAACACCCATGATATCTAGTTTAAAACAAGTTGGATCTGAATCCAGATAGGTTTACAACATATAAAACAAGTTGGATCTAAATCCAAATAGGTTCACAACATAAATATATAAGGTTTTGAATAAATTGAACACATATTGAAATATATTGACAATGGCTAAATATACAGATATATATTTTAAAAACAATTGGACCCATTTTGAAATCCCTTTGCATCCACTAAAATACATAGCATATGGATTTGCATCGGAATCTTAATTTAATTGAAACTACGATGCTTTCATTTCAAGGTAAATTCAAACATGGATCCAAATCTATTTGGATTTCAAAAATCTCATCTTGGCATTTCTAAAGATGTGTTAAAAATTAACATAATAGAGAGAATAGAAAACTAGACTGTAAATAATGTTGGACTAAATCATGCTTTTACTGATTCAATTTACATCATATTTAAAAGAAAATAGAATTGAGACCAACACTTTTCTGAAAAAATTATATATTAGCAAAGGTAGAACCTGTTGAAATCATATTTATGTCAAAATTTGTCTAGAACAATTAAAACATATACTTAAAAACAATGGATCTAGCTCCAACCTTGTGGTCCTTTATGCTACAAATATTGTATATATTTCAGGATAATTCATCTCAAAAATAGTGATATGAACATGTGAAGATATGAGCACTGAAATATTGTTTAGTAAAGTTAGCCAAATTAGGCCCAAGTCCATATCTAAATATAAATCTTGTTGAAAATAATAAAGTCATGAATAGGACTATTATCCTATAATTAACTATATTGTCAATTAAATCGGCCAATCATATACCCCTTTATATGATATTGTAATAAATAAGTGAGATAAAATGCCAATAAGTAGCATTTTAAAATTGAAGGAAAATCATATCATAGAATTTGCATAAAAATGATGAAAAAAAACTGCATTCAAATTCCTTCAACTTAACTTGACTGAAGTGAAATTTATTTTCCAAGTGCAAATGCCTCTTTTAAAATTTAAACAAGTATAGTATTTTCAATTTTCAATTTTACATAAAATTGGTTGGTTCAGAAGTAGGGATTCAATATATTCAATTTGAATTGGATATCCGATCAACTGATCCAAAAAGATCATATATGAAATAAAATTTACTATTTGATTAACAAATCAATCATATTCAGATTTTAAAAAATCACATCTGATAGGATTCCTCACAAAAAACACTATTTTTCAAAAAACAAACACGTATTATACGCCGGAAACCCCTCTGGCTAATAAAATGGAAATAAGACATGTCTTTTCAAAAAAATGGCAAAAAATAAAGACGCGTATAAAATGCATTTTGTACACATCTTTGATGATTTTTTTTAAGGCACGAGGTTAGTTTTAAAAAATGGCACAACGTGTAATCTTTATAAAAAAAGTTGGCTTTTTTTTTTTTACTTGATCACCCCTTTCAATGGCAAAAATGTATTTTTAGATAGGAAAAGACGGGTTAGGTTAAAAACTTAAAATCGATCCTGGCTTTCGTCTCCTTCTCATTCTCACAGACTGAAGAGGGCAATCGAGTGAAGAGGGGACGCCGGACGGACGAGCGGTGAGAGGGGTCGACAGGAGTCGCCGGAGGCTGACGTGAATCGCGATCGTCTCCTTCATCTCCTTCTCGTTCTCATTCGACTGAAGAGGTGAGTCGTCGGATGGACGAGCGCTGAGAGGGCTCTGTTTTACAATTTAAACTTTACACTGTACTTTTATTATGTTATTTGTTGGTTAGGTGAGCATAATGGTGTTGGGAATGACTTCATTTATTAATCAGGTTGGGTCGACGCCCGACAGTTTATTAGGCCTCGAGCTTTTTATTGTACTTAAAATACTTTCTGGCCATCTCCGCTTACTGTTGTTCCTTCAATTTCTAGCTGATTAAGTTTGGCATCTATTTACGACAACTGTAAATTCTGCAACTGTGGCATGAAACAGTCGACATCAAAATCAAAGCACTCAAACTCTGACTGCTCAGGGACATCAAAAAATTCATCAGCTGCATCATTCAATTGAACAAAAGAGCCAGCCAGCCAGACATGCTGGTTTGACGTATCACGTATGCCGCTTCCTGTGATTCTTCTGCCTGCGAATCCTCACTTTCCACAGCCTGAATTCTTGAAGATCGCGGTTAAATTTTGTCCGCCTGTTCAGACTGTGAGAGCCAACCAGAATGCTAAATTTATAATGCAAAATTTTGTCTAGCTATTCACAGCAGATGCCTCTGGGGTTCATTGTCATGCTGAGAGAACATGTGTAAAGTGGTGTGTTTCTGCCTTTTCTTTTTTTCTTTTCTGTTGCTTAATTTCTTCTTGCATACACGACCCACTTTGATGATATTTGGTTTGTTTAGGGTTCAAAACTTTATCTGTCCTCTGGCTTGAAGCCTTGAACTAAGTTCTTTGATTCTTTCTTAATTTGTTAACTTGCTGAATGGTTTATGTTGTGAAATAAATTTTTAATCATGCCTAAAGGCAAAGACATATTTTGGCAACATGTATAATTAAATGAGATGGAAAATTGATTTGCAATTTCTGTGGAGATAAAATATGCAGGAGGAATTACTCAGTTTAAGTATAATTTATCAAGCCTTCTATGTCATGTCATCATGTGCCAGAAAATATGAGACAAATGGCACTAAAAGCTTTGCAAGGTATTAATGAGAGGCCTAGAAAAAGGAGAAAAATGCAAAGCTGCCCAATAAGTTCAAGTGGAAGTGGAGCATATTTAGGTTCTTTCGGTTCAGAGGACAACATCAAACAATTTCAAACATGTTCAAAAAAAAAGAAAAGGATAATATTGATAGGCTCCTCTTTAAAGCTATGGTTATGAATAATCTACCATTCAACTTACTTCGATCGAATGATTTCAAGAATTTTGTTGTTGTTGTTTCACAGCATGGCCCAGCATACTTCCCACCAAATAGTGAAACATCGAAAAGAACTAGATGATGCAAGGAAAGAGGTTGAAGCATATATTGAAGAAACAAAATCTACATGGGCATAATATGGGTGCCCTATTATGTCAGATATTTGGGAGGATACAATTAGAAGCAGATCATACTTAAATTTGTTGGTAAGTTGTCCAACAAGTACAATATTTTGAAAAGCAAAACATGTAGAAAAGGTTCCTAAAAATGCAGAACTTATAACTGAATTTTTATCTTCAGCTATTAAAGAAATAAGACAAAAAAATATTATATAGATTGTGACAGACAATAGAAGCAATTACAGAAAGGCAAAACTTATCCTTGAAGAAAGGTATTCAAATATTTTTACTACATCATGTGCTGCTCATTGCGTTGATTTAATGTTTGAAGATATCGATACTTTGAAAAATGTAGCATCTATCATGACAAAAGCTAGACAAATTGCCAAATTCATATACAATAAGCAGCAAACTTTAGATATAGTGAGAACTTACACAAAAGGAACAAAGTTAAAAAGGCCAGGTGCAACAAGGTTTGCTTCTCATTTCATTTGTTTACATTCTATTTTAAAACAAGAAGAAAATTTGAGGTTCATGGTTGCCTCCAATGATTGGAGACTTGTAGAAGAAGTGGAAAAAGATCGTGCAAGAGATATTATATATCTTATTCAAAATGAAGACTTTTGGAATATGAGTAAAGAAATAATCATGTTTGTTGAACCATTAATGAAAGTATTGAAAATGGTAGATGGAGAAGTAGCCAATATAGGATATTTGTATGAGGCACTTGATAGAGCTAAAGAAGCTATAAAGACTGCAAGTAAGGACAACAAGGAAAAGTATATACTATATTCGAAAATATTTGATAGGAGATGGACTCGTAACTTGCACAATCCAGTACATGTTGCAGCTGTTTTTTTAAATCCTCATTTATTTTAGAATAAAATGGTAAAAATGGATGAACAAGTTCGTGAGGGTTTGGAACTTTGGACATAGTGACAAGAAAACTTGTACCTCATGAAGATTATTTTGAAATAGCTAATGAGTTGGTCAAATAACATTGTTTTGCGAGGGATTAACTATGATAATTATTCATATGCACATCCATGTAAGTGTCTCATTTTACTAGTTTGTCTATTTATGCAATCAACATCCATTATTTGTTATGCACTTCTTCTTTTAAATTTTGTTTTGTTTTTAATTATATTAGAGATTTGGTGGGAGATGTTCGGTTCTTCTGTTTTGTGCTTCAAAGTATAGCAATCAAAATATTAAGTCAACCATGCAGCACTTTACCCTGCCTGTAAAAGAAATTGGAGTGCATTTGATGCTGCAAACATGAAGAAAAGAAACAATCTTGCACTATCAAGATTAACAAATTTGGTCTTTGATAGAATGCATATGCATTTGCAAAGCATGGGTCTAGAATTGAAGAAGACCAATGCAAATCCTATCTACATTGAACATGTGAACCCATTTGTTGAAGAAGAAAATTTAAATACTGAGATAGCGAACTTGTCTTCAGATTCAAAAGAGAAAAATATTGATGAAAGTGAGACAAAAAACTTCAAGGCGTACAAGAAATGAAGAAGAGGACTCCACTTCTTGGGATGAAGACTAGGACATGTTTTTTTTCACTTTCCAAGTGAAGAATGACTTCATTTGTGTTGTAAAGCCATGAAGGCAATAGAGTTTTGTTAGTAACATAGTTATGTATGTGTTTAGTTTTCATTATCTAATTTTAATTTGTTGCTTATCTAGTCATTTTTCAATTTTTTTAATTTCTCATTTATTTTATTTTTATATAATTGTCAGGATTTTTTATTTATTTTTTAAAAATTTGTTCTCCTTTTTCCCATTTGATTCTCGAGATATACAACTTTGTCGTATTATATCCATTTTTTTCTTTGCCATATAATACTCGTACATATTTTTTGTGACAATTATTCAAACTTTGATCTGGACATACATAAGTATTCGATTGGATTCAGAGATGGATTTGGATTAGACTTATTGTCAAAAAATTATCTCATATCCAACTCTTACATTTTGAAAATTGGCAAATTTCAGTTCAAAATTCGAATTTTGATTCAGATAGATTATAGAAATTAGGTTTTAGATCAGATTTGGATTTTGAAATTGGATTTCAGATTTAGATTTGAATATGACTTTTATTTAATCGTATTCAAATCCGAATATGTGAATATTCGAAAAAATGAATATGATTAAGGGTATATCCAATTTGAATCCAATCAGTTGACATCCCTATTCGAAAGCTCTTTTGCTAACTATTTCTAAATTTGAGAATAAAGCATAGTAAAATTCTCTAAGGTCGAACCTTATTTCAAAAATTATAAATGTATGAACATTCTCATCGTTGCTAAGCAAATTCCAAAAACCTTTTTCTGTAAACAAAATCTTAGAAAAATGTGGAAACAAAAGATTCAAATTTTAAGCCTGTTTCTGAACATTTCATCAAATTAGTGGGTTGATTTTGAATTTTATTTTCCAAAGGTATGTTAACCTAATGTCGGACGAAACCTGCAATTTTTCAGGATTGAGTTACATGTGCCGCTTTGGCACGCAATGAGCATAAGCTGGGGGTAGACTAAAATTTCAATATTGACCTTATTGAATGAAATGATATTCACCATATTTAATTGAATATCGTTATAGGGTGGTTCACACTATGTATATGTAAAGTTTTAGTGATGACCTTTGTGCCATAAAAGGTGCATGTGCATATTTACTTGAATGCCCTTGCATTGTACAGATGCAACATATGCATACTTAACCTTCACGTCGCATGCATTATTTCATGCAAATGAAGGAAGATGGTCAGAAAGAAACAAGAGAAAGAGGTTCCCGCTAGAGGAAGGAAGAAGAGTGGAGGTTGCCGGTGAAGAAAGCTTGGCATTGAAGCAAAAATGATTGGAATAGCAACAAATGGAAAGAACAGTGAATTCACAAGTTTTTTTGTTTGTAGACATTAAATGACAAAGGTAATGGCTTTTACAAGGATTTTTTCGATGGTTGGACATTCGAAGAAATCAAAAGAGCAGTTCCTGATGAACTGAAGGCAAAGGTGATGACAAAGCTTAAAAAGAAGAAATGTTGATGCAACAAATAATGAATGCTCCAGTTCATGTGGGAGATAATGTTACAGACAAAATAACGAGTGCATCCCAGTCCATGTGATAGATAATGTTACAATGTAATGGGTTTGAGATAGTCGGCTTGAGATAACGAAATCATGGCGTAACGAATGTGTGAGATAACAATTTCAAGTGATAAGTTTATGCATCCCAGTTTATTTCATTATTTCATAACCATTCCTATCATTATTGATCGATGGAATGGGAGAAGATATGTATAGTAAGTAGGCAATAAGTAAACAAAGACAAGATAATGCAATCACATTATGAAATGAATGTTTACGATGTAATGAGATAACAACAAGTCTACCACAAAGGTCAAAAATGGTAACGAAGGAAAGAGATAACATTGAGTCTACCACTAAATGGCGTGAGATAATGTTCTTTATTGATCAATAGACTTTATCATGAGATAATGTTGAATGTTATTTGATGGAAGGTATTTATGAGTAAAACAAATAATTTGTGAGATAATGTTAAAATGTTTTTTATTTTCTCTTAACTTTATCTATTGTAGATGACACAGTGTATGAAATATCTACATCATCGAATCGAATGACAACAAACAAGAGATTGAATTCCTCTGCGAGGAAATGAAGTATCCTGAATAACATGCTCCTTCTATAGGAATAGAGTTCAAGATGGATGAAATAAAAAATTGTAGTCCTACTATAGGATTGGATTTTCCCACTATGGAAATGGAGTCTGAGATGGAGTATTTCGATGAACATGTTCATCTTTGTAGGAATGGAATTTGATAAGGAGGACATAACATATAGTTTCTATAATTCTTATGCTTTTCGTCATGGATTCAGTATAAAGAATGGCAGGATGGAGAGAAATGTATAGGGTGTAGTTGTGCAAAGGTCATATGCTTGTTCGAAACAAGGATGACAAAGATCATTAACATGTTTAACCAAACATAGGATTGATACAAGGTGCGGTTGTGCTGCCAATTTGGAGTTGGGAAGGCATCTAAATGGAAAATATTATATTCACGCAATGACGATTGAACACAACCATCCATTAGCACCTTCTTGCATGAGTTGCATGTTGAGGTCGCATCACAAATTGTCATTGTCACGTGTTGAAATAAGTGAGCTGGCTGATAGTATAGATATAATACCGCCAAAGAAGGCATATGAATTGTTTGTTAAAGCATAAGGTGGTAGTGAGAATGTTCCATTCACATGCATAGATCATAGAAACCACTTGAAGAGAAAAAGGATAGAATCGATGTCACATTGGTCGAATCCATTCAAAAAAGATTAAGCAAAGACACAAGTTTTTACAATGCCATTTAGATGAACGATGATGGTTTATATTACAAATGTCTTCTAGGTAGATTCAAGGTATAGATTACATTGTGGATGCTTCTGTGATATGCTTATTTTTTACACAACTGTGAAGGTCAATACCCACGGGTGGCCCTTTGCTAAGTTTTTGAGGGTGAACCATTACTAGAAAAGTTGTATTTCGAGGGTCCATTCTACTTTGATCAGACTACTATGACATTTGAGTGATTGTTTAAGGTATTCACCGAGGCCATGAATGAGAAGCACCTCAAATTTGTATTAACAGATGGTGACAGTGCAGTAGCAGCTGTAGTGTCCCTTGCATGGCCAGAAGCACATCATCGTTTGTGTTTATGGCATATATTCTAAAATGCAGTGATGAACATTGTAATGAATCAGAAAACTGTCTTTAAGGAGAGTTTTGCAAATTGTGTCCTTAAATGCAAAGATAGTTAGATATGTTTGAGTGAATGTGGACACAAATGGCTGAAGCATATAACCTATAAACAATATGTGGTTTCAAAAATTATATAAGGACAATGAAAAGTTGACATTGGCATATGGAAGATAATATTTTGTGTAGGCATAATAAGCAACACACAGAGTACTGCATGCACGCTGCATTGAAAGAGGGATTGTACTCTTGCTCACAAATATTTCAATTTATGAAACACTATGACAGATTTTTGGATGGTCTTAGGGATTGTGAACTTGAAAAAAATGTCAAAACATTTGTTTGTTGGTCTCAAAGTCTGGGTATGAATATCATTGAGCGAGTTGTAGCTGTGTACACACCAACTGCATTTGAATGGTTTAAGGATTCAAGCAACTAACTGTGACATAGAATTACATGCACAACAATCAAGTTTTCGCATATATCATATGATAAAAAGGAAGTGATATTCGATTAAGATCAATGATGTGTTCATGACCTATGTCAGTGAAACATGTGATGTCAAATGTTCATGTAAGAAATTTGAATTTAAAGGTTTTTTTTGCTGCCACACTTTAAAGACTCTCGATCGAGAGAACATTCGGGAACTGCTAGAAAGATATATCCTAGATAGATAGACAAAAAAAATTAAACCTAGAGTTAATGAAGATTTCTCTCGAAATTCCTTCCTGTGATTGTCATAAGTCTCGCAACCTATCCCGCTACTAGCATCTATGCAAGACACTGACGTATGTGTAGACCTGGCAGCAAGAAATGACCATATTTATAAATACATGATGCAGTTGGCAAAGGTTGCTATAGGGAATGTTTCAATCTATGTTGTGACAGCAAGACGACAATTAAAAGCTAGCCTGAAGCTACAAGTCCTGTCACATCTCCTCGAAGAAGAAGAAGAAGAAGAGCCATGGTTTTGCTAATATGGTATTCGATAATGTTGGGGTGAAAGTTGCAAAATATGAGGTCACTAGTCTACCAGTACTTTCAAGAGAAAGCCAAATAGGAGTTTGCTAGGAAAAAAAACACCCTAGAGAAAAGAGGCAGAACTGGAAAAATCAAAAAAGAAAATCACCATAAAAAAGTTGATTGTGTTTTGTATACAAACAATGTAGTTGAGACTTGCATGTCATTGACATGTAGGCAAGATGTATATGATCGTGGCGGTTTTACGAAACTCCTGGTAATTTTTTTGTATTATGCGCATTATATATGTTTGAACTTTAAACACGTTCCGATAATCAACTTTGTTTAATTGTTATAGTGCCACATAGATTCAATTTGTCCTTCACAATAGTAGCCAAATATTGCAATGTATCATACAGTAAATGATTTTGTAACAACCATTGAAATATTAACGAAATAATGCGATAACTACACACAAACCTGATGTAGGGAAGGGTATGACAAGGCACATAGTGCCAAAAGCGAATGAGATTACAACGAGTATATCATAACGATACAACATGATAACGACTGGAATAGCCGGAATGGATACGAGAGAATAAGATAACAATGTGTCTGTTGCCATCTGCTGCCAAGAAAACAATTAAGTAAATGAAGTCGAATTAATGTGATAACGATAGGAAGGGTCGGAATGGCACCAAGTGATGAGCAAATGAAATAACAACAGAATGTGATAAGTGAATTGACACCAAAAATACGATAAATTAACATAACAAAATAATGAGATAACAATGAGTCTATCATAACGATAGAACGTGATAATGACCGAACCTGGCAATATGCGCCATATTGAAGGGCTATCATGGATAAGAAATAAGAAGATAACAATGTGTCTGCTGCCAAGAAAACAATAAGTAAACAGAGACAAATTAATGCAACAAAGGCAGGAAGGATGAACTCTTAGTTCACACTGCACAAGGTCACGAGCAAATGAGATAACAATAGAAGGTGATAAGTAAACTGACGCTAACAATGTGATAAATTAACACAATGTAATGAGATAACAACGAGCCTACCATAACAAAAGAATGCAATAACAACTGAACCTGGTAATATGTGCAATATTGAAGCACCGGAATGGATGTGAGAGAACGAGAGAGAGACAAATTAATGCGATAACATCCAGAAAGGTAATACGAATGAGATAACAACGAAAGATGATAAGTAAATGGACACCAAAAATGCAATAAATTAACGTAAAGAAACAATGAGATAACAACGAGTCTACCAAATGATAGAACACGATATGGCCAGAATGGATACGAGAAAATGAGATAACAATGTGTTTACTGCCAAGAAAACGATAAGTGAACGAAGGGAGTTAATGCGATAATGATAGGAGGGGCTGGATTGGATACAACAATGCACACAATGATGAGTGAATGAGATAACAACGAAAGGCGATAAGTACAAAAATGTAATAAATTAATGTAATGAAATAATGAGACAACAAAGAGTCTACCATAACGATAGAATGTGATAATGACCAAACCTAGTTATATGAGCCATATTGAAGGGTTGGAATGGATAAGAGAGAATGAGATAGCAATGCATCTACTGCCAAGACATGATAGGTAAACAAAGAGAAATTAATGTGATAACAATAGGAAAGGCTGGATTGGACACAACAATGCACACGGTGATGAGCAAATGAGATAAAAATAGAAGGTGATAAGTAAACTAACACAAATTTGTGAAAAATTAGCATAAGAAAACAATGAGATAACGAGTCTACAACAATGATATAACATAATAACGATAGGAAGAGCCATAATGGATACGAGAGAATAAGATAACAATGTGTTTGCTGAAAAGATGATAAGTAAATTGAAACAAATTAATGCGAGAAGCACATTACTTATCGAATCTCCAAATCTTCTTTTTGTTGTTTTTGTTTAAAAACTCATTTTTATATTAACCATGGGCTTTTTTTGTTATACCTAAAATAGCACACAAAATTACATACACAAACGAGGCGTACATGACCAGCTTCTCAACTTTTCCCCAACTTTTTCTTTCTCCTCTCCATTATTTTCTTTTCCATGACCACTGTCAGCAGTTAGTTCCAGCCATTGGCTCATGGTAACACACCGATGAGAGCCTATCTTTCTCTCTCTTCACCCAATCTCTTCTTTCCTTTTTTTTTCATTCCTTCTTTTGTTTATCTCACATTTTAAGGGTTTGTTTCTCAGTCGATATTGCAATGGCTGTCTCCGACAACAGCCCATGTCCTACGAGACTGCAAGCGTGCCATAGGCCTCCGCCATTTTCCCTTCCCTCTCCCCTCCCCTCCCACCACTTTTTTTTTTTTTGGTTAGTGGGTCAAGCAGCAAAGGCTTTGTCACTTCCTACTAACAGTGCAGAGATGGTCGACTTTATTTCTTACTGATATTAGTTATCTTTTTTTTTAGATGTTGAAACAAAAGTGCTTCAGAGCTTCGACTTTAGCATGCATAGGCTATGGTTAATTCGTCATGGCCTACTAAAGAAAACATCGTTTATGCATTTACATAAGGTGATACTTAAAATGGACATACCAATAAATAGATGGTACCAAGATAAAATGAAAAGAACTAAAATATGTAGTAAGCATGCACATGAACATTGTCCACATATTTCACACTAAGTGCTAAACATGTTTTAGCATTCATTTCAATATCAATTATTTTCGATCATGTATGGTGGATACATTGAAAACATGTGTGGATTCTATTAAACTTGGTACGTAGACAGGCATACTTTCCTCACGCTAGCACCATACCAGACGTCTTATAAACTGACAATATACGTACATTCCTAAAAATGAAACAATGCATAGTTATTTCACTCACGGTAGAGGTAAAGGCACACAATCAATGAATGTACCATACAATGTACAATATACTAATACCTATAAAAGGGCACAAACTAAAAGGGTTAGCAGTAGACCTGGGCATCCGGCCAGCCCGGCCCACTACAAGTGTGCTTGATTCCAATGGCCGGCCGGCTTGCTATCCAGCCCGCCGTTAAACAGGCAAGGCTAGGCCAGATATCGAGCCAACATCATCCAGCCCAAGGCCCGGTCGAGCTTGGACTGTCACGAGGAACATCGGCTTTTGTCTCGAGAGTTCATTTCTTCGCTGGAGTAGCAATAATGGTCGAACAGCAGGTTCTTCGGCGAGGCCACCAGCTGCCAGTACTACACGATCAGGTTCAATCTCACCGTCGTGCTTTCGGCGAGCGACTGGAACACCTCCTCTACTCAACTTCATTCCAGACATCACGGAGGACATCAACAAGAAAATAAAAAATAATAGGAAACCGACTGATGCCATGAGAAAAAAAGAGTTGAGGAGAAGCACAAGTGGAGAGGATGGGTGGCACACGTTTTAGATGGGGCATGTCAGTGGGAATAGACTGGAGTTGCCACACCTTGCATCGAGGAGCTGTCTCTAGATCTGCTTGGGGGTGGTGGGCAAACAAGACGACGAAGAAGAAAAGGAGGACGAAGACATAGAGGAGGGCATGGTGCATTTCCATTTTATTCTTATCCATTTTCATCAGCATTATTTTCGAAAGCTACCCATGTCACGAGCTAACTTTTTCAAGTCTTATTTGGCCCGCGTGGCGCCGAAGGCTTCCCCAATTCTTCAACCAGCATGACTCAATCTCGATGTAGCGAAAACATTCATCTATCTTCTGGGACTGTGGACTAGACGAGGAGTGCTACGCACTCGGCACACCATTAGCCAGGTTTATCCCATAGTAGACCATCGGCAAAGCCGTAGCCATGAGGCTTTGTCAAAACATCGTCATTCTTCCAAGTGTCTATCTACTTCCATACGAAATCTAGGTGGGGGTAGACTTCCCTTGGGAGGAAGTCCCCAGCCGAAACCAGTTGACGACTATATATCATTAAGCAAGGCGGCTGACCATCGCCCTAAGCAAGGCGGCTGACCATCGCCCTACTCGACGACGAGTATTCACTTACTCGCCCCCGTGTGACTCTACGCAGTTGTGGACACAACATATGCGTCCACTGGGGGAATTGCCCCTAACCCACGCGCACCCCCTTGCGCATCCAAATGCTACGCGTGGTAAACCCATCTGATTCCCCATTGACAGACTTGCACTTTCAAATAGACTGATGACCATGATGCATTTCTACGCTTCGTTGCTGCACCACTGCACTGCACATCTACGTGCATTGCTTTCTGCTTGACTTAGCGTTTGACTGAATCTCACATGCTTCCCGAGCAATGCCTAAGCTGGCCAAGCAGCATATCCTTCTACTGACTTGGCCGGGCCATACACAGTCGGTCTGCAACATTCTCCCACCACCAAATCGTCACTGTCCTCAGTGACTTTGCCCCTGGCAAGAGAAATTCTGCAGTCATCCCCCTTCATTTCCTTTCAATTGAGCCTACATTCGTCTGATTGATGCACTTGTCACGTCGCGACTGCCTGCCTTATCGGGTGTTTTGCCTCTAGTCCATCCTTAATTTCTTCTCACTTTTTTGTCACTGTATGTACTTTTCCTTAATAAAGCTTGGAACATCTCCGACGACCACTAAGTCTCAAATTTCTGAGTTGTGTTGCCAACCTTCCTCGAGTCATGTCAACACCAAGGGCCCTTACCCTTCCTGGACAATCCTTTTTCACGTCGGGCCTCTTATCCTATCTGCCTCAGCGAATGGCTCTCCTGGCCCTTCTGCTCCTGACACCTAGATGTCGTCTTCATAACGTGTGATCTCCATCTGGCCAACACCAACACGGTCACTTGAACTAGTGTCCGACGAACATGCCTAAACCATGGGCACCAAACAAGCCAATGTTTTTCAGAACCACTTGTTGATTATGTCTTTTTGCAGCATTCTCATTTTTCAAGTTCTTTTCAAGAAATCGTCTGCTCTGATACCACTTGTCACGGGCTGACTTTTTCAAGCTTTATTTGACCTGTGCGGTGCCGAAGGCTTCCCCAATCCTTCGGTCAGCCTGACTCAATTTCAATGTAGCGGAAGCATTCATCTATCTTCTGGGACTGTGGACTAGACAATGAGTGCTACGCACTCGGCACACCATCACTTAGGTTTATCCCATAGTAGACCATCGGCAAGTCGTGGCCATGAGGCCCTATCAGAACATTATCATTCCTCCAAGTGTCTATCTACTTGCATACGAAATCTGGGTGAGAGTAAACTTTCCTTGGGAGGAAGTCACCAACCGAATCCAGTTGACACTATATATCATTAAGCAAGGCGACCGACCATCGCCCTACTCGACGACGAGTATTCACTTACTCGCCCCCGCGTGACTCTACGCGGTTGTGGACGCAGCATATGTATCCACCGGGGGAATTGCCCCTAACCCACGTGCACCCCCTTGCACATCCAAACGCTACGCGTGGAGAACTCATCTGATTCCCTATTGACGAATTTCCACTTTCAAAGGGACTGATGACCATGATGCATTTATACGCTTTGTCATTGCACCACCGCGTTGCACATCCACGTGCATTGCTTTTTGCTTGACTTAGTGTTCGATTGGATCCCACATGCTTTCTGAACAATGCCTAGGTTGGCCAAGCAGCATATCCTTCTACTGGCTTGGTCGGGCCATACACAGTCGGTCTGCAACAACCTAGGCCTGACCAGTTGTTTTGTTGGGCCAAACTTGGCTGGATGGGTTGAAACCAACCTAATCCATCACCATACCCAGACCCGGGTAAGGCCGGCTACCAGGTGCCAGTCTAAGCTTAGGTGCCAGTCTAAGCTTAGTTAGCAGTGTACCTTCTATAAAGCAGACTTTTGACATCATTAGTAAGTAAGAAACCAAATAAGCAAAGAAAAAAAAAAACTTAGTGAAGACCCCCCTTTTATAAAATTTGAAGATATCACCATAGGTTTCTCTTATTTCTCACCACTAAAAGAAAAGAAAATAAAAATAATTTTAATTAAAAAGATAGTTATGAACATAAGAAAATCTCTTTAACTCCTTAGAAAAATAGTAGTCTGAAGAGCTGAAACAATAAAGTTATAAAAACATTGTAGTTGCAATAGCAGTAAAAACTAGTAACAAGAGAATAATTCTCTTATCCTAACTTGCAGTGATAAGAAAAAAATGATAAATCCATTGAAAGAATCTTGCTCAAGGCAGAAAATCAACATTACGAAATCAACCTTTCAATTGTGAGTAAAGTAGAAGCAATATAAATATCCAAAAAGACTAAATTATGAGAAGAAAGACTATACAACTAGACTATGCAGAAAATATTGCCAACAAAGGAAATACTATATCAACGAACGGTGGAAAACAAACTCATAATTATCTGCTAAACCAATCAAGTTACCCTCAAAAGTTTAACACCAGCCTTGATTATTATTTCCATTGTATAGAAGTTTTAAGAATGCATAAAACGTAAAAGAAAAGAAAGAAGGCTGACACTGGCTGGCTTCAATGTTACTAAACAAATCAAATGTACAAAAAAATGCGTTTCGTCAGATTCTTAGTAGAAGGGCAATAAAATACAAAAAAAAAAAATGTCAACGAAAATCTTATTATGTCGTCTTTGTTCCTAGCTAAAAAAACCAAGCAAGAGAGAGAGTTCTTGCCTGACTGTTAGAGAGAGATGATTCAGATGTGAGACGGCAAAGGACGATCCCCTGATACATCGCATCAAGAAATTGAGAGACATTAGGGCTGAGGATAGTAAATTGGGTCGGGCTGGGGAAGGAGTGTGTTATTATGGAAAATTGAAATATACTGGCTGTCGAATATTGTCAGCGAATATTTAAAAGTCGTGACCAAGCTGTTGCTAAAAATGCTATAAACCGTTGTCATGCTTGTATTTTTATTGCATGGTACTTTTTAGCTATAGTTTTTCAATATTTTGTCATCTTGTAATATTGGACAACTGACAATTTCTCATGTTATTAAATTCGTCAGGTTTTATAAGGTAATGGTTCACCCATCTGCCATGGCTTTCATGCAGGCAGCATCCTTGGCAAACAAGCCAACTTGGTGTAGCATAATCGTGCAATATATAGAACATTTGATAAATCAGATATGAATATGAAGGGCTTATATGATTTAACTCCAATATACTGTCATTTACGAGAAAGACAAGTATAGTTGAACGATAAGAAGAGAAGAAAATGAAAAGGTAATGCCAGGGAGAGATCGATGACAATTAAGGGTGGGTAATGGGTCAGGTATTTAAGGGTGGGTAATGGGTCAGGTATCCATTGAATAGTTTGGTACCCTGCCCACGGTGGATGGGCTGGCTATTTGACATTCCAACCGCCGCGATAAAAAAAAAACCTTGCCAGGTTGGGTATTGAGGGCTCTACCTGCCTGAATATGTAATTAAAATTCATTTCTCCATATTCTCTCTCTCTCTTTATATATATATATATATATATATGAGAGAGAGAGAGAGAGAGAGAGAGAGAGGATTGGCAAAAATCAGACACCTATGTTAAAGAATAGAAACCAGACCCTTTGATTTTGATTTCAACAATCATTTTAAATATAATATGAATATCTTCATATATTTATAAAGATTATTTTGATATAAAACATGCTCAGAATTCAATTTGTTTTAATGAAAATATTGATTCTTTTAGTATCTGTTCATTTTTTTTTATGAAAACACCACTAAAGTCTAACAAATGATCAACTTAGTATTTATTTTGCATCAGCTCAATCTTAAGATCATGTCAATATGGTTGGATTGCAAAGAAAAGAATACTTTAAAAATCAAAATCATAGGGCCTAATTTTTACCACTAACACTAGGTGCCTTGCTTTTACCAACTTCTCTTTCTCTCTCTCTCTCTCTCTCTCTCTCTCTATATATATATATATATATATATATATATATATATATATATATATATATATATATATATATATATATATATATATATATATACTTGTTTAAGCTCATTTATCAACTCCCCTTTTCACTTGATCTCTAAATCTAAAAATTACAAAAAAAAAAAAAAAGTAACGTAACTTAAACTAGCTTAGTGAGTCTAATTGAGCAGAGCTCCTGTAACTCGAACTGGATTTATTTATAAAATCGAGTTCTCAGTTAAGTTCAAGCCTAACCAAACGAGTGTGAGTTGATCTTGAGTGGACTGGACTAGTTGTGCAGCCTTAAAATAGGATCTCAATTGGGTTCGGCGCCAGAGAGGTAGCTCGCTGGAGCAAAATATTACGAGGAGAAACGGTGGCTGCCGGAGAATGATACAACTGCATGGAGGGCAGAAGCTCGAAAGTCATCTAGAGCTCAATCAGGTGAAAATTTTCCCGAGCTATGTTCCAATTACACTTGTTAATATAATCCACAAACAAATAAATAAATAAGCATATATTAGGTATAGACAAACTTTGCGTTAGCTTCATCGAGGCTTTTGTTTGTAATTGTTCACATAAATCATTTATTTACATATTAATACTTCCTAATGAAATTATTTCTTTATTTGCATATTGCAGTCCCGAGCCGTTGATATTTTGTAGGGCCTGCCCCTCGGTTACTCGCTGCACCGTTGGTTCCCCATTTTTTAATTCAACCGAGGCGTTTCTTTTTCCAGTCAAGGGTCCGACTGCTGGGTTGGGATCTACTCCGGAGACTTCCCAGGGGATCCGGGTCTGAACCACCCAATGTAGAAAGAAACCGACCCGTTGCAGCCTCTTTCCCTAACCCAATCTCCAGTCGCGTGGGTCCATCCAGGGAAGGGTTAAATTTCAGAAGGGTATTTTAGCCTTATACAAAACCTCGCGAGCTTCTTCCCGGGCCCCCTCCCTGCAGCTCCACCAAACCCTGACTATAGCCCTACTTCACCGGAACCCCGGCCGTCCCTTGCCGGAAAATGAGCCGCTGCGGCCTCTTCTTCTTCCTTCTCTTCCTCCTTGCCACTTCCACCTCGTACGCCTTTCCGCCCATCCTCGGGCTTGACTCCTTCTTCTCCAACCAGCTCCTGCGTGACCCGAATGCCGTTAACGACTCCTTCAGCTTCCTCCCTCCCTCTCTCCGTCGATCTCTTTCTTCCACCTCCTTCTCCCACCTCCATGACTACCTCTCCTTCCTCTCCGACCTCACCGTGGCTGTCCACGTCGACCTCACCCTCGTTGGCTTCCCCCCATCCGTGTCCAACGACCACCTGTCCGGGTTTCTCTCCGCCGCTCACGATGCCGACGAATTCTCCGTCATCGCCTCCTCCTTCCTGCCGGAAACTCACCGTCTCGCCGTGAAGCATCGACTCCAGGTTGGGTTCGTGCCGGCAGCATCACCGTCGCTCGAGGTTGCTATCCAAGACGCTATCCGCCGTCACATCGACTCCTCAGCCTCCACCATGCGGTTCCCCTCCGCCCTCCATGCCGTTCCATTCCACGTTGTCGATCGGATCATCGGCGAGGACTTCGCTAAGCGGAAACAGAAACTGGGTTACACAATGTATCTACTGAATTTGAGCCCTAGCTCGAAGCCTTATGCGTACACGTCGAACCAGAACGACGACTCGCTGGCGTTCTCGCGGTGTCTGGGGACGGTGTGGATGGCGAACGAGAGGTACATGTGGGTGGATCTCGCTGCAGGTCCAGTGAATTACGGGCCATCGATTTCCGGCGATGGACTCATTGCTCCTGGCGAGTTCCACCCCTTGGCGGCCCTTCACGGCCGGCCTAAGTCGGAGAAGGCTTTCTTTGCGGACGTCGCCTCTTTGATCTGGAGCGCGTACCGATCCTTGCTGGTGCCTTCACTCAGGATACCTGTCTTTTTTGAGGAGAATTTGATCGTTCGTTTTGTTCACGTCTTTGAGTCGGAGACGAAGGATCCTCGCGGCCTGGATTTTCAAACAATTGAGAAGGCGTTCATCGATGAGGCACGAAGTGGCGGTATGTTGTTGGGCCGTCAGAAACTGAAGTTCGAGAAGTACGAGGTGAAACTCTCAAGCTGTGCTATCTGCTCGTTCGCCGTCTCAAAGGCGATGAATTCTTACACTTCACGGTTCCTGTTCGAAAACTACACCTTGATCGTGAACGAATACCTGGATTCGAAGAGCTTGCACGATATCATATCGAGATCCGGGGAGGAATTGAAGCGGTCCGCTGGAGTGCCTCCCGTCGATGAAGAATTGGGCAGAATTATTCCTGTTTACGTGTTTGACCTCGAGTTCGATAAGCTGTTGATGCTTGATCGCTACCATCAAGCTGTCGCATTCAAGGATATGGTCATTGCCGTGAGGACTCGGGGCTCGCAGAGCGTCAGTGACTACAGCTGCAATGGCCGCCATGTGATTGTTCAAGCTCGTGAACTTGAGAGATCGATTGTTGGTTCCATTCTTCAGAGCATGTGGGGAGTATCCCCTACCCATATAACATGGAGTCCTCGTCATAACAGTACTCTAATTGACTACACTTGGAGCATAGGGCAGACGCCATTTGGCCCCTTTTCGGATCTTCACTCCCTCTCCTTCGTTCAGAAGGATGCTGCCAGGAGGAACGTCCTTCTTACGACGTTGAATTATACAATAACAAGCGCAATTGATGTGCTTGATGCGGTTGCGAGATACGGGGGGAGAAGAAACTTCTAAAGATGAACAACTTTGTTGAGTTTGTGCAAAGGTGGAATGTGCTAAAGTACAAAATTGAGAGGACAATATCCGCCATCTCCCATCTTGATTTTGAAACTGCCTTGTTTTTCACGAAGGCCTCAGATCATGACCTGTATGCTATCCACACGCTGGTTTATCAGGCCTCACAAGAACTGGAGGCTTCCCTTGATTGTTTCAAGGATCCACCGTTCCCATGGGTATCCGTTGGCTCGAGCATGATGATTTTCTCTGCTTTGTTGTATGCTTACCTAAGAAGGGATACGATCTTCAGGAGCAAAAGAAAACAATTTTGATGTGCATCACAGCCTGTGCTTCGCTTGTCAATCCGGTAAGCAATTAAATTTAAGCGGCGGATTTTGGTCTTTTTGTGAAAGTATTCTTGCCCCAAAGCTGTTCGCAAGTACTGTACGAGATTTTGCATTGGGTTGTCTTCTTTCTTTGCCTTGTCAACCTTTTGCATTGCATTGAGAGTATGCTTTGTTCCCTGAATGGCAATATCATCTTGGTAGATGTTGCACTTTGGTCTACTTGTCTATGCAATGCTTTGGTCTACTATCTACTTTGGTCATGATCGATGAGGAGCATAATGTACTACATGTTTTCCGGGATGTTCTCATCTAGCTAGATTTGTGTTGCCAAACTGTTATTTGCTTGTGCTGTTGAAAGTCTAACTTTTAGAGTCTTAATCCATCCTTCCAATATTTTTATTGTCCATTTTATAAATGATAATTTCATATGAAGACAGGCATATACAAATGCTTAGACACATGATTATATCTTCCCTAAATGGCATTTGTATGACCATCGCTTGGATGTGTTTGTTGAGAACTTGAGATTGAAAACAATATTTTCCTGTAGCTTGACTGGTTTTGGATAGCAATGGCAGAGGACGTACATAGCAAATTAAATCAAAATTAGCAACATGCCAACATGTTAGCCGTTGGCTAACAAGGGCCGTGAGGGAGGAAAGAGAAGAGAAGAGGGAATGAGAGAGAGAAAGGCAATAAAAAACCATGCTTAATTAGGCCAAATCTCAAGCTTAAGTACAAGTAATAACTGGTTCGGACTGGACCGACTCTTACTGATCCATACTGGAAACGTCAAATAACAAGACCTAGTAGAAATAAACTCATTCTGTCTCCCACGATCCCTAGATGGATCGTAACAAATACTCCCCCCTTTAATAACACCTTGTCGTCAAGGTGTGAACGATGGAAACCGCTTCTGTATGTCCTCCGAATCTTCCCATGAAGCTGGTAACTCCTCCTCGGAGAGCCACTCAATCAGCCACTGTACCATCCACTTTTCATTCGCCTTGAGTCGTCGTACTCCTACTCGACGTAGGGGTTGTATACCAAAAGGGGTCGCCAAGGCGGGCGACTGCTACAACTTCTCCTTCTGTCGGTGGCTTGAGGCAAGCTTGGAGTTTGGAAACATGAAAGACCGAATGTATGGTGCTGCCCAATGGTAATTGCAGTTCGTAGGCAAGATTACCGACCCTCTTTAAAATCTGATAAGGACCAACATACCTTGACAGCAACTTAGTTTGGCCTGCCCCTCGCATTCCTAGCAGCCGTTGGGGGGGCCGTCTTAGGAAAACCCATTCCCCTTCTTGAAATTGAAGTGCTCGATGATGGCGGTTGTACTGGATTATCATGCAATTCCGTGCTGCTGACAGGTGTTCTTTTATATCCTTAAGAATCACATCGCGACACTTCAACTCCGTATCAACCAACTCATCTCGTGCTGTCCCCAACTGATATCGACGAATAGTAGGAGGAGGGCGCCTGTAGCCTACCTCAAAAGGGGTGGTGTTCGTGGATGTATGCCAACTTGTATTGTAAGCGAACTCTGCTCATGATAGATAGTTGACCCAGGTTTTGGGACGCCCCCACAAAGCATCTCAAATAAGTCTCAAGGCTTCGGTTTACGACCTCTGTCTGCCCATCCGTTTGCGGATGATACGCGGTACTCATCTTAAGTTGAGTCCCCTGTAGTTTAAAATACTACTGCCAAAAAAACTAAAGAAAATCGAGTCACAGTCACTTACAATGGAGCGTGGCATACCGTGAAGCTTCCCCACTTGCTCTTGAAAGGTCTGCGCTACTGTTTTGGCTGAAAAAGGGTGTGCAAGCGCTATGAAGTGGGCATATTTGGAGATATAACAGATTTTTCCCGAGTGGGGTACCCTCGATGATCCATGTATATGTCTTCCCAAATTTGCTCGAGAAGAGGAAGTGGCTGTAAAAGCCAGCATGTCGAGTGGTCTCATACTTATTGCGTTGACATACATCACATTGTCGCACATAATCCCGCACGGTGCGCTTCATTCTTGCCCAGAAAAACGCCGTCCTTAAACGCCGATAAGTCCCTTCTACTCATTCATGGCCTGCGCTTTTTGAGTCATGATAATGTGAGATTAAAATACCTGGCAGGGCTGTCCCGGGCGGGATATATACCCGACTATGGAAGTAGAGGTAAGGAAGGTGTCACTCGTAACCATACCGTCTCGTAGGATTCTGTAGAAGGTCGGTTCGTATTCTTTGCACTGACACTGTTGACTGGTGGACGTGCTGAATGCCTGTTCAAATGTTGCACTGAATGGCCGATAAAGTCCAGAAGCCGTGACCCTCCTGCACCTGTCGAGAGAGACTGTCTGCTGTCGGGTTTTCTTTCCCGCTGCGATGCCTAATCTCAAAATCAAAACTGAGCAGTTTCATCACTCAACGCTGCACCGCCGGTACCAATGTTTTCTACTGTAGACAGTAACGCAGGCTGTGATGGTTCGTGAGCACCACAAATTTCTTACCCAACAAATAATGCTGTCATCTAAGAACCGCCAATACCATAGCAATGAGTTCGTGCTCGTAGGCTGATTTGCTGCTGAACGTGTGTCCCATGGTGCAACTGAAAAATGCTATCGGATATTGGTCTTGGCTCAAAACTCGGATGCATCCGTCTCTATTTCAAACTGCATAGTGAAGTCGAGCATGCGTAGGACCGACGCTGACATGGTAGCCTCTTTGAGTTTGGCAAATGCTTCCTCAGCTTGGTCAGACTATCGAAACTGATCCTTTTTGGTGAGATGTGTCAAAGGTGCTGCGATACTGCCAAAGTTGCGCACGAACTTACGGTAATAACTAGCCAATCCAAGGAAACCACGTAATTCTCTAACCGACCAAGGAATGGCCCAGTTGCGCACTGCCAGGACTTTATCATCTTCCATCTTCACGCAACCCTTGCCAATCACATGGCCGAGGTAAGTGACTTCACTCATTCCGAACGAGCACTTGGAAAGTCTGGTGTGAAGGGTGTGCTGTCATTTGCACTAATGCGCTTCTTCATCTGCATTAAAGACAAGGATGTCATCAAAGAAGACCAGTACGAACCTGTGCAGGTGCGGTCGGAAGATATCATTCATGAGAGACTGGAACGTCGCAGGAGCGTTCGTGAGGCTGAATGGCATCACTCAGAACTCATAATGCCCATTCCGGGTTAAAAAAGCTGTTTTAGGGGCATTCTGTGGTGCGATCCGTATCTGATGATACCCGACGCGAAGATCCAATTTCGAAAATAGGGCTGCACCCCTGAGTGCATCAATGAGGTCTTCCACAATAGGGATGGGGTAGCGATCTTTTATCGTTATAGCATTCAAGGCGTGGTAGTCTACACAGAACCGCCAATTGCCATCCTTCTTGCGAACAAGGAGCGCAAGAGACGCAAAAAGGCTGCGACTAGGTTGGATGGTTGCAGCTCTATGTAGTGGTCATAGGCGCATGGAGGAGGTAATCCCTGGCGAACATCGAACACATCTGAAAACTCCTCCAGCAGGGTAGGTAGTCGCGCATCTGTGAGGGTGGGGCCTGGCCTCTCTTTCCCCATGGCGCTGGTCATGAGTAGCACGTACGAAGCGGCTGCCCCATGTAGCATCTTGGACGTGGCGGTCCCTTGGACTGGTTGTCTTGGAGTAGCCGACGGGGTTAGGTGTCTCCCATCCGGTTGTGTAACATGCATTTTCATGTTAACGAAGTCCCACACCACTTTGCCCAGCCCCTTCAGCCAGTGGATGCCCAGGACGAGGTCTGCTCCCGCCATGACTAGTGTATACAACTGTACCGAGAACCCATGACCCTGTATCTCCAATTTCTCATCGGTGCACCGCCCTTGACATTTTAGGGTACTTCCATCTCCCACGACCACATCAAACATGGGCTGATGGTTAATTGTACACCCCAAGGTTCTAGCGGATTTCTCACAAATGAAGTTATGTGTGGACCTGGTATCCACTAGTACGCTGACCTTTCGACCTCAGAGACGGCCCTCAACGCTCATCAACTGTGGTACTTCGTGACCTGATAAAGCATGGAGGGATATTTCGGGCGGCTGAGCGAGCTCCACTTTACCTTGCTCCTGTTCGCCAAGAGTCTCCGCCAGGGACTGAAGGGGTTGGAGATGGATAAATAGACACATCCCATTGCACTGATCGGGGGGTGGTCGTAGTGACTGTGGGGGTCGGAGTCCAAGAAGTGAGTTATTTATACCAAGCATTCTTCTTATGGCTAGATCCCGTGGAAAAAGAATTTCACGTTCTTCCTTTCGTTTTCGAGAAGGAAAGATTAGGGAAATCCTATTGATTGCTGCTTTCTCCAGACCTCCGGGAAAAACATGAAAAAAAGGCTCGAATGGTACGATCCCTCCGTCACCCCTTTCATTCTGGGGTGATCTCGTAGTTCTTGGTTTGTGAAGATGCGTTGTTAGGTGCTCCATTTTCCCCATTGAGGCCGAACCTAAACCTGTGCTCGAGAGATAGCTGTCCATACACTGATAAGGGATGTATGGATTGTACACTCCAAGGCTCTAGCGGATTTCTCACAAATGAAGTTATGTGTGGACCCGGTATACACTAGTACGTTGACCTTTCGACCTCAGAGCCGGCCCTCAACGCGCATCAACTGTGGTACTTGGTGACCCAATAAGGCATGGAAGGAATTTCGGGCGGCTGAGCGAGCTCCACTTCACCTTGCTCCGTTCGCCAAGAGTCTCCGCCAAGGCGTCCTCACCCTCTTCCTCAACTAAGTACATGTGAAGTCGTCTACAGGCGTGTCGCGGTGTCCATGGTTGGTCACAGTAAAAGCAAATATTTTGACGCCGTTTTTCACGTATATGTTCTGGAGTAACGCGGCGAATAATAGGGTGGCTTGTTGGTTTGCCTGTGTTCGCCCGGCCTAGTGGTACCTCTGAGCTCGCAGCGGTTGCGCCATGAGGACGAACGACGGTCGCCCCTCGCCCGAGGCTCTGATATCAATGCTGCTTCTCCTCCACCATACGAGCTATGGCAAAACAATCATGCAGGTTGAGGGGTCACATTCCTTGCACCTCAAAACGATTCTCGTCCTTGAGTCCTCCAACAAAGGCACCGATTAAGGCTTTCATGGGCCATCCCCGCACCATATTGCTCAGTTCTTCGAAACACTCTTGGTAGTCGACGACCGACCCCGTGACTTATTTTGGAGAGCTCTTGGTTGTAGTTGTAGAAACACGAACACGGAGAAAAAGAATACGAAGAACACGAACACGGAGAAAAAGAATACGAAGAACACGATGTAACGTGGAAAAACCCTCAACAAGAGGAAAAAAACCACGGGTGAGGAGGAGCTGGTTGCCCACTAGACTCTCTCTCTCTTAAGATTTCATTACTCATAAGGATTAGGGTTACACGACTTAAGTAATGCCCAACAAGGGCTACAAGATGGATCGGGTATGGATCTGGACCCGGTCCCGAGACCCGTCTAACATACTTCAACACTCCCCCACAAGTTGGGCATACATATCAAACATGCCCAACTTGGATACATTCCTCTCGAACAAAGTCAAGGATAGAGCCTTCGTCAGAACATCGGCGATTTGGTCTTCAGACTTCATGTAAGGTAGGATTAATTCCTTAGCATCAATCTTTTCACGAATGAAGTAACGGTCAATCTCAACATGCTTTGTTCTGTCGTGTAGAACAGGGTTGTTGGCTAAATAACAAAGTTGAAATAAACTCCTTCTGCCTCCCACGATCCCCATATGGATCGTAACACAACATGAGGTCTTTCTTTTCAAATCGTTATGGGGAGCTTTTAGCAATATTCAGGAGCTTTTGATACAATTTCCTGCAAATATGTCTGAGAT
This sequence comes from Nymphaea colorata, assembly GCF_008831285.2. Taxonomy (NCBI): domain Eukaryota; kingdom Viridiplantae; phylum Streptophyta; class Magnoliopsida; order Nymphaeales; family Nymphaeaceae; genus Nymphaea; species Nymphaea colorata. The sequence goes on from NC_045149.1 coordinate 531,445, forward strand.
AAACCTGCCTTCATAAGTGAAGTTCATTGGTTTCATTTGGTATCTATGTAGCTGCTGGCTAGATGTACAGGGCGCTTCCACACATTGTACATATAAATCTGGTCTGGGTATTTCATTTAGACAATAGAATTGAGTCGCTTATTCATCTTTTAGTCTTTTACCATAACATGCTCATTTGGAAAGATCAATTCAGACAATTGTGAGGAGTTCGGTTAGCTTTTAGAAGTTTTTGGATAGTTCCGGTTTAAGTATCATTGGTAATAATTGTTTTGTGATTCCGTTATATCAGGTTGATATGAATATCTAAACTGTTAAATTGCCTTGCACCCGTCCCACAGGTGCGGGTGCAGCAATTTTCAGAAAAGACTTAGTCAGCAGGTGTGGCCAAGATAGATACATGCACACACAATTATCCCCAAACAAGGAAGTTTTCAATTAACAAGGTATCATTTATCCATGATTCAATGGAAAATAATAATTGTTACATAACTAAGCAATCAAGTAATATAGTTTTTAGCTTGGAATCAACCTCATTAGAATCATATTTATGATTCTTCTATTGTCCCATTAATATCTTTGAGGCTTTCAATGTCAACAATAAAGTCATCAAAAGAAGGAATAACAGTTTAGACTAATCCCATGTTAACATTGTTACAGCCGGCAGCCTTAGAGAGAGAAACATACCTTCATTCACTAACCCTAATCTCCATAATAAAGAGATTAGGGTTGAAGAGAGATTTACAAAGTACATCAACAGAGGAATGTTTAAAGAGACCTCCTAACTATTAAATATTGCAAAGAACCACCTAGAAACATAAACTCTTCTAATTCAACACTTTCCTTCAAGCTGGAGCATACATATTAAACATGATCAGCTTGTTACAACGTCTAGAAAAATCACCAATAGGGAGAGCTTTGGTGAAGATATCTGCAGTTTGATCTTTTGAAGGGACATGAATAGTGGCAATGGTTCCATCTTGAACGAGATCCCGAATGTAATGGCAGTCCACTTCAATATGTTTCGTTCTCTCATGGAAAACCGGATTGTTTACAATGTATGTGGTTGCTCGATTGTCACAATACATCTTCATGGGAAGCAGAATCGACACACTTAGGCTAGATAGCATGGATTTAGCCCAAGTCATTTCAGCGGCAGTTTAAGCCATAGCTCTGTACTTCTCCAGGATATAAGGTTGCCTCCCAAATACACATAATCCTGTGGTAGATTTCCTGTCTTCGATTGAGCCAGCATAGTCAGCATCACTATAGGCTTCCACTTCCAGGGTCTTGCCTTTTGTGAACAAAAGTCCTTTGCCAGGAGATGATTTCAGATATTTGACCACCATTAAAGCAGCATCCCAATGAACTTTCTTGGGTCTTTTCATAAATTGACTTAGTTTTTCCATTGCAAAGCTAATGTTTGGTCTGGTCACAGTAACATAGAGGAGCTTTCCAATAAGAGACCTGTATGATCGAGAATCGACTAATTCTGATTGGTCATCATGAAGATGTATGCGTGGATTCATAGGTAGATTGACCGGTTTAGCTCCTAGCATCCCGGTGTCTTGCAATAAATTCATAACATACTTTCGTTGAGAGAGAACTACACCTTTCCTGTTGCGAGCCACCTCTATTCCCAAGAAATATCGTAGTTGACCAAGATCTTTCGTCACAAAGTGTTTTTGAAGGAACAACTTTTTATCAGAAATTTCTTGATCGGAGTCACCTGTTAGGATAATATTATCAACATAAACCACTAGAACAGTCATACCCTTGGAATTCTTCTTGATAAACAGAGAATGATTAAGAGGGGATCTCGCAAAGCCACACTTTGGGACTACCTCAGAGAACTTGTGAAACCATGCACGAGGACTCTGTTTGAGTCCATAAATAGCTTTTTTCAGTTTGCACTTTTCCATACTCCCCCTGTCGGTGGTTGTTGCATATTGATAGTCTCATCGAGATCAACGTACAAAAAAGCATTTTTGACATCAAGCTGATACATGTGCCAGTCATGGTGTACAGCCACAGAGATGATAAGACGATGGTCCCCAACCAAGCAACAAGAGAGAAAGTCTCGAAGAAATCAACCCCGTAAGTCTGCGTGTAGCCCTTAGTAACCAACCGAGCTTTGTATCTTTCCATAGAACCATCAGAATTATATTTCACTGTGAATATCCACTTGGAGCCAACAATGTCAGAACCAGGAAGAGGATCAACAAGTTCCCAAGTGTTTCGCTGAACTAATGCATCCATCTCATCTTGCATAGCTTGTTTCCATTGGGTACCTAATAAGACCTGTTGGTGACAAGTAGGAACTGCATGGGCCGCCAGAGCTTGAATAAACTGTTGCATACTTTTACCAACACCGTAAGTAGAAACAAAATGAGATATAGGATGTAGAGTACATTGTCGCTTGCCTTTGCGAAGAGCAATAGGTAAGTCTTGACAGAGATCAGATGGACTAGGTATACTCACTTCAGATGTACTTACTGATAGAAATCTAGCACCAATATCTGTAACCAGAAAACAGTACTCACGCAGGAAGATAGATATATATATATAGAGAGAGAGAGAGAGAGAGAGAATGAAAACAAGAAGAAACTGAGGAGAAGAAGCCGTAGCCAAAATGGTTTGCACGGCCTCTATTTATAATCCCATTTCCAGAATTCTAAGAGTCTCCAATCATAGAATCCTAGGAGATTTCACAAGCTCCAAGGACATTAATTACATCATAGAAACCTAAGAGACTTCACATGTTACAAGGATATTAACTACAACATAGAATCCTAAGAGACTTCACATATAACAAGGATATTAACTACAACATAAAATCTTAGGAGACTCTTCACATGTTACAAGGACATTAAATATCTTAACACATTCTACAAGGAGGTGGAATCCTAAGAGACTCCTCTTCAACGTGCTGGTGAAGGATTTATATTTTAACACCCTCCCTCAAGTTGTGCATGGTTTTGCACCATGTACAACTTGCCTTTTAGAAACCAGAATCGTTCCTTTGTTAATCCTTTTGTAAATAAGTTTGCAACTTGTTTATCTGTACGAACATAAATAGGCTGAATCTCCTTGTCTTCCACCTTTTGTCTAACAAAGTGTTGATAAATCTCAATATGCTTTGTTCGACCATGTTGTACGGGATTAAAGGCAATGTTAATAGCGCTTTGATTATCGCACATTAACATTGATGTTTTAATCTTTTCTCCAATGTCTTCTAGCAAATGTCTAACCCATGTAACTTCAGCAGTACCTGCAGCCATGCATCTGTATTCAGCTTCAGTGCTGGATCTTGCTACTGCCTTTTGCTTTCGACAACTCCAAGACACAAGATTACGTCCAATGAAAATACAAAAACCAGAAATGGACTTTCTTTGATCGGGATCTCCAGCCCAATCTGCATCTGTGAATGTCATAAGTTGATGTCCAGTAGTTATATTTTCACTCTTACCATAAACTAAGCCATCTCCTGCTGTCCCTTTAAGATATCTTAATATTCTTTTGACAGCATCCATGTGAGTATCTCTAGGTGCATGCATAAATTGAGATACTTGATTCACAGCATATATAATATCTGGTCTAGTAAATGTAAGATTTTGAATAGCCCCAACAATACTTCGATATTGCGTAGGATCTTCATATAACTCCCCATCTTGAGCACTTAGTCTTTGATTTAGAACACTAGGAGTTCCAACAGGCTTACAATCAGACATACCTGACTTTTTCAGCAGATCCAACGTGTATTTCTATTGTGTCAATGTGAGGCGATTATTGTGCCTATCAATCTCCACTCCAAGAAAGAATCGTAAATCACCAAGCTCTTTCATTTTGAAGTTTTGCATCATCAAAACTTTAGCTTCTTCTATGTGTTTTTCTGAATTGCGTGTGATAACAATATCATCAACATATATAATAAGTAAAGTAAATATGTTTTCCTTTCGATAAATGAAAAGAGAGTGATCTAGAGGACATCTCCAAAAACCACATTCTTGAATCTTGCAGGAGAAACTGTCAAACCACGAACGTGAGGCCTGTTTAAGTCCATAAATAGATTTTCTTAGTTTGCAATATACTTCCTCCCTTAAATCACCATGAAGAAAAGCATTCTTGACGTCCATTTGATGTAGTCTCCATCCATATTCAACTGCCAATGATATAATCACGCAAATTGTTCCCATTTTGATCACAGGGCTGAATGTCTCATCATAATCTTCTCCATATTGTTGTGTAAACCCTTTTGCTATTGACCTTGCTTTGTGTCTTTCTATGCTGCCGTTAGGTTTGTATTTAATTTTGTATACCCATTTGGAGCCCACTACGTTCTTTTCGTGTGGCCTCAGAACGATCTCCCATGTTCCACATTCATGCAAGGCATCCATTTCTTCTTTCATAGCCTTTCTCCAATGATGTGATTTTGATGCTTGATCAAATGAAGTAGGTTCTTCCTCCTTGCCAACTTTTGCCATGAATAACTGAAAATCAAGTGATAAAGAATCATAGCTAACCCACCTGTGAATGGGATGACGAATGCGTTGGGATCTTCTAAGGTGGGGCATGTTGTCTTCTTCACTGTGAGCATCTCTGTCCCTTAGTCGTCGACTGTAGATAAGACTCGAATACCGATGTGCATCGTTGCTCTATTCTTCATTATTGCTTTCGTGATGACTTGATGACTGTGTTGGATCTTCTTGATTTTCACTTTGAGCCATATCCGACGGTTGTATTGCTCTCTCTGGATCTTCATTTTGAGGCACATCATTTTCTATAACAGGATCTGCATTGAATAACTGTGTACTGGTCCAGAGATCATAAGATTCAATGGTCATAGGCATTTCATTTGTATTATCAAAACTATGTTCATCTAAAATGACATTTCTTGAAGTTTTGATACGTTTAGTTGTTGGATCATAGCATCGAAAACCTTTATATTCATCAGCATATCCAACGAATCTACATTGGATAGCTTTGTCTTGAAACTTGTTCCTCAAGGAAGCATCAACGTGAACATAGCATACACAACCAAAAACCTTCAAGTTCTTGTAATCAGGTTGTTTGCCTAAGAGTGTAAAATATGGCGATTTAGACATCAAGAGTGTCATAGGCAAACACTTTATTATGTATACAGCAGTATGGAAGGCTTCAGTCCACAAGGAAATGGGTACATTAGTATCATGCATCATGCTCATGGCGCTTTCAACTATATGTCGATGTTTCTGCTCAACTACACCATTTTGTTGTGGTGTGTAAGGGCAGGAAATTTGTCTAGTTATCCATTTTTCACGTAGAAATTCAATAAAATCAAGCGAGGAATATTCTCCCCCTCCATCACATTGAAAATGCACCACATTGGATGAAAATTTAGTTTGAATCATGGCATAAAAGTTTCGAAATATGTGGGGTACTTCTGGTTTGTGTTTCATGAAGTAAATCCAGTTTAAACGTGAGTAAGAGTCAATGAATAAGACATAATATCTTGACCCAGACATGGAATCAATAGGGGCTGGCCCCTATACATCAGAAAAAATAGTTTCAAAAGGTTTGGAAGCCCTTTGATTTATATTATGGAAAGGTAAAACATGACTCTTACAAAGTCCACAACTTGAACATTTTTTGACACTTGAAGTAAGAGGTAAACTTGATCTTGGAATGAGACTATCTGTGACAAGTTTTTCAATGAAATGTCGACCACAGTGTCCTAGCCGACTATGCCACAAATCAGACTCCAAAAATTGGTTAGGGCCCCTTACTTTTGATTGAAAATGGCAAGAACTTGGCACTGATGACGCATTATGAGATAGAGAAAATGTCTTCAATCCTATATCAAAAGTGGATGAATCCTTGGGTAGACATTCCTTGAGGACGTACATATTCCCTTGACGCTCCCCTCTAGCGAACATTTTCTTCGTTTGGAGGTCCTTGACATAGACAGAAGAAGGTGTGAATTCAACAGAAGAGCTTGTATCATCAATGAGTTTAGAAATGGATATGATGTTCTTTTTGATATTGGGAGCAAGAACAACATTAGACAGTGATAGAGACGAGGATGACAATGGAATATGTGCATTTCCAATATGTGTAATGGGATGAGATTTTCCATCACCTGTTATAATGCAACTTCTACCGTAATGAGGGGATAAGTTAGTCAATTTACCTGCATTTCCTGTCACATGGGTAGCTGTACCTGAATCCAAGAACCATTCTCCCTGCTCATTTTGCTTTATAGTCATCTTTGAGAATGCAGTCATCAATAGCTGTTGCATATCTTCAGCGATGGATTTAGAACTTTGTCCTCCTTGTTTATAATCATGTCTTACCCCTTTGTTTTTATTTTGAGGATTAAACCAACACGGTGCCTTCATGTGTCCTTTCTTGTTGCACTGAAAACAAATTGATATTTTTCTTGAAGTATCCAAAGGAGATATACCTTGGTTATGTGGTGTTGGTAGAATGCCACGACCACCATGGTTGGAGTTCCCATGGCTCTTACCAAACTTTACATTCATAGCCAACACATTTTGGGAGTTCCCTTGATCAGTCCTTTCAATGACTCTTTTCATATTCATTTCATGTTGGAGAAGTTTACCTTGTAGTTCGTTGAAGGAAGGCAGAACATGAAGGACCTCAAGAGCTGTAATAAAAGCATGATAATCATGCCCAAGTCCATTCAAGGTTTGCTGCACCTTTTCCTTATCAGAAATGTTATTCTCTGAGGCAGCAAGTTGGTCTGCGACGGCCTTAATACGCCTCAAATAATCCATGATAGACATTGAACCTTTGCTCAAATTCTGAAATTCTTTTTTTAAGTACATAATTCGAGCTTCTGATATTTGGGAAAAGGTATCAGCAAGGGTTTCCCATAATTCTTCTGCAGTACAATCATCAGAAACTGAAAGTAACACTTGTTGAGATAAAGTGGACAAAATATACGCAACCAGACTTTGATCACGTCTCATCCACATAGCATGTTCAGGATTGCTGTCTTCATGAACAGCAATAACTTCTCCTGCCTCATTTTTTATTTCCTGTAAAACGGATATTGGTGGAGCCTTTGTTGAACCATTGATGTAAAACGGATATTGGTGGAGCCTTTGTTGAACCATCGAGATGTCCAAAGAGGCCTTGACTTCTTATGAAAGGCATGATTTGTCTTTTCCAGATCAGATAATTCTCATGGTTGAGTTTTTCGGTAATAAGGTGAGGAAGAAAACTTGAGGACATGCCAGAATGCGAAAGGTTTTCCATGACAGCAGAAAGGAATGGTATATAGGTAGAAGATGTGAGGGAAAGAAGACACGATATAACAAGATGTGTCCTTGGGTAAGCAAGAAGAAAAAGGAACAAGAATTGCGCAAGAGAAAAGTAAATTCAGGATAGAGACAAGATGAGAAAAGAGTTCTAACCAGATTAGACCTGTTTGGGCATTTCGTTTGGTAGAGATAACGTAACCTGGCGCTCTGATACCATGATAGAAATCTAGCACCAATATCTGTAATCAGAAAAAAGTACTCACGCAGGAAGATAGAGATAGATAGAGAGAGAGAGAGAGAGAGAGAGAGAGAATGAAAACAAGAAGAAACTGAGGAGAAGAAGTCGTAGCCAAAATGGTTTGCACGGCCTCTATTTATAATCCCATTTCCAGAATTCTAAGAGTCTCCAATCGTAGAATCCTAGGAGATTTCACAAGCTCCAAGGACATTAATTACATCATAGAAACCTAAGAGACTTCACATATTACAAGGATATTAACTACAACATAGAATCCTAGGAGACTTCATATATAACAAGGATATTAACTACAACATAGAATCCTAGGAGACTCTTCACATGTTACAAGGACATTAAATATCTTAACACATTTTACAAGGAGGTGGAATCCTAAGAGACTCCTCTTCAACGTGCTGGTGAAGGATTTATATTTTAACACTTACCTCCTGAGAAGCGGTTGGGAAAGGATCATGAGAAGGGTCCTGTCGACGTGTGTAGACCAGCGGAGGATCACGAAAGTTGGACACTACAACGGGAGAATCCCCAGAATGAGACTTGTAAGGACATGACTCCAAAGGAATAGGAGGAATAGGTAGTGGGTAAGATGACAATGACCTCTTCTCAGTAGAGGTAGGTAAGGAACTATAATAAGGCTGAGACTCAAAGAATGTCACATCCACACTGATATACTCCTTTTGAGTTAAGGGATCAAAGCATTTGTAACCTTTATGATTTGTGGAGTAGCCAATAAAAATACACTTAATGGCTTGGGCACTCAATTTAGCACGTGTGGGTCCAAGTATGTGAATGAAGCATGTGCAACCAAATACTTTGGGAGCTACTGGAAACAAGGAACGTTGTGGGTATACAAGTTTAATGGGATCCTTGTTGCCAATGGAGGATGAGGGTAAACGGTTGGTCAAGTAACAGGCAGTGAGGATGGCATCTCCCAAAAAATATGCAGGTAGATTAGTATGAAGCATTAGGGAGCGTGCCACATTTAAAAGTTGGCGATGTTTCCGCTCAGCTATTCCATTTTGTTGGGAGGTATGGGGACAAGTAAACTGAGGAGAAATGTCATTATCAGAGTAAAATTCATTAAGGTAGATGCCTTGAACTCAAGAGCATTATCAGTGCGAACGCTTTTAACAAGAATACCAAATTGGCTCTTTATTTCAATAATAAGGTTCTTGAGAGTACATATGACCTCAGACCTTTCTTTCAAAAGAAAATTCAAGTGACTCAAGAATAATCATCAACAATGACGAGGAAATAACGAAATCTAGACCTACTAGCAACTCTGCTAGGACCCCACACATCAACATGAAGAAGATCAAATAGTCCAGAACTGGACGAACTAAGACTTGATGAATAACTGCTACGGGTGTGCTTGCCAAGTTGACATGCCTCACACTAGAACGACTCTGGAACTGGTAGATGAGAAAGTAGGTGACAGAGCTTAGAGACAGATGGATGACCAAGTCTGAGATGCCATTGGAAGGAGGAGGACAATGAAAAAGTCGAGACGACTGCAATACCCACAGAATCAGACAGGAAGTAGATGCCCCCTTTCTCATAGCCTCTACCAATCGTCTTCCCAGTTTGCAAGTTCTGAAATGAACATACACCAGAGTCAAATGTAACACGACAATATAAATCATTAATCAATTGTCCAACTGATAAAAGATTAATGGGAAACTTAGGAGCATATAACACATTAGGAATTGTCATAGACTGAGAAATCTTAATATCTCCATAACCCATAATAGGAGACCATCTACTATCTGCAAGTCTCACATGACGTGTCTGAAGTAATGAGTGTAGCACGATAAACATAGAAGGCCTACTACAAAAGTGTCTCGATGCTCCTGAATCAATAATCCAAGTAGTACCTGTATCATGTGGAGCAGTATCAACGGACATAGCACTGTCTATCATAACTGTAGAGGCCAACGGTTGAGTAGATCTGTGTGCTAAAAACTCCTCATACTCTAACTTATTGATATTCACAGTCACAGTCTCAGGATTGGAAGAAGGTAAAGACCCCTCTACTACTGATGAAGCTGCCTGGATAGATCCAATAGGAGACTGTAATGAATTATTGTCGTGCTTAGATGCAACACCTTTTCCTAGGGGTATAGCGGAAGGACGACCAAGCTTATCCCAACATCTGTCTTCCAACTTAGGAGCATCTAACTTTACAGTAGAGCCATAAGAAAAGAGATTGTCTGTGTTCTTATGCTCATACTGCGTCTCTGTCTTGCCTTCAACGGCCATAGTTCACGACTTGACAATGTGATCTTAATCTGGTTGCACTGCGATACAATCAAGAGTATAGCATGCAGCAATCAACTTGAAAAAACTTAGGCAGTATATATATATATATATATATATATATATATATATATATATATATATATATATATATATATATTTTTTTTTTTTTTTTTTTTTTTTTTTTTTTCTCGCACCAAAAGCGGTCCTTAAAAGAATTTCTGTGAACTTGCTGCTCAGTGAATCAGTCCACCAATCACAGCAATCAATAAATGAACAAGAATATATGAACTTGTTCAAAACAGGCCACCAGGCTTCTACGAATCCACATATGCATATAAAAAAAACTTTGTTGTTCAAATCAGTCCACCAATCACAACAATCTATAACTGAACAAGAATATATGAATGAAGTTGCTGTTCAAAACAGTCCACCAGGCTTCTACGGATCCACATATGCATATAAAAAAAAACTTTGTTGTTCAAAATCAGTCCACCAGATTATAAAACAGACATTCAATCTGATAAAAAAAAATATACCAATGTTCAGCTACTCCACTTGAAGCCACTTTTCCAGAGTCATCAAAAAATATGATAAGAATATGGTCCACGTGCATTTAATCTTCCACGAGCTTAGATCTGAATAATAATGGAGTCCATGTGCTGCTATTCATCCACAAAGCTAGATCTGACTTACAACTTTCCACTGCAACTCCCACGCAGTTGCTTACGCTCCACTACATCCACGTTGGGGACCTAATCACAAATACCTCTCACATGTGATTAGGTTCCCCTTTCACGCTGCTTCACTAACTTTCAATCAGCAGAGAGAAGAGAGAAAGGAAGGATAGAGGAAAAGAAGAAGTGGGAAGAGATGGGAGAGGAAGAGGAGAAGGGGTCGCCGGAAAATCACGACAGCCGCCGACGGGGAAGGGTGGAGATCGCCGGCTCTGATACCATGTTACATCCGGCAGCCTTAGAGAGAGAAACGTACCTTCATTCACTAACCTTAATCTCCATAATAAAGAGATTAGGGTTGAAGAGAGATTTACAAAGTACATCAACAAAAAATAGAGAAATGTTTAAAGAGACCTCCTAACTATAAAATATTGCAAAGAGCCACCTAGAAACATAAACTCTTCTAATTCAACAAACATTGTGGAAGGTGCTATGTCTGTCTCAAAGTCAAATTCTTCTAGGTCTGTATCCCTAAAATTTGAATGATCCGAAGCAACCTGTAATATATAGAATGAAAAATAGAAAATATTAAACATAAAAACATAATGACTCTGATATAACACAAGAAAAGCAATAAACTGAAGTAACCAAACAAATACAATACCCATATTCTTTTCCCTTTTGTGCAAGAAGATGTAAATTAAAATGCAGAAAAACTAACTGCTCTGCATGCTTGGTAGTAAAGGTTTTCCTTTTGATATTATGCTTTTGAGAATTCATGGCTCAATTTCTCTCAACAGGATGATGTAGTAGGATGAGATAGTAATCTCATAGAAAGTTTTTGGAGCATGAGTATTTGTGGTCAATATGACACTCAAAAGGATTTTGTTCTTCGTCTTCTCTTGCCAAAACTGCATCTAAATGTCCAACCTTCAAGTACAAAAATGTTGCACGTTCAGGAGCATTTTCTTTTCTGATATAAGGTCTGAATAGTCTCTACATGGTAGTCTATTTTTAGATTCTTATAATCTTGATATGAAGGGACATGTCTTAGAGCTTCTCTTAGCCATTTCTTTGAAGTTAGAATGGTATTTTGGATTCAAATAATGAACTTTTTGTACAAATGCCTTTGTCCCATCTTGCTACTAATATTTAATGTATATGACAAAAAAATCTTGATGATCAAGTGTAATGTTTTTCTCTCATGCTTAAAATTTATAAATTTGATTTGCTCAATCATATTATCCAACATCTCATCAACTTTATGAAGCATGGGCTCGTCTTCATCAATTTCCGTCAACATGTCCCAATTGGGCTTTGTAAACTGTACAAGTTCTGGCAGTCTCCCACCCCAAGATCATCAAGAATGATGTTTTTACTTTTTAATCGCTTAAGCTTTTATCTCATGTTCAGCATGACAAAAATTTTAAGCTTTATCAGTCACCATGAAATCAATGCATTCTTTACTTTCTCAATTCTTTGCATTACAACAATGACAAAAACAATCTGTCTCAGCAACTGTTGGCCACTTCAATTTGGAAAAGCTATTAGATAAAGATAATGCATGTTGGTAATTCGCAATAATGTTTGTCACATCTCTTTTGAATGTTCAATCCATGAAAGTAACTCATATGCACCAAGATCTTCTGCTCTTGGTGCTTGTTGATTGAATATACATTTGGGGCTAAATTTAAAGTATCTGCTACTCATGGAGTCGAAAAGATCCGAGGAAAATTACTTTTCAATTTTAATTACATAAAAGAGCAGTGTCTTTGATGATCTGTATTACCTTATCAAGACCAAATTCTTTGATCACTTTACAAATGGCTGCCTCAAATGTTCAACATCTTTAGATTCTTCAGATGCAGCAACTATTCTGGAAACAGTTTCTTATCACATGTAACTGCAACAAAATTAACTTGTGGATGCTTTTGAATGTCTATTTGCTCACAAAAAGTAATCAATATACTAGTTGCATGCCATCCAAACTTTATATCAAAATTAAATCTTTTCCGTGTCATCTTTCTCATCTTCGAGAACTGATGTTCTTAGTCTTTTTAAACTTAGAGGCACATATCTAGATAATCTACAATTTTTGAGTGAGGTTACTGAACCTTTTCAATGAGGATTTCTTGCCATATTGAAAGGAATGAGGCTGGAAAAATAAATTCTTCTCATTTTTCAATTTGTTTATGCTCTTCCAAAAGTATTCTAACTTGTGTGTGGCACTTTACTCGTCAAGCTGGCCTTTTTCTTGTCTTTTGAAAACCATCATGCTTAAGAGTCATGGGAGCATTTCTTGCAATTCTATTGGTTCTATCTCTTTCCTTGAATTAAATCCCCATGTTCTTTCTACTTAAGTTCTTTAATGTATCTTCTATATTGTTCTTACATGCTCCAATTCGATAGTGTGGCATCTTTAATATATGCACCTTCTCTCTTGTGTGAGATCTAACGACAGAACCATCACAAAAAACTGCAAACAGAGTGCACATTCTTACCATCACTGGATGCATCTTTTGATACTACACTTGTTGCCTTCCAGAATGGTTGTTTCTCAATTGTATACACAACACTAGTTCGTGAGGCAGGTTTTCAAGTGCTAATATTCGCACTAGAAGAACCTCTATTAAAGTCTGAGAATTTATTTTCCTTTTCTCCATCAGTCGTCTTGCAAATCCTACCTTTGAAATTTCAAATTTAACTACGTTATAAGTAAAGCAATCAATTAAGAAGTTAAACTCATAACAATAATAATTAGAAAGAAATATAGCTTAAAGTGAGAGGATTACAACTCACGAACCAGAAAGGAGTCCAAAGGCTCCAATTCCCCTTACCTCAAACCAGAAAGGAGTCCAAAGGCTCCAATTCCCCTTACCTCAAGGGTCTTGGGCTGTGTTGGCATCAGCAATGATAGTGGGGCATTTATAGTGGTGCACTTTTCAAATTAAGAACTCTGCCCCAGCACTTGTAGACGCGAAATATGACTTGGTTATAAGTCTAAAATGCTACCTCTCTCTCTCAGAAGGCGTCAAAGCAAGAAAAAATCATCGATAGAGCGCACTAGATAGAGGTGGCCATGGAAAGGAAGAAAGGTGATTGGATTAGAGAAAGCATGTGGGAGAGCGAAAGACATAGAGAGGAGGTCGTCGGGGATAAGAAGCTGCAACATGAAACGTTGTGATGTCTCACAACAGAGCAAGTTGGTCAGAGAGAGAGAGAGGTCGTCAATAGAGAGAGCACTGGGGAGCTGGTGGTCGGAGAGATTGGGCGGGAGAAAGGTCGTCTATGTTTTACCAGAAAGAGGAGTTGATCGCCGGTGGTCAGCAATGGGATGCTGCGACTTGAGGAAACACATTCCCTCGCAGCGAGCACCAGAGAGTGATAGTTGTAGAGAGAGAGAGAGAGAGAGAGAGATAAGGAAGTTCTTTATGTTCTGCCAAAGAGAGTTTTTGGTTTCTGGCCTCAGTTCGTTGGTGATCGGTGGATGGAGGACACATGCTTGTGAGAGAAAGGAGGCAAGGCGATGAACTGATTAAAAAAAGGGTTCCATCAAACCCTCTTCATATTGCCGTTTCTTTCTAATTTAGACGAGGACAATTTCAGACCTCTCAGAAATGAACACACCCGACTTGCTGTTGACACGAGTCGGGTGTGCACCTGAATTTGGGCGAAAGAAGACTGGTTTCTGCTGGCCGTACCAGACAAGCACAAGTGTTGTATAGCCTTGCATCCAACTGAGAACTCAATAATACATGTGTCTTTGCTCATTATTTGCATTTTGCAAGAATTAATATATGGTGGCACGAATAGTTAACAGTTGAACTTCAAGGTACCTTCTCTAGGTGACTTGGAAGGTGCTGTCATAATTGCACCTCCAAGCCCATCTCGGTATTCGTCTGCTAACTAAAGGGAATATACTAATGGATGTGAAAAATTGGGAAGCTTCCTTTGCAAAACGAAACTAACAAAAAATATACTATCTTAACGATCTTTTGCATTTTGTAATCCAGTGTAAGTTCCAACACTAAGCCTTGGTTTAGGAACAATTGATCCTGACGAAGTGAATTGTTTGTCTTCATCAAGTATGTTAAGTTCTTCTAGAGGCGGGTGGTGGATTAATGTCATAGGCTAGTATGCCACTCTCGAGGCCCCCTTGGTAGTCGACGCACCTAAAAACCAAATTTAAGAGAATCCATTTTTGGAGACATAAATTACCGGTTTTCAGGGTAAGAAATGTATTGGACTAGAGAGGAATTGAGATCATGTGACTCCTTGTTTTGCACTCACTATATGGACCGTGCACTTGTGCTTGTTGGATTTCTTGGTGTATTAATGATTAATAGGCTAATGAGTAAACAGATGGCTTTCATACCACTCGGTAGCCGCACAATTGCAATGGGGCCATATACATTGTCAATTGATTTTAAAACCATTGATGAAAGCTTACAATGTAACCACCATATGAAATGGACACATGGTTAATGACATGACAAACAACTAGTTGGCATGCTTGGCTGCAGCTGGGCTTAGCGCTTATTCACCTCCTCCATGTCTCTAAGAGAGAGAGAGAGGCTCAGAGACTCCGACTGACCATGGCTGCTATATGCCCCGCACCCACCGTGCACCACCATGCTTGCAATAGAGCCCCCTTTTTTTGACGTGGACAAGGAAGAATAGAAAAGTATTGAGTTGTTGCATACTGCTCATTGACGGGGTCTCTATAATGGGCGCCTCCATTGGACGTTGAAAGAACTTGGGAGGAGAGGTTCCTTTAAAAGGACATGGTAGAAGAATGGCTTTTCCTCGTTGCTGCCACTAAATTGCAGCCATGGATGCCAATCCTCCAAAACATTGGCCATGATGGCGCATAACCTCTTAATCCCATCCTCTCTCTCTCTCTCTCTCCCTCCCTATATATATATATATATATAGGGAGAGAGAGAGAGAGAGAGAGAGAGAGAGAGAGGACTTCAAAGCCCCCAATCAGCCATGACGGGCTGTGATGTCATCCCTTCTTTGAGGTCCCAGGTCATGGCTTCTCATAGGTCATGGTTATGAAAGAGGCCTTTTCATTCTCTCTCTCTCTCTTTTTCCTTGACAAAGGGCACTTCCACCTCTTAGGAAGGAAGGGCCATGGTAAAATGATGTCTTCCCTCTTAAATCACATGGGTATTTTCGTATGGTCCACGTACTCATCCAAAGTGGCTACTTAGGCATACTTGGGTACTAAATAGAAACTGATATGAATTGCTTAAATTTACTTGATTTAGTTTTTTTTTAATCAGTTTTCATTTTATTTTTAGAGTTATTGTTCATTAAAATGTTTTTATTTTTATGTTGCTTTCATTTTTATTTTATTATGCTATTTTGCATATATTGCCCTACCGTACCCACATGTACTAAAGTTGTAGTGTCCATACCCATACCCATGTAACGTAGCTTCCCTCACTACATGTACTAAAGTTGTAGTGTCTCCCTCACTACTACCACCATATTGCAGCCATGGCTGCCACTTCTCCAAAGGACAGCACCCATTGCTACTCCCTTCTCTTTTTTTTTTTTTTTTTTGATGGATAGAGCATTCATATGAACTTTTGATTTAAATTACTTAAAATCAATCAATATACTTGTGATGACAAGTGAACTCATTAGAAACATTTAAATCAATCAATATGGATGTGATTACAAGTTAAACTGAATGAATGAACTATAATGGAGCAAATGCTTGACATTAGTCCTATTTGTATTTATGCAAACTTGTGACTACAATCATTTAAATCAACCAACATAGATGTGATGACATGTTAAACTCATTGGATCGACTATAATTGAGCAAATAAATACTTTAAATCTCATTCATATTAATATGAACTTGTGATTAAAATAATTTAAATCAAATAGTATAGAAAAGAACAGTAAATCAACTCATTCATTGTACTATAAGAAAGCAAATGGACTGCTGAAATTCTATTTGTATTCACATGAACTTATTACTGCAATTATTTATATCAAAGAATGTAGATGTTATTATATGTTCAATTGGTTGGATGAACTATAATGGAGAAAATGATTGGCTTTATTGCCACTTGTGTTCACACGAACTTGTAATTACAATTAATTAAATCTATCAATACAGATGTGATTACAAGTTAAGCTTGATGGATGAATTATAATGGAGCAAATAAATGACTAAATTTCCGCCTTATTCATACGTACTTAAGATTACAATCAAATAAATGAATCAATATAGATGTGATTACATATTTAACTCATTGAAACAACTATGATTGAACAAATGAATTGCTTTAATCTCATTCTTATTCATACGAACTTACGATTAAAATAATTTATATCAATGAATGTAGATATGATTACAAGTTAAAGTCATTGGATTAACTACAATGGAGCAAAAAAAAAACATAAATCTCATTCATTTTCATATGGCCTTGTGATTAAAATCATTTATATCAATCAACATAGATGTGATTACAAGTTAAACTATTCGATTGACTACAATTCAACAACTGAATGAGTTACAATTCAACAACTGAATGAGTTATCTCACTGGTATTCATATGGACTTGTGACTACAATTATTTAAATCCATCAATATAAATGTGAATACAAGTTTGACTCATTGGACAAAGTACAATTAAGCAAATGAATGACTTAAACCTCATTCGTATTCATACAAACTTGTGAATAAAATCATTTACATCAAATCATATAGATGTGATTACAAGTTAAACTCATTGGATGAACTAGAATTGAGCAAATAAATCCGTCAACATTCAACAAATTAATAATTTAAATGTCATTCGTGTTTATTCGAACTTGTGATTTCAATCATTTAAATTAATCAATATAGAAGTGATTACAAATTTCACTCATTGGATTAATTATAATAAAGCAAATAAGTAACTTAAATCTCATTTGTGTTTATACAAACTTGTAACTATAATTTAAACTCATTTGATTAAGTACAATTGAACAAATGGATGATCATCTTCAAGTTCAGTAGAACTACAAAAACTTTTGAACCAGATCAGAATAAGTGTACAAGGATTGACAAATTCATGCAAAAGCAATAAACAAAAGCTCATGAAAAAAAAAGAAGAATAAATAATCTTCATCTCTTAATAGTGAAACTTTTAACAACATTGCTATAAAAGCAAACAGTGAAGAAGATAAGAAAACTCCCAAAGAAAAAAGAAAAAGGAGACATATAAAAGTAAAATTGCAAAAGAACTACTGAAAACATTTATTGTAGGGGTTTGAATCTTATCCCATTATTTGGGTTGTGCAAACATAAAGTAATTACTAAAAAAATGCATTACTTTAACTGACAGTATCAAACCATCAATAAAAATTGACTTGCTGCATATTCACGTCAATAAAAGGGGAAGTTACTGGAAGAAAGCCCTAATGTCAATATAACTAGACCTATAATGATGAGCAAGAGCCGCCAGTGAATATAATATTTATTGATGAATGCAACTGTTAGTAAATATCTAGGATTTACTGATATTCTACAACCATTAGTAAAGGTTTGAATTTTACTAGTGTTTTTCGTTTTACATTTATTGTAGGGGTTTGAATTTTATCCCATTATTTGGGTTGTGCAAACATAATGTAATTACTAAAAAAAATACATTACTTTAACTGACAGTATCACACCATCAGTAAAAATTGACTTGCTTCATATTCACGTTAGTAAAAGGGGAAGTTACTGGAAAAAACCCTAATGTCAATATAACTAGACCTACAATGATGGGCAAGAGCTGCTAGTAAATACAATATTTATTGATGAATGCATCTGTCAGTAAATATCTAGGATTTATTGAGTAAATATCTAGGATTTATTGATATTCTACAGTAAACCATTAGTAAAGGTATGATACTAGTGTACTTTTTTGTTAGTAAATGTGGAAGTATGCTGACGTTGTTTGAATCTGTGATTGAAAGTTTCAGTGACAATGTTTATACTGATGGGCTGTGACTTATGCTAGTGATACTTATATTAACGAGTTTTTCTTCTTTACTGACACTTTCATCTCATTAGTAAATCTTTCTTTTTTGTATTGGAAAGAAACACATAGTTTACAAGGCTGAATTTAATCAATCAAAAGATTAATCTCTAATCTGACTATGAGATGTGAATCTTTCAACCAACTCTTAAGAACTAGAGTAAAATTTGAATAGAGACAAGAATGCTAGGCATCATTTGAAATGATCAAGAAATACCTTCTTGACCACCAATATTAAAGCCCTGCAGCTTTGGGAAAACCATTATTGAACTACATCATAGTCAATTATTCGCCTTGTGTTGGTTTGCTAGCACAATATAACGAAGGATATTGAATACAACATATCATCTATTATGTCAACATGACGTTTGTGCAATATGAGAAAAATTAATTCCACATGAAGAAAACTTGCTTGACATTAGTTTGAATGTGTCAGAAATTGAGACACTATCTATTGTCATGCGATGTTAAAATTCTATCGAAGTTAAATCCACTTAAATACATTATCGAACAACCATTCATATATGAGAGGATGGAAAAGTAGTAGGTTTTGTTTACATAGTATGATTTGGAATATATATCACATACATTAATCAAGAGACAAGCCATCACATATCAGGTGGCAGATTTCTCTCTATTAGAAAAAAATCTAAGTAAATGATGACTTTCCATAAAATAAATCACGATGATAGAACCATCTCTTTTTGTGAAACATGTACTTTGATGTTTCTATAAGCGCTACAAGAGCAAGCATTGGATTTCTTTTCATTACGCCAAAGAATGAAGTGATTTGTTACTCACTCAATCTGAATTTCTCTTGCATACACAATAGGACTGAATATGAATTCTTAGTTCAGGGGCTTAAAATGTTTCGCAAATTCAAAGTGCAAGAATTCACTTTTTTGGAGATTCTTCTATTAGAAGAAATTAAATTAAATGATAAAGTCATAATGATAGAACCGGCTCTTTTGTGAAAC
The DNA here is from genome assembly GCF_008831285.2 of Nymphaea colorata. Taxonomy (NCBI): domain Eukaryota; kingdom Viridiplantae; phylum Streptophyta; class Magnoliopsida; order Nymphaeales; family Nymphaeaceae; genus Nymphaea; species Nymphaea colorata. The sequence continues at coordinate 550,903 of NC_045149.1, forward strand.
ATGTACTTTGATGTTTCTAGAAGCACTGCAACAACAAGCATTGGAGTACTTTTCGTTGCACCAAAGAATGAAATGATTTGTTACTCTATCAAACTGAATTTCTCTAGCACGAATATGAATGTTTAATTTAGGGGCTTAAAATGTTTCATAAATTCAAAGTGCAAGAATTCACTTTTTCACATATTCCCTCATAGTTGTCAGCTAGGCTATAATGGTTTATAACAAGTCAAAGATTAAAAACTAATCCCTTATCAAGAATTTGAAACATCCCTCATAAGATAATTTGAGGAATACCAACTTTCACCTATCAAATGAGAACTTAACCTAATTGCTATGATTTGGCTAGGTTAAGTTCTAGCATCACATTCAAACATGAAAAGTCGATCAGATCTTTTGAAATAGGTAAACTCGAATAACTAGCATATATCCACAAGAGATGTCTCACAAAGAGAAAAAGGTTATAGGACACATGTCTATAGTTATTTTATTATTGCTAAGGTTCTCTACATAAGTGGTTCAATTGTTGAGGATAGCAAGATACCAAACCCTCGTCAAACAAATTGTTAGAACATGATGCTATTGACCCACTATGCAAAAGGGTTGCCATTAATTTTTCAAGAAGTGAATTAAATGTCAATTGCTTGCACCATCAATTCATGCTCCCGTAGCATAACTCAATTCGGTCAGCTCGGTCAGCTCAACTTGACGTGGTTGGTGCAATCAATCCACTTGCTTCAAATAGACATAAGTATTTTCTAGCAACTACTAGCTATTTCATCAAATGGTTGAAACAATCACCCTAAAAATAATTGAAGGATGACATAGGGTGCCTTTCATCCACAAAAACTTTCTATGCAAATTTGGCATCCCTATGACATTGTTTCAGATAATGGCACTCATTTTATATAAAATGTGCAATCTCTGCTATAATTATCAAGTACAACTCAAATAAAATTTTGATTCAAACATTAGAAAGAATTCTTCAAATAGGTCAAGATTGACATAAAAAATTTCATGATGCACTGTTAGTGTAGCAAATTACTATTTAAACAACAACAAATGCAACATCGCTATAATTGGTGTATAGCATGGAAATTATCCTTCCATTTCCCATCCAAAAGCCTGTAATGGAGTTCACTGCTCTCATTGAACTTCTCATCCATAAGTACAAGTGAGGAAGATTAACACAACTCGATCTCCTTGATGAAAAAGGCTACAAGCAATAGAACATAATGAAGCGACTTGCAGTAGAGTGACTTGGGATTCTACCGAATTTGTCATTGAAACAAAATTTCAAGTAAATGACAGTTCTTAGATCTATCGCTCCTCTCAAGAGTAAGCCTAATGGCAAATGAGTACCAAATTGACAAGGACCTTATGTTATTAAGGAAGTCTCACCTTGCAATTCTTATTGGCTAATTGATGCCGACATGGTTGAAATCTTTGATCCAATCAATGCATTTTACTTCAAGGAATTACAAGCTTAAGTGTAATCACAAATCAAAATTGCCAACTTTTGAAAAATAAGTTCTCCAACAAATGAATGCCTTTACATTCTCCCCAACCTTTTTACCCCATCCTTTGGAGCATCGATGCTGAGAAAAAAATTCAAGAGAAAGGGATCTGCCTATCAGTGTGAGGTCCAACCATTCTTGCCTCCTTTGACAAAGGTAATAAAAGATTCATCAATTTCAGCATATTCTCTTTTGGGAGAAAATAAGATTTGAATTTGAATATGATTTTAGAGCATTTTGAGTTGTTGATTAATATCATGGAAGATCTAGAAATATATAAAGAAAACCAATGACTAAAATATTCTCAGGGTGTCGGTTTGAATGAGATTAGAACTTTCTCTAGTTCCATGGAAGATAGCCACTTTGTGGCTAGAAATTAGCATTTCAATAGTTCAAACTTTAGAGTTTTAAGATAAATTTTATGAAAGTATGGTATGATCTTAACAATATACGTGCATTTCATACATGTATTACTGGAATTGATAAAGTTTTAAGATGAAATATTGAGTGATCTTATATTTTTTAGACTATGAAGATCTAAATGAAGTTCTCTTTCTTTAAAATCAGTTTGGAAACATGTTCCAACCTAACTTTAAAAAAGAAAAATGATTTTGAATAAGAGGTTATACATGCATATATAATATAATATATATATACACACACGTATCTTACCTCTCAAAATGAGATATTTGACAAGGGACTACTTAGCTTATGACCCATGAGGATTCATAGCGGGGCTCTTTAATGTAGAAAGATTGAAAACTAGTTTTTAATCTCCTTTCCCACCTTTAATCAACTAAATCAAGATTGCATGAATCAAAATGGCACAAAATGGAAGGAAACAAGAGAATAATCAAACTTGTTTGTCTATGATTTCGCCTTGCATGAGTGAATCACATTCATAAGAATGTATCTATCTATAATCATATATGTTGCAGCAAATATAAATTACTCTCTCACGGTGGGATTCACTCATGGTGAGGAGTTAAAGATGGTTTAGGCTATCTATTTTGAAATGGACTTGGCCATGAGACCCTTTTCAAAACTTTTCATGGGTTCTTTTTTTAGAAAAACCAATTTATGCACGTGTTATTTATTAAAATATACATTGATCGTAGCTTTTCTTAGTTGGACATTATTCCCAGCTATAAATAAGAATGAAAATGAGTCAATGCCAACATGATGTGATGCTTTCATGCATTGAAGTTGGTTCCATTGAGTCTTTTGGTCTTGGCTAGTGCTAAGGCTCCCACTCTAGAAGTCATTTTGGAATTTGACAAACGTGGCTTTGATACCAATGATGGAGTTGTAGTAGCGGAACGACGCCTTTGTTCAGACATGTCCCCTCAGCAAGTTCACTACCAGAATCTCCAGAATGTATATGCGAGCATCAAGTTGCAGAGGCAACAATGACTAAAAAGGAAGAACACAAAAACCAGAGGATTGTAGATATCCTGGTTTGCTTATGTGAGGCATCGATTAGGGCAAAAATCAATTCAGATACCTAGATGGTGAAGTGCTTAATAAAATATTTAAATATTTATTTACAAACCAGTTTGCAAGTTTATCTTGTTACTGTGAGTGGCCCCCTCACAGTTAGGAGATGGAAGGGATAGGGCACATGGCCACTATCCAACAACCTGCTGCTAGGAAACTTGGGTACCCTCATTTTAATATGTGTGTATTCTTCTGTCCGCTGACCCTAAGGTCATAGGTATTCTTTGGCCGACGACTCGATAGTATCCTCCCTAAGTTCTGTCTGACCTCAGCAGAGTTCTCTGCCTGGATCCTTCATTTGCATCGTCTATAGCAGCGTCGACCAGAAGGGGTGAACAAGTCAGGCCTTCGATCGCCCTTCTGGGCACCGGTGGGTTCGGTCGAGCCTTTCCTCAATCTCTCATTTTTAACCTCCCATACGCTCAACATGTTCCCAAGCCCCGGGTTGCCTTCAGATGGGCCTCTGATGTGTGATCTCGCCTGGCGACTACAAGACCCCTCGGCATCCTCTTGGCACCTGACAACAGCAATTGGTGTGCAAAGCAGAGGAGCAGTACTCTGCTTCCCGGATATGCTGGACCTTGCTGCAGTCGGCAAGACATTACTTTCCCCCTTGTAGCCGTGGGAAGTTTGGGCCTCAGCCTACGGGCTTGGACGTCTGTGACTAGCCTTGGTTGGCACTGGACTTCCGGTGCTAGTCTTAGTCGTAGGGTGGTGTGCATGTTAGCTTTGGTTTGTATGTGGTTGTGGAATGCTGAGTGAGGTAGAAATTGAAGCATTCTATAATTCTTAAGACCTTTTTCTTTTCTGTAGTCTCTGTAATAGGTTGTGGGCAGGGATCATTTGTACCGAGGGTATTTAGCCGGGAATCCTGTCCAGTAAGGATAACCTCCTCCATTGTAAAAGCGTCTGCACCCAGCCATAGTCGGCATCCTAGGGAGGAGTCAATCACCTAGCCACTTATCCCTTGCCAGATGCCCACCACCAAAGGCCACTGGCCGGACACAAACTAAGTAGTTGAGCTAGCTGACAGTGACAAGCATACATAACTCAAGGTTGATTGCACAATTGAGGCCAGTGACAGAGCTAGAATTTTTTTTGGCTGTGGGGCGTATACTAACTAGTGGAAAAATTTGCATAGATACTAAAGATAGGGGTTAGAGCAGTGCAAAATCTTCAACTGCACCCATATATACCAACCCAATGTAAGGGACATTTCAGTCAATTTAAAAAAAAAAATGGACAATTTAGAGATTTTAAAATGAACTATATTTCGTGGTGTTTGTTGTGGGGCTCGACTCAAGTGGCAGTGGCAATGCATGGTGTTTGACTGGGTTTCAAGGGGAGCTTTAATGGGAGGTAGCTCCGCTACTTATCGTGGCCCATCCTGCCAAGGGAGAAAGGTCAAAGATCAATCGTGTCCCTGATTGGCTGAGCAGCCATGGCCAACCTTGCCAAGGGGCACGACTGGCAAGCGACTACCCTTGGTGGTGGGTGGTCTGTCGTCCACATTTTAATTGGACTCGGTCGCCAACTACTTGTGTCTATGGCTGAACGTTTTGAATCGTGAAGCAAATTAGTTAACCAGCTCATAATAAGTTCTTATGCATACCAAACTGTTAGCTAAGATTTTTTTCCTCCTGAGGGCACTATACAAATTAAAATTTTTGGTTATATTAACCAATAAAATTTAATTTTCAAAACCAATTTTAATTTTCAAAATCTTAGAGCCCAAGCTGGTTTGAACAAATGCCGACCCTTGTGGGAAACACATTGGGCTATCTATCTCATACACACCTTCGGTTGGGAACCTTTTTTAATCGACTGTTATATTTTCTTCCAGTTATATCCTTGTTTCCGTTTGGAAACGGCAAAGTATATGAGATAAAATTTTGTTAGAAATTAAAGAATATGCAGGAAACTGCATATAACATGATACTCGAAAATAGTACTCCTTAAAATAAACAACATTTAAAAATATAGAATGGAAACTTTTTCAAATGTTGCGTGCGACTTGGACGTACTTTTAATTAATCCTGTTAGAAAAAGTAATTGAGCAAAATAGAAGTAGTCCACAACAAGTTTAAAATTAATACTATTGTGAAAATTTCTTTAATTATTTTGTGGGATCGGAGGAGATGCGTATAATCTTTGAATGATTCTCATATCAATCGAAATCCGAGGCTCCAAACAATATCGTTTTTGTCGTTGCGAAAAATAAAATACGAAAAATATAAATTTATGACTATGTGAAGAGCCCCGATGAAATTTTTAGAACCGGCACTTCCTTTTTGGCAACAATTGACAAGGAATATGCTTTTATTACAAAGTCATCTTCTTGCAGAGTTTTTATTTTCTTTTTCCTACTCTCGGGACCACTCTCTTTCTGTAGATCAACATTAAGCGTGCTTCTACATATATGTAAAAGCTAAAAAGAACGTTAGTTACTATTATCAAAATTAGCCATCTAAACAAGAATTTCTCTTTCTCCTAGATGGCCACCCTTTTATATATGTATTGTTGGGACCACCACCATCAATTTCATCAAAATGAATTAAAATGCACATCTCGATCCAAAAAAGATCGAGCATGAAAAAACAATTAATGTCCGATTAAAAAAGTGGATCAAATTCGGATTTAATGAATGACATTTGATCAAATTCGAACATACATAACTATCTGATCTGATTCGAATAAGAATTCGGATCAGATTCACTTTTAGACAAATATATTATATCTAATGCTATTACATTTTAAAAATTGACAAAATCTGGTTCAAAGTTTGGATTTGGATATTAATATAAAAATCGGATTAAGATCAAATTCAGCTTGTAAAATCAGATTTCATTCCTATTTGAATATGACTTCTCTTTATTGGAAATTCAAATCTGAATACCTGAACATAAAAAAAAAAAAAGCGGATATGATTAAATGTATAACCACAACCATATCAAATCATGAGCCACATTTCAAACTTATCTATTGCCATGTTCTTTTTCCTCATCATGATCGCATAAGCGATTAAGCAGAACAAAAGGCAAGAAAAGAAAGGGAAAAGAAATCAGAAAGCACATTGATCGTTCCCATTTTCGACTCCTATTTAGTTAGAGACCAAGTAATTAAAAATCATCACCATAGCCCAAGTCGCCCTCCACTTTCTCAGCAGCCTCCTCGGCGATCTTGTCCTCCACGTAGTCGACACCCTCGGCCAATGCCAGCCCACCCAATACGCCCGCCACCGCGCCCACCGCCAGCCCCGTTCCTACCCCGTACTTGCTTCCCTTTGAAGGCGCCGAAGCCGTCGGCGCACTCCCATACCCCGAATCGTATCCTCCGCCGTAATACTGCGGCTGCGGTGGGGCGGCACCGTATCCGCTTCCATACGCACAGGGATATCCGTAGGGAGCCGGAGGCGCGCCGTAGGGAGCCGGCGGCGCGCCGTAGGGAGCCGGTGGCGCTCCGTAGGGAGCCGCGTATGGGTAACCAGCAGGCGGCTGGTAATCCCTGGTGGCTTGGCCATAAGGCGGCGCGTATGCACCCGGTGCAGGATAGCGCATCTCGCGGACGGTGGCGCGGACGATGAGTTTGCCCTGGGGCCGGCCGGACGGGCGCTTGAGCTTGAGCGTCGTCTCGTACGGCTCGCTGAAGCCGACCTCGTCGACGATGTCCTTGAGGGGAAGCTTAGCGGATCCGACGAGCGGCTTGGTGTCGCCGGAGGAGCCGGCGTGGACGACGTCGATGTGGAGAACGGCGTCGTCGAGAGGGGCGCCGCGGAGGGGGATGGTCAGCTTCTCGTTCCAGGCGGGAGAGGTGTCGCCCTCCTCGTCCGCCCTCGTGGTCAGCTTCGACGACGGGTCGATCCAGGCGACCACGTAGGGTTTGAGATCGCCGTTGCGCCAATTGACGTTCTTGAGGTCCTTGGCGGAGGAGAACGTGATGTCCAGCTCGAGAGGGTACGCCATTGAAGGGAAAGGGAAGGAAGGAGATGTGCTTGGGAAAACGAGCAACGATGAGGGTGAGGTGGTGGGATGGGGAAATCAGGCTTTATATAAAGAGGGGACAACCGGTCGAGATGCTGCTTTCCTGGCTTGCGCTGGACACTCTCGTCAGTCCCACCGTGAAAATTCACCTTGCCCCATTGTTCTTTTAAGATATTACCTTAACGCAGCTGCTTGTAGATGTATAAAATATAAAATGGATTGCTAATTTATTATCTTTTTTGGAAATAAGTCATTACAATTTGCAACAAAACAAAATCAGGACTTCCATTGTAAAATGTTCACAAAGTAAACCCCGAAAACTTTTTAGAACAACCAAGTTTCGTTCTAACGGTTTTTATGTTGTAAAACGTGACGTCAAAAAATATGTTCTAATTCAGGTTTTGTAAAAATGCGAATTATGGATTTTTAATTGTTTAAGTGTAATAAAACATTACTATGATTTGTTTTTAACAAATTTAAGCCAAAAATATTAAAACATATATTTATTTTTAAAAAGAGGAGCAGTTTCCGAGACCGCGTATAGCAGAGATATTGTCTGATAAACTTTAAATGGCGGTGCAAAAGGGCATTCCATCATCGGCGAAACCAGTAGCGCTTCGTAATTTTATTGCCAAGGCGTCCCTTTGTGAACTGGTGGCGCACCTTTCCTCAGCCCGGACCGCCACGTGGCGGTAGACTGGTGAGTGGTGACAACCGGTTGTTGACTTGATTGCAAGGACGTAAGAGGCAAGGCATATTCGAGAAAGGAGAACCGTCCGATTCTCTTAAATTTCCTTTTGAAAGTGACATGTGTTAACCAACACGGAGTGTACACGGGGTATCTGCTTTTGCTTTCAGATTACCATTTAACCCAACTTGCCTTGCTCGAGTGATCAAAGAAGACTTTTCCGGTCGCTCTAGAAAGGGATTTTTTCTTGTTTTGCTCCAACTTTAGTTATAATTTGAAAAGCCCGAAGTATTTGGAAACCATGTCTTGCATGCTTTTTAATGATCCCCGTTAGTTTGAAAATGGAATTTTTTTTTAGCAAAAAAGGTAAAATTATAATTTAATGATAAAAAAATTTTACTTCGAGTTTTTATTTTACAGATTTAAAATAATTAAGTCTTTCTTTTATAAAAAAAAAAAAAGTTACGAAAGTTAAAAAACAAAAACACGAAAACGGATGTCCCCGAACTATAAGACCTTCGATTCCAAGTCACAAGGTAAAAAAAGAGTGACGTCTAAACGCTGGATCTACGTACGATGAAGACTTATATATTTGTCATTTTCAGCTGCACTAAATGCATCAAAACCAAAATTTTCGCATAAATCTGCCACCAATCTGATTTACTCATACCTCCCCATGCTGTGAAAAGGAAATCATTGAGATCAAAAGGGAATATAAACTATGAAGGCCTGTGACTACTTCATATTTGAAATCCATGAATTTAACGTGAATCTGACTCGGCATAATTTCCCTAATGTGGTAAAAGATTCACTCTAAAATCCATGATTTATCAAAATAATGGTCTTATATTAGACCTAAGATCCACACACAAAGTCTTTGTTTTACTTTTGTACGTTGAAAAAAAAAAAAAAACTGATTTAAGAAGGGAACGGCCTGATCTTAAATGTCTGGATCTCGAATATGGAGGATTTTAGATCAGAGACAATTTAGGGTGCTTTGCTTTGTGGTTCTTTTTGTTGTATTGGACTCATTATTTAGACAAAAAAGTAAATTGTAAAGCAAGAGAAAACATGACTATGATATTCACATTTATTCTTATCTAAGGTCCAACGAAAGAGAATCTCAGGTCCGCAGATCTAAGATCATTGGGGATATTACATCACCAAGGATCTCAAATACTCGATTTAAGAAATGCACCATAAGCATACCTCTATATTTGTTGGCCGTGAGCTATCACAAGTTACATGACTACGAACAAAGAATATGAGTGTTTGTTAAGTCAATTGCTGAATTAGTAGAACAACGTGAGTATAAACTACTATCAAGCCTGAAATTCACGTTTCAAGTTCTATTTGACGAAAGCAGAGTGTATAACTATAATTGAATTCTTACACTGATTGTTCTCATAAGCTTATATGAACTGACTTAAATTTAGAGCTACCTCATGTGTTTGCACCATTCACCTAGAAAACTAAGCACACGCAACAAGTACATGCTTTTTTCTCCATTTAACCTTATAAACCGGGAAGAAGCAAGAAGTTTTTTCTCCTATGGTAAGTTGAAAATTTTCAAAGAAATTAAAACAATTCTTTCTTGGCCCATCAAGGAAAAGGAAAACTATCTATGCATACGTGTAAAATTATCCAATCATAAGAACTTTAGATTGCATTAAACTTGGTCACATATATACACATTGATCTGTTCCGGCGCACGATTTTGAAGACAGCATATTATCAGAAAAGTGGAGAGCAGGTGGTAAGAGGAAAATCATAAATAAAGATCTAGAATCAACCTGCAATCTGATGTTTAATTCGTTCCTCTAACGGAGAGGTAAGAATGGTTACCACATGGTTTATTTGAGATTTTTTTTCTCTTCTTTTGCTGTACCAGGAAGGCAATGGCTTTGATCTACATATTAAAAAAAGCCAGAAACCTTTCTGGATTGTAAAGTCCTCCAGTGTGCAAAAATACTCAAGAAGTACGAGTTGGTATTGACCCCGTTTAAACTTGAGGATGATCTTCCTCATGAATTACGGACCAAGAGTTCATATTTTCTCCTGCAGGTCCCAAGTACATAAATCTTGTACAGCCAAAATTGATTTGGGTTTTCTTTTCTACTAAAAAAGGAAAAGAAAGGCACAAGCAGGCATCCTAAAACCACTTAAAAAAACACAAAAAGTTTATTTATTCTCATTATTTAAGGCAGTTCAATTTTGTAGACAAGCTGGTCCATGATGCTACTAGTGCTATTATTGATCACCACCATTCATTATTAATATCGTAAATAGGGTTTCGTATGCACTCCTATGCTGCAAGGCTTTTAGAAGCAATCTCATAGACGTTCTCTGACAGCCCATTGGCACAGACAATTTTCTCTAATTGAGCCTGCAATTGGAAAAAAATGATATATCAAAATGAGTGAGAAAAAAAAAGGATAACCACATTGAACCAATAGATTGCTCACATCTTCAAGTTGTCGAAATGCTTAATTTTAAATCTCAAGCATCAGCGGAAAATTTTGACAACAGAATTTTTTCATGGAAGCACAGTTTAGCACATGTTGCACATTAAATCTACCTTCGCAAGTGTCTGTCGATCCTTGTCATAACGCTTCCATCTTGAGAATGCAGATACCATGCGTGAGGCAACCTGCAAACAGCACACATAAACAACTAATTGCTAAAAAAAAAAGACCGCTATAAATACCAAAACTTCTTCCTGTTTCGTAACTTTTCTTGCCTCGAAGCACAAGGTTCACCAAAATGATATGGATACAGACCTGAGGATTTAGTTTGTCAAGTTGTGTGACAATATCTCCCAAGAACTCATAACCAGAACCATCCTTTGCATGGAAGTTCACAGGCGACCCACAGAATCCACCAATGAGAGAATAGACCTAACATCCAAATACAATGTTCTCCAGAATAAAACAACTGAACGGGTAGGTTGCAAAGTTTGTACAATTAAAATTCAAACAGGTTCAAATGCACAAGTCCACATAGATTCAATACCAAACTGAAAAGGAAAAAAGTAGCTTCTCTGCATCCAAATGCTATTAAGTATTTATGAGCAAGAAACCGCTTGAACCTTGTTGGGATTACGAAGATCGAAGGCTGGGTGGTCCAACAACTTCTGCACATTCTTCACATTCCCAGGGATGTCAGAGACAGCTTGGAGAGCAAGCCATTTATTCACAACCTACAGAACAGGAATTCTGTTAGAATTCTGCAAGCTCTCTCTCTCAACAAACAACCTATACTAGCAACATTCTACGAACAGAAACAAAAAGGATCTCAAAGTTCTGCAAAAATTTTTCAACAATTCGATATTCAAAATAATATATATATATATATATATATATATATATATGGTTATGACTGGTAAGAAATGGATGACCTGTACAAATGATACAGAGTTGCCACCATGTAAAAGGTCATTTCCATACCTACAAAAAGCTCTAGAGGCATTCAAAAAAGTTATTGCCACTTCCACTGCAGAACACACACCTTGACTGCACTTCAAAATCACAGTTAAGGAACCATATGGTCATTGTTTCCTTTTGGCTTCTAAACTGTCATTTTCTTTCCATTCCAGCATCAGGACACCAGGACAGGATGCAGCCAGAATACCAAGCACGTAGACAACAAACAAAACATCATCAAGTATCTTCTGGAGACCACATACGGAGGCTTTTGCAGCCATAGAAACTGTCTTGACGTCCTACTTTAGTCATCAATTTGGGAAAGGCAATTCATACAGTCAAGAAAAAAGGACATTGTTATTAAATCTTTTTTCAAAATTTCAAACTGAAATTTTATTCTTGAGCATGCAATAGAACCATAATGAGTATTAACAGCAGAGAACCCAATGAATTTCCTATTCATGGCCAACTAAAATTTGCATATCATAGTTATCAGAATGAACAATAAATTGATAAGGTACTCTCTCGACAATGAAAATTTCCAAAAGAAAGAACAAATAAGCAAGGTGTTAGAACCCCAGGTTTTCATAGGTCAATAACATATAAAGAACACTTACAAGTTAATCAAGACAGCAAAAAAGAAAAAAAAATCCAAAAAAGCTTAAAATATATAACACCCTTAAAATCATGAAAATTTTCAATATAGCATCACTTTTGAAAAATAATGTCGTTTTTGCATTATTATTCTACTTGAAAAATATTGTTGTTTTTTTATCGTTATTCTACTTATGTAAGTCGTAAGATGACATTTGAAAATCAATTATGTCTGAATCAATAAAAAAACAGAAAAGTTCAGACGAACATGAAAATACTAACCAAAAAATCATGTTCCCACTTCTTATAGAAGTCTGACAAAACCTCATCACGAACGTCACCAGGGTTTTGTGCTAATGCTGCTAGAGCTGCAAACTGCTCAGTCATGTTAGTTGCATTTTTGTATTCCTGCCGAGCCAATTCTGTAAGCTCCAGATCGTTCAGAGAAGCAAGATACACTGCATGACGAGGTAATTCAGAGTTGAAATATATGATAGAACACAACACACACAAGGGAGAACACATGGACACAGGCACAAAGCACACACTCATGTAGGTAAAAAATACAAGCATACATCAAGAAGTGCACGTAATAAATATGATTGTGGAAATAGCGCGACTGAACTGTAGGCAAGAAACATATGACCTGACCCAACCTCAGCAATCTGTTCAGCATGCCCAACTTCAATAAATTCCTTGGATTGTGTTTTCAAAACAAAATATGATACTCTGGTTGTAAAAGTTGGAACATCTATGGGGCATTCGTTTCTCTGAGTGCTGGGAAAACCACATCCCGCACTGACAGCCCTGTAGATTACATATTTGGTCTCTGAAGTTGCCAAAAGAAATAGCATTTTCAACTCCACATATATATACATACGTAAACATATATACACACATGCATATATATATATATATATATATAAGAATGAAAAAAAATCTCGAAGTCTTGATATGTATATTGATTTTGTGAGCCAAGAAAGTTAAGAAAATATTTAATTTTTAAACCTTATCAAATCTAATTTATGCATCTTATGTTCATGAATTTTTTTTAAGCCTCATAAATGTTAACATATTTCCATCCATCAATATTATTGGATTTACAAAGAGCAGCAGTTACAGTGCTTGAAAGCAAGGAGGAAGATAAATTGGGAGACATGATTCTCTCTATCTCTCTCTTATATATAACACAAAAAAGAAGATTGATGGAATGGTGTGCCCCAACTTTTTATGTCCCTGCATTATCTGCCCTAAAACCATTTGGTTAAGTGATCAAATAAGCAAAATAAGTTGCTAAATGTGGTCTACATATGCTTAACAAAGAAGATATTTTTTTAAGCATATCATTTCAAGGTGCAAAAAGAATGATAATGTGCATAAAAAATCAACAGCTCATAATGCATGACAAGAAAAACATGATGATTCATTTCCAAATATAACAAGGAAACTATGCTCAATTAAATAAAATGAAACACTGTCTTTCAACATTGGGCACAAACGAACTTAGGAACATTCACCCTCTTGCAATATATATATATATACATATATATATATATATATATATATATATATATATATATATACTTATTTATTTATTTCATGCCAAGTGTCATATACCCCACTTTTTTCTATGTCCATGTGTTTTGTGAAACTAAATGCATGGACTAATTGATCTCCATGAGCAAAAATACAGGAATCAATTTTGAGTTTACGTATAGGAATTTATAAGCTAAAGAAGATCAAGAGTTGATATTATGTTTTCGGCTATGTCACATGGGTGTGGGTATGATATGGGTACGGGTACGACGATACAGGTATGGACATGGCAATTTTGAAAATTTTGGATACACGGATACGGCAAATTTTATATTCTCAAAAATAATAAAATGAAAAAAAAAACATTAAATTAATAGTTCACTCTTAGAAGAAAGTTTTTTTTATCATAAAAGTGCTGAGTATTTGAAAGGATTGTTCATGGTGGATGCATCACAAAAAAATGATAAAATGAAAAAAACATTAAATTAATAGTTTATTTTTTGGCGTGTCCCACCCGTATCCCATATCCGGATACGCGTGTCCGCGTATTGGACATGGGTACGTTGGCTAAACCCACGTATCCGTGTGACAGAGGTGTACAGGAACCAAAACAAAGGTGCAAACTCCAATTTATGTACAAGAGTTTGTAATCTGTTTGCCAATTTATTTATAAGATTCGATAAGCCATCCGTTTTCAATTTATGTACAGGTTTTTATGAGCCAAGGAAGCTCAATAGTTGGTTTCTAAACTTATAAATCTGACCTACACATTTACAAAACATGGTTTTCATGCCAACTGCTAGGTTTTGAGGTATAGAGACCACAAACATATGGTTAATTTTGTGACAAACATGACCATAAATGTGAAAACAGATAGTGTGTTACACTCATGACCGTCATGCTTTAATTTTCCTATATAAATGGGAAATTCGAAATATTTCAAGTCAGATTCTCTAAGCCAGATTAAGCAAGCAAACAATTAGAGAGGATGAGCATCAACCAACATGGATGTGTCATTGTCGCGGAACCATTGCGAGTTCATAGATAAATGCAGAAGTCTAAAAATGATAAAGAAGACCTTTCATTGACATGATTTACATTGCTGGTGCCACCCACAGTCTGAAGGACATTAATGAATACTACCTGTGAATGCTACCTGGTAATTTATTGTCAGGATTTCCTAGAGTATCTTGTGTAGGAGAAAAAGCAAAAAAAAAAAAAAAATGCAACACCACTTATAGCTTAAAAGTATGGAATACCTACCCAGTGCTGTATTCTTCAAGGCACGTCTTGCCATATTCTTATGGTTGAACACATAAAGTTCTCGGCTTGTGTTCTCTTTGACCTGACCATTTAAACTGCAGGTTAATATTCATAGAATATAGAAAGAAAGGAAACCAGAAAGCAATTCAGGAAGAGTTTCCTGATCCTTAGATAAGTTCTCAGAAAAAAAAGAGGAAGAGACGAAGAAATTGCTGAAGACCATTGGTAGACCCAAATACCCATCGGTCGCCATTAACTAAAATAACTTTTTTGACCTGTGATCAGGGGGTGCAAATGAATTAGATAAAGGGACATTGGCAATTTTTAGCTGTACCAGATCAAATTTGAACAGACTACTCAATGTACATCAAGGATCCAAGACTGATCTGTTTATGTTCTTTCCTGCAATGCTTGACAGTTTGGGGGGGGGGGGGGGGGGGGGGGGGGGGTGGGGGTGGGGGTGTGTGTTGGGGGAGGGGGGGTTGTGGAGGAATAACATTTTCATATGGCTCTTAATTCTTAAGTAGTTGAGAAGCATTTTAAGTTTAAACGTTAAAATTAGTCTTATTCTTCATGTTTTTACAAACCAGTTTAGGTCGCTTACCACAATACAAAACTTTGCATTAATAAAGTTGGGGATGCCTCTCGTTCAACAGCCAGCAATTGGAAGTATTAGGAACCAGTTTAGTTTATCCAGTTTTATCTTTAGTCATCTCCTGTGAAAAATCCATCCAGTTCACATATGCATTCTTGACTATAATTGTATTTGATGTCTTAAGAAACTACAATTACTTGAAATAGGACTATTGTTTTATTGTGTACCTAAATATCATGTCTCAGTTCTTCTAAATCTTTCCTATGTTATTTTCACATAAAAACCACAATCTTTATGATAGCAACTGGACTAATCAGAGCATGATAAACATTGAACAGAACCTGCAGACATGCTGGTGGAGCAACAGGAGATGAAGAGATTGCTCCAAGGAAATGCTAAGCAAAATCACCGTGCAGCCCTAGTTCAGCTGCAGGCATCAAAAGGAGCTTTGCATCACCACCTCTGAAAGGAGCATTACTGTCAGTCATGTTGAGAAAGGCAACCTAAAGCTTGGCATGGTCATCACCTTTGGACCACTGGATTGACCATTGAAGTTAGGTTGTTGAGATGCACCATGAAGCTCTTCGGGAGGCCCTACCTAGAAACGATGTTGGCTTCAATGTCAAGAATGTTGCTGCCAAGACCTCAAACATGGCCACATTACTTCCAACTTGGATGTTTCTTCATTGATGCCTGCTGATCAGGCTAGGCATCCAAGTTCCACTAAAGCTTTGGCTAAAAAATGGAGCTCTTACTTGTTCGTTGATGATAAGATCGTAGGAGAGACAACTGCCTTCTAGTAGTCAATGGTTTGGCCTCTGCGTCTAAAGATTAGAAGAGAGAGACTTCCCTTGCACAAAAAATGAGTTTGAACCCTAGATCTACAAACATGGCATTGGCAAGAAGAAATACTATAGTACCCTTCTGGAGGATGGCAGGAATGAGCGCCTCTTGCATCAGTGGCCCCCTCGAGGAGCCTCACTAGAGCGAGCTCCTCTCTCAGAAAGGGGCCCACTTCTCTATCTTCAAATGGGTCGAGGGCAAGCAGGAAAAGCAGCTGTTCACCTTGATTCAATTTATGATTCTTTGCTGAAAAATCGTTTGTGGTTTCTGGTGAGTAGAAGTCCCTCTATTGACTTCAGAAAATCAAAGAAAAAAGGAAACTCGTACTGCAGCATGCCAATCAGGTGCAAGAACATTGCCACGAAGAATGCTCGTTGCAATCGGGAAAACCTCCGTGGTAACAGCTTGAGGGTGTCACAATAATGAGGGGTTTGGCAATGCAATCGGACAACATGCAGAGGTACACTTCCTTCCTCGACTTCAACAGATACTGCAGCATGTCAAGCAGGTGCAAGAACATTGGCACGAAGAATGCTCGTTGCAATCGGGAAGACAACCATAGTAACAGCTTGAGGGTGTCACGATGATGAGGGGTTTGGCAATGCAGTCGGACAACATGCAGAGGTACACTACCTTCCCCGACTTCAATGGACAAGGCAACAACCATAGTGGATTTTTGAAGACAACTATTCATAAAGACCACGCAGCAAGTGGGAACATCATGCAGACAGATGGTGGGTCCCCAGCAAAGGTTCGAGAGTGCAAGGACAGATTTTGCTTCAATCCAGAGGAGCACTCATGGTTTATCACCCATATTCATGGAGTCAACGAAATGAGTGACAATGAATCATTCCATTCTTGTATCAGCTACCGGTTGGTCTTTCCATAAGACTGATATATTGTATTGAGGAACCATGATGCTTGGGAATATTGTAACAAGAGGTGAGGGTGTGATACTGCCCACCAATGTGGATGCCAGTAATTTAATGTCAGTAATTAGAAGTGATAAGACAACTGGAGATGGTAAAGATGATATGATAATTTTAGGAGTTTGTGTAGCTAATGTCTCTGACAAAAAAATTATGCTTGGAAAGTTTGAGGATAGTGAAAGGCATCCCATTCTTTGATCGATCCATGCTGAGTTTAGGTAAGCTAAACTTATTAAACCTTCTAAGATGCTCATTCATGAAATTAAAAAGGTGCTGCGGGATAACACAAGGAATCCTTTATCTCATATTTTGATTCCAGATATAGAATTTTGGGATACCCACCAAACTCTTTTTGTTGACCAGAAGGGTTTACAAGCAAATCACGTTGTCTAGATCCTCAGGTCCAAGTAAAGTTAACATATCCGATAATCTTGACATAGTCAGTAAGAACACAAGTTAAGGCCATAAGTCTTTGATTGAGTTGGAAAGTGCAGCTGTGAGTGGCCAAAATGTTCTCTCTACTTTTGGTGGCTGTCCTTTTATCTAAGACAAGCATTGTCATCAATGTGCAACATCTGAGTTTCTTACATGTTCAGGGTTCTTAGATATATCTTAGATGTCATACATAACACTGGATGCCTATGCTCGAGAGAATGTTAATATTTTTTGAGAACAGTGAGAGATCCTCAGGGACACTCTTTTGCACAGTTAGGTTGCTGTGTTACTTCTTTTGGGAATAAATTACTTAAGAATTTGGCTTGCACGACCTCTTTGTGATGCTAAATGGATTTTAGAGCACCAAGCTGCAATCACATATTTAAAACATGGTGATTTTGATTTTGTTCTTGAGTTCCGAGAATTATTGTCTAAGGTTGGAGGCTTGCTAGTCTCTTTACCAATAGTGAGGCTAGTGGAGTAAACACTAATAGAGCTATTCTTTATAAAGATGGTGCAAAAAGGCAGGTTCAGGGCTTTCTTACGGCTATGTGTTAGCCGGTGCCTAACAAGCGGCGTGAAGGAGAAAGAAGAAGAGAGGAGAGAACAAGAGAAAAGAAAATCAACTTCAAGACTGATTAATATCTCAAGCTTAAGTACAAAACAACTACGGGTCTGGACCGGACCGACACCTACTGAAAACAGATCCGTATTGGACCAATCTAACACCGACACCTACTGAAAACAGATCCGTATTGGACCAATCTAACATAAAACTTAAAGACACAACTAAGGAACACAAATACTGATGCTCAACCCCCACGTATTACAATCCATACATGGATCGTAACAAATACTCCCCCCTTCCAAAAACACCTTGTCCTCAAGGTGTGAAGGATGGGAATCGCTGTTGTAGATCCTCTAGATCTTCCCATGTAGCTGGTAACTCCTCCTCGGTGAGCCATTCAATAAGCCACTGCGACTTTCACCTTCCGTCTACTTTGAGGCGACATACCCCTACTCGGTGTAAGGGATGCATGCCAGTGGGGATCACCAGGGCTGGTACTGCAGAGACTTCTCCTTTTGTCGGTGGCTTGAGGCACACTTTTAGCTTAGACACATGAAAGACCGGGTGTATGGTGCTGCCCAATGGTAACCGCAGTTCGTAGGCAAGGGGGCCTACCTTTTTCAGAATTTTATAGGGGCCAACATACCTCGAAAGCAATTTACTTTTACCGGCCTCTCGCATCCCTACTAACCGTTGGGGTGGCCGCCTTAGGAATACCCATTCTCCTTCCTGGAACTGAAGGTCTCGATGGCGCCGGTTGTATTGGATTACCATACGATTTCTTGCTGCTGCAAGGTGTTCCTTAAGATCCTTAAGGATCACATCGCGGCACCGCAGCTACCCATCTAGTGACTCCTCCCGTGTCGTACCCGGCTGATACCTGCGAATCGTGGGAGGGGGTTGCCCATAAACGGCCTCAAAGGGGGTGATGTTAGTGGAAGTATGTCAACTTGTATTATAAGCAAACTCCGCCCAAGATAAGAAGTTAACCCATGTTTTGGGACGCTCCCCAACAAAACACCTCAAATAAGTCTCCAGGCTCCAGTTTACAACCTTTGTCTGTCCATCTGTTTGTGGGTGATATGCCGTACTCATCTTAAGTTGAGTGCCCTATAGTCTGAAATACTCTTGCCAAAAAAGCACTAAGGAACATCGAGTCACGGTCACTCACAATGGAACGTGACATCCCATGTAGTTTGCCCACTTGTTTTTGAAAAGTCTGCGCTACTGTTTTGGCTGAAAAAGGGTGTGCGAGAGCTATGAAATGGGCATACTTAGAAAGTTTGTCCACCACCACCAATAGGACGGACTTACCATGGGAGCTGGGTAAGCCTTCGATAAAATCCATGGATATGTCCTCCCAAATCTGCTCGGGAATGGGAAGGGGCTGCAATAAGCCCGCTGGACACGTCGTCTCATACTTGTGGCGTTGACATACCTCACACTGCCACACATACTCCCGCCCTCAACCGTTTGTAAGTCCCCTCTACGCCTTCATGACCTGCACCTTTCGAATCATGAAAATGTGAGATCAAAATGTCTGACAAGTCTGTTTCGGCTGGAATAAATATTCTATTGCGGAAGTAGAGGTAAGGGGGGCTGCCATTCATAACCATATCGTCTCGTAGAATCTTGTGTTAGCTCAGTTCGTATGCGCTGCACAGATGCGGCCGATCGGTGAACTTGCTGAATATCCACCCATATGTCACAATGAATGACTAAGAATGTCCAAAAGCCTTGCCCTTCCTGCACTTGTCGAGATAGTCCATCTGTTGCTGGATTTTCTTTCCCACTACGATGTCGAATCTCGAAATCGAAACTGAGCAACTTCATCACCCAACGCTGCACGGCGGGTACCAAGGTTTTCTGTTGGAGACAATATCGCTGGCTATGGTGGTCTATGATCACCACAAACTTCTCCCAGTAAGTAATGATGCCATCTAATAACAGCCAGCACCATAGCGATGAGCTCGCGCTCGTAGGCAGATTTACTGCAAAAGGTAGGCCCCATTGCGTAACTGAAGAACGCCACAAGGTGCTTGCCTTGGCTCAAAACAGCTCCTACCCCTACGTCTAAGGCGTCCATTTCTACCTCGAACTACATGGTGAAAACGGGCATGCGTAAGACTGGAACGTGATGACATTTTTGAGTTTGGCAAACACTTCCTCAACCTGGTCGGTCCATCGAAACTGGTCCCTTTTTGTCAGATGTGTCAATGGTGCGGCCATACTCCCAAAATTTCGCACGAACTTGCTGTAGTATCCTGCCAAACCCAGAAAACCACGTAACTCCGACTGCAGAGTGGCCTAATTACGCACGGCCAACACTTTATCCCCTTCCATTTTCACACTGCCCTTGCCGATCACATGGCCAACATATCTGACTTGGCTTGTTACGAATGAGCACTTGGATAGCTCGGCATGAAGGAAGTGATGCCTTAGTGTAGATAACACCACCTGCAGATGATCTAAATGTGTCCCTTCATCTGCACTCAAGACAAGGATGTCATCAAAGAAGACCAATACGAACCTGTGGGTGCAGCCGAAAAATATCGTTCATGAGCGACTGGAATGTCGTCGGGGCGTTAGTGAGACCGAACGGCATAACACGGAACTCGTAATGCCCATTCGGTGTTAAAAAGGCTGTCTTAGGAACGTCCTGCAGCGCAATCCGTATCTGATGATATCCTGCGTGAATATCCAACTTGGAAAATAGGGATGCACCCTTGAGTGCATCTAGGAGATCTTCCACGATAGGGATGGGGTAGCGATCCTTCACAGTGATAGTATTCAAGGCACGGTAATCCACACAAAACCGCCAGTTGCCATCCTTCTTGCGAACAATGAGGGCGGAGATTCAAACGGGCTGTGACTTGGCTGAATAATTCCCTGCTCTAGCATTTCCTGCAGCAGTCGAGTTAGGGCATCACGTTGGGTCAGGTTATACCTGTATGGTCTCCTCTTCACGGCTTCGGCTCCCGATTGAAGTTCTATGTGGTGGTCATAGGCCCGTGGAGGAGGTAATCCATGAGGAACATCAAACACGTCTGAAAATTTGTCTAGTAGGGCAGGTAGTCGTGCGCTCGTGAGGGTGGTGGCCGGCCTCTCTTCTGTCACGGTGCTGGTCATGAATAGCACATACGAAGCGGCTGCCCCTTGCAACATCTTGGATACAGCGGTCTCCTGGACTGGTTGTCTTGGAGTAAAAGACAGGGTTAGGCGCCTGCCATCCGGTTGTGTAAAGTGCATTTTCATGTTAACGAAGTCCCACAATACCTCGCTCGGCCCTTTCAACCAATGAATCCCCAAGACAAGGTCTGCCCCGGCCATGGCTAGTGTATACAACTGCACTGAAAACCCATGACCCTGGATCTCTAGCTTCTCGTTGGTTTACCGCCCTTGACATTTTAGGGTGCTTCCGTCTCCCACGACTACATCAAACGCCGGTTGGTGGTCTATTGTACATCCCAGGGCTCTAACGGATTTCTCACGAATAAAGTTATGTGTGGAACCCGTATCCACTAGTACACTGACCTTTCGACCTCGAAGCCGACCCTCAACGTGCATCAAGTCATCAACTGCGGTACATCGTGTCCTGATAGAGCATGGAGGAATATTTCGGGCGAATGGGCGAGCTCTTCATCACCTTGCCCTAGCTCGCCGCTTGTTTCCTCAGGGGTATCGTCCCCTTCTTCCTCCACTAGGTACATGTGGAGTCGCCTACAGGCATGGACCGACGTCCATGGTTGATCACAATGAAAGCAAATATTTTGACGTCGTTTTTCACATATCTGTTATGGAGTAAGATGGCGAACAATAGGGTGGCTCGCTGGTTTGCCCATGTTAGCCCTGGCTGGTGGCACTTCCGAGCTCGTGGCGGCTACCCCTTGAGGATGAACCATGTTCGGCCCCCGCCCGAGGACCTGATATCGACGATGCTTCTCTTCCACCATCCGAGCTATCGCAAAACAATCATGCAAGTTGAGGGGTCGCATGCTCTGCATCTCAATACGGATCTCCTCCTTGAGTACCCCAACAAAGGTGCCAATCAAAGCGTCTGTGGGCCAGCCACGAACCATGTTGCTGAGTTCTTCGAAGCTCTCTTGGTACTCGACCAGTGTCCCCTTTTGCCGGATTTTGGATAGCTCAATGTTATAGTCAATATAAGCCGAAGGGCCAAAGCGCTGTGCCATGGCTACGATTAAGGACCTCCAATCTGCGCGTCCGTGTTGCGCCACTAGCCAACGGTACCAACGAATGGCCACCCCTTCGAAATTCATGGCACCGTGAGCCACCTTTATTGTTTCCAAAATCCCATGGCACTCAAAGAATTGCTCTGCCTTGAATGTCCAACTATGTCGATCTTCTCCATTGAATCGAGGGAAGTCAATCTTAGCGGGTTTGAAGCGCGTCGAATCGGTTCCCCCATAAGTGCAGATAGATTTGTAAGGGCCAGTGGAATTAGGGAAAAATCTCGCAGGACAATCCGGTCCTATGCTGCCCCACCCTGGATTTGCCCCTGCATTCATACCGACAGGACGGAGGAGTGGTGTAACTAGGGGAGGGTAGGGGCGTGCCGAAGGAGCCAAAGGCAACGCCAGATCAGCTAGGTGGTGATGGAAAAAGAGGCACGGCGCTGAGCGGTGGGGCCGGCAGCTCCTGAACCACGTCGACGGCGCTGGGCGGACGGAACATACTGTGAAAAGTGACTATAACAGTCACAAAAGATGTATATAATACTAAAAAGGCACTAAGGCCAAGTGGAGAAGAGTAATACTCATTCAATAAACTATATGAAGGCTGTAAAAAACAGCTTATCTAGTACAAGGGGCAGCTCTACTATTTATACAAGAAGGAAGAGACAAGAGAAGGAGTTAGAGGAGGCTGTTCTAGCCGTTGGAGGTTCCAACAGCTCATAAAAGAGCCATTGGAACTCCCAACGGCTAGAACATTAGGTTAAAAAGAATAAAAATAAAAGAATAAAATACATGAAAAATAAAACAGAAAAATAAAACCTAACCTAGCTAAGCCTAGCTATGATATGCTAACATCTAAGTCTAGCTATGATATGCTAACATATCTTATTTTCTAACACATACCAGGGGCCGAGTGCGCAGGCGAGCGGCTGCTGGTCGATTGATCTCCCGACGGAGGACTGCCTAGGGCGACGGACACCAGAATTGAGGGATGCGGGGCGGGCTTTTGAAGCAAGTCCCGAAAGCCCGCCGTGATCGCAGCATGCAGGCGATTCTCGGCCTCGACCTGAGAGCGTTCCATGTTTTGCAGTCGGCGATTAATCTCGATGATCGTCTCCTCCATCCAGGCACGGTGCGCTTCTACCGCGGCGAAGGCGGCGTTATTGAAAGACGGTGTGTCATGATCATTGGACGTCAGCGGCGACGATGCAGCCATATGCAACTCTGATACCATTTGTTAGTCGGCGCCTAACAAGTGGCGTGAAGGAGAAAGAAGAAGAGAGGAGAGAACGAGAGAAAAGAAAATCAACTTCAAAACTGATTAATTAGGGCAAATCTCAAGCTTAAGTACAAAACAACTACGGGTCTGGATCGGACCGACACCTACTGAAAACAGATCCGTATTGGACCAATCTAACATAAAACTTAAAGAACACAACTAAGGAACACAAATACTGATGCTCAAACCCCATGTATTACGATCCATACACGGATCGTAACACTATGTGAGGTTACCAAATGATGGATCAATCCTGTGCTTTATTTAGCAACATCCAAGAAGACTTGATGTCAACTACACTGAAATGCTTGTTGATCAGTTATTTCTTCCTAGACACATAACCTGTTTTGACGCATTCCAAGGATGTTTTGGGCCGCAGTTGCTAAGATTAAAACTAATCTAATGAGATATTTGAAGGAACAATAAAATTGGCTGGAGATAGCTCAGTTGCTGATGTCACTAGGAGAAAAGATAGATATGTCGTAGAGGTCCCTGAGGATTTGTAGGGGAGAATTCCTACAAAACATCAGCTACGGTCCTCAAAGAAGGATGCAGGCATTACTATGTTAGGCATTGACCCTAGTTTAGTGCAATACTGGAGAAGTTTTAACTGCGTGGTACAAGAGTAGTAAATGGAAGGACTTGGCTCTTTTGTGTTTTCGAACTCTTCAGGTTGTAGATAAGGACAGGATTGAAACCTCTCGGCTGAACTGGTCATTCCTTTCAGACTAAAAGCCATGGTGGAACCATAGAGGGTGTAGCTGAGGGCCTCAAGAATTGCTTGCTATGGAAATGCCAAGGATACCCGTATACATGCTCATGGAGTTTGGGTGCTGATTAAGAAGACAAGTTTGTCACCTCATGCCCTGCACTTGTGGTTTCCAGGTCAACCTAGATGCAGGACCAATTTGCAGGAAACAGATCATTTACTTATTTCTGTTTGGGCAAGGCAATATGTCACATGTTGGATTTATTACTAAAGAAACAAATCAAAGTGGCCACAAAAGATGCAGGCAGTAGTAGTGGAAATGTACATTTTGTGTGTTCACATTGACAAAATTCACTTGTTGGATCTTATACAAGAGTAAAGGCACATCTGTTGAAGTTGCCACATTTTGGAATTTAAGCATGAATAAGATTTCTATAGAAAAAGCTAGAGAGTTCAACAAGTTGCAAGACCATGCTAATGCAATCCAAAACAACAAATAAACAAATGCTAGTGTGACAAATACTTATATGCCTCCTAAGATTATTAACAAGAAAAAAAAGACTATAGAGACATGTTTTGATTCTGATAGGTTTTTCTTTTCTAAATGTATTTCTTTCAATGTAGATAGAGATCCATACTGGAAGAAGTATGTGGCTGCACTAGAACATAGCAAGCTATCAGGATATGTGCCTCAGAGTCTAGAAAGGCTCCGAACATCACTTCTTAAGGATGAGAAGAGTGATGTCGAGCAACATGTAGAAAGAAAAAGTTTAAATGGAACACGACTTATGTATCAATTGTTTTTGATGGGTGAGCAGACATTCAAAGACATCCATTTATTAATTTTATTGTCATTGCATGTGATAAACCAAAATAATGTAACGCAATTAATGCATCTGGAGAATATAAAAATATTGAATATTTGAAGTGATTCTTCATAGATGATGCCAAAGATGTTGGTCCTGATAACGTAATACAGCTCATCAGTCATCGCAGACAATGAGGTTGTATGCAAAAGTGCTGGATGGAGTTTGATAAGTGATATTTCACATATATTTTGGATCTTGCACATACTCTAAATTTAGCACTGAAAGCCATTTGCAATGTCCAAGTCAAGAACTAAGTCACACGGGTGCGATACGAGGATACGGGTACGGACACGGCAATTTTCACAATTCTCGGATACGGCAAATATAATATCATCAAAAAATTATAAATTGAAAAAAAAAACATTAAATTAATAGTTCACTATTAAAATCACACACAAAACATTGTTTATCACAAAACATTGTTTATCAATATCATCATTCTAGTCATTTATCAGAAAAACAGAAAAAAAAAAAACCCGAAAGAGAAAGGGTTATGAAGCATAGGCTCATCTTTATCAACTTCCCTCAACATGTACCAAATTGTCGATGTAAAATCCATAAAATATGCAATTTTGTCCTACCATTTATCATGCACAATAATGTTTTTAATTGCTTGAGCCTTAACTTCATCTTCAGCAGGGCAGAAGTTTCACTTTCTAATTCTATCAGCCACCTTATCAATTAATGCTTCCTGCACTCTTTGAATTCTTTTCAACATGACGATTATAAAAGCAAACTATGTCTCTACAACTTTTAACAATTTCACATCAGAATAACCATAAAAAAGAGCAATGTGTGCTGGTGACTGTTTTTTTTTTGTTCGGATCGGGTCTAATCCAGACCCGATCCAAAACGTATCCATGCCGTATCCGCACCCGTATCCCCGTATTGACACGGATACATGGGCCAAATAGGTGTATCCGTGTGACTTATGTCAAGAAGAAGATCCTCCGGATATGAGCTATTTTCATGAATTCAAGATACAGAAAGATGCAAAATATCACCATCAATCACCAGCACACATTGCTCTTTTTTATGGTTATTCTGATGTGAAATTGTTAAAAGTTGTAGAGACATGGTTTGCTTTTATAATCGTCATGTTGAAAAGAATTCAAAGAGTGCAGGAAGCATTAATTTGATAAGGTGGCTGATAGAATTAGAAAGTGAAACTTATGCCCTGCTGAAGATGAAGTTAAGGCTCAAGCAATTAAAAACATTATTGTGCATGATAAATGGTAGGACAAAATTGCATATTTTTTGGATTTTACAACACCAATTTGGTACATGTTGAGGGAAGTTGATAAAGATGAGCCTATGCTTCATAAAGTTTATGAAAACTTGGATAATGTGATTGAGGAAATTCAATCTAGTTTTTAAGCACGATAAAAAAGACATTGCAGTTGATAATTTAAAGTTTTTTTTATCGCATACATACAATATTAGTTAAAAGATGGAATAAGAAATAGTACTCTCTTGCACTGCATGGCTTATTCTTTAAATCCCTAATATTTTAAGAAAAAGTGGATGGACTGAGCTCTTTGACGTGTCGCTCCAAATCTAGATAATGAATTATCTAGGAACAAAATATCATGTATGGAGAGACTTTTTACAAATTCTTATATCCAAAGACAAACTATTTGTGAATATACAAGGTTTTCTTTAGGAGAGAATTTAGTTATGAACATGCATGCAGTAGTAGCAAGAAAAAGATGATGGCTTAAGCCCTTTTGATTGGTGGGCATCCTATGGACTAGATATGTCCATGCTCTAAAAACTTGCAATGAGGTTACTATCACAATCAATTATATCATCATGTTGCAAAAAAAATCAGAACCCATACTCTCATATACACAACATTAAAAGGAATAAGCTCACTAGCCAATGTAAAGAGGACTCAGTTTTTGTGCATTCTAATTTTTGTCTTATTTCAAGAAAGGAAAAAGAATACACCTATTGTTCATTTGATATTTCTTTATGTTATTTTGTAATTTTGTTGCTTTGATCATTTTCTTGTGTTACATACTTGTATTACATTTGTTAGATTTTTGTGGTCGATTTTTCAACTTTTTAGTTCTCATATTATAACAAAATGCAGTTGTGCATCATCTTAATATTGGGATGTGGACCCAAAAGAATTTGATTTCAAACGGGGACGTAACTTATATACTGCCAACATGGGCTTAGTTGATCCAGCTATTTCATGATGATTTCAATGAAAGCATTGAAAAAATCGAGATATTGGTGGAACATCCCTTTGACCGATGAAGAATGAACTATAAACTCAAAACTTAAAGACTCTCTTCCTCCTTGAATTGTTGATTTGCAATTTCAAATTTGTTATTTGATAATTTTGTTGTTTACAAACAATTTTATTATTATTATTATTATATATACCCGTGCCACACCCCTGCCCAATTTGGGATGTAAAGCTTCAATACCTATATCCGGACTGCACTGCATGCCTACATGACATAGATGGTGATGCTTTTACAAGACTGTCAGAAATACAGGACTTCAGGTTGAGTAGTAAATCTCAAACCCGCATCAAAGATGGATGTAGAAGAAAGAGCATGTGTACCTTGCTTATGAGTTCTCCTCTCAGTTCAGAAGCTAGTTGTTTTATAATAAAACGTCGAACAGCATGAACAGCATCTGGATCAGCAACTTCCATCAGGTCCATGATTTCCCCCTCACCAGGCAAAGAAATTGCCCTTGTTATAAATTCCTTACAATCAATAGAAGAAAAATCTGTTAATATTCTCCATTTTTAACAACATTGTTCATGCTAAAATGGACTGAATGTTTTACCTTATCCAAACTTGAGTCAGAAAGGATGCTCCTTATTCCATCTACAAATTTGGAATTTAGTTTCAGTGGTTTGTTCTGCTGAAAGTCTGAGACCATAGTCAGCATTAATTTCCTTGCCAATGTTTGACCTGCTTCCCACCTGAGTGAATAATATTAAGCCTGCCTTATTAGTTGATTCTTTGAAAAATCAGAAGGTTATGAAAGCGAAAAAAATTGATCTACTAAAAGGAAAGAATGAACACATACCGATTGAACTCATCAGAATCATGAGCAAGAAGGAAAGATAAGTCTGCATCAGTAAGATCAGAATCGAGACGAACAGGAGCACTGAAGCCACGCAAGAGGGAAGGAATCGGCCTCTCAGGTATATCAACAAAAACAAATTCTTCTTCTTTCTGATCAATTTCCAAACAGGTTGCTTAAGGACATGAGAATTGGCTGACAGTGAGAAAACACAAAATCTTAAAAACATCAAGTCTCCTGGCTGTTAGAATTAGCAATGACACCCACATTTTTGGTGAAAAGTATTCATGAATCATATCTTCAGTCCCAATAATAAGAACTTAAAATTGAAATCAGCATTCAAATTACTTAAAACACTTGGTTTTTTTTTCCCAACAAAACGGCATTGTGTATCAGCAGTTGAATAGGAGGAAAAAGAAAGCCTCACTGCATGAGTTCATGTGAATAACATTAGGAAAGCAAAGATAGGGCGGTTCGACAAAAATAATTGAAAGACCACAGTTTACTTATTGATACAGACGATATCCCAGCAGTACTCATCTCTAGAAGGTGAAAGCTAAAACGCACTTGGACTGGAAAACTTGCCTTAGTTACATGAAGCACTGTGGTGAACACAGGGCCTTTATCTGCAACAGGCCTCAGCATTCCTTCATGATATAAAGTGGTAAGTGGTAGATCCTTTCCAGTAGAATCCAACAGACCAAGGGCAACTGGGATGAACATAGGCTCTTTAGTAGGCTGTCCTGGAGTTGCAGGCACTTCTTGACTGCAAGAATCAATGAATGTTGCAAATAGTTTTGTCATAAAGCTCCACGGTTGTCCAGAAAAAGGAAAATGGACATATTAAGCAATTGGCCAGCCCAAGGATATATCCAAACCTGGACGTAGTCCACATGAAACCACCATAGACAGAGATACTCTTGCAAGTAAACCAAAACAGTAAACGTCTTAACTATCTCAAGATTGAACCCCTAAGAGAAAATGCTAGAACCACGTTCTTTCATTCCAAAAAATTGGTAGTTTCTAGAATTCAAGATATCTGATTTTGGGATTACAAAACCGAGTTTTAAAACATAGCCACGGACATCATCATTTTAAAAATATCAAATAATTTTTGGCATTTTGTAGCTGACTGATAGTATCAGCAAATGTTTGTGATATTTAAGCATATTACCAGAAAATAAATATTGTGAAATTTTTATTTTCATTCTTTTGCCATTTAGACCTTTTTATTTTCATTCTTTTGCCATTTAGAAATTTTTACCAATATTTGTCAATGTTTTGTAAGATAAGAATAGTAAAGAACTCATAATTTCACATCTTTCTATTGGCATTCATATTTGTTAATATTTTTATTTTCCAAGATTTTCCAAATATGAATGAAATTTAAAAAATGCTTCTGGAAACTTCACCAGAAGCTCATGAGAACAATATTTGCGACTGTGCTCCAAATAAGATAATTTCATCTTGCACATATCTTTATATTTGTAGAATAACAAATGAACATCTACAGTTGTTACCACAAATGAACATCTATAGATAATATGGACTTAATCATCCATAACCTATGTGACACAGATACGTGCCACGTACCCGCTCCGACACGCCGATCCAGATATGGGACACGGCTGGATACGGGCTGGATCGGGTCTGGGTCAGACCCGATCCGAACCAAAAAAAAAACCCAACTTTACCTCGAACAACATCGTTCTCTCCACTTCACCGGCAATGATTTCTGCAGCAGAGCATCAGCAACTATGGCTGGTGACCACGACGACATCCGGTCGTGTCCGGCATCAGCCGATGACAAGCAGGTAAGTGTCTTCTTTCTTCTTTTCGATATTAGAACTTAGGGTTTCATGTTCTTCATTTGGGTTTTTTTTTTTTTTTTGGATTTGCCGATTTGGGGATGAAGAAAGGGTTTATGTGTTTTTTCAGGGAAATAAAGTTTCTCTTGAGCTAAGATTCGGCTGATATTAAGACTCATGCCAAAGTTGACTACTAGAAAGTTAGAAACAGGAAATTCAATTTTTTCATGAAGCCACTGATTCACAGTTGCATTGCTGCATGTTCGCCAACTGTAGCCAATTTATTCTTGTTCCTAACCCTTATTTTGTATCCTCTCTGGTTTCTAGACAACGTTTTCAGTAGTTCCCTGCCCTAACTCCTTCCCTGTGCAACTATCCTTAGTTACATTACAGTTTGAGTGAACTTCAAAGAAAACGTTATTGTCACTATGAACTGAAAACAACTTATGTATCATGTGTGGCAAACATAGGACATTGGATCGTTTGAAACAAGAATCTGAAATTTCAAGAAGAGGAAAACCAACATTATTGATTAGATGAGATCATTGGTGATGCAATGGGTCATCTAGAATCAAGAAACCAGTTTGAATCTTCAATTGAATGTGCTGTTGCAAGAAAGTCTTGGGGCATGTTAGAACTTTCTCTAGATGAGTGAGTCAATGAGGTGTCTATTGATTAATTTCTCCTTTGAGTTATTCAAAAACAGTTTTCCACAACGTGGCCGTGTTTGTTGTTATACTTCCTTATGCACTTATAATGTTCAGATGTTGAACTATTGTGTATTGTTTTATTCCTTCAATTTTATGTTCATTATATGTTTTTTGCATCTTTTTATTATTTTTAATGTAGTATGGCGAACAAAAGAAAAGGAGTCTCTCAACCTACAAGTTCAAGTTGTGGATCTGGATCAGCTACATCTATTGCACAGGAAGACCGATCACCATTATGGTCATACGTGAAAATAATAGGGAAAGCTTTTAGCGGTGGTGGAAATGTTGTTTTCTTTGTTCTTTTTGTGGGAAAGAGTTCAATGGACCATACACAAGAGCGAAAGCTCGTATGTTAAAAATCAATAAACAAGGAATTCAAGTATGTAAACAAATCAGTAATGAGAGTTTGGATTAGTTGAAGAAAGAACAAGAAGCCTTTGAGAAAAAGAAAAGCATGACATCATCCGGTTATATTGACATTGCTTCAATTTTACATGATAATGTTAAGGATGGTCTAAAAAAAAAAAAGTTGTTGATGTTACTCAGAAATCAATTAAGAAGTCATTTAGTTTACAAGAACAGCGAAAATTAGATCTAAAAGTGGTGACATTTTTTTATGCTAATTGCATACCATTTAAGTAGCTAGAAGTCCATATTGGAGAGATTTAGTTCCATATATTGCAATTGTAAATTGTCTGGGTATGTTTCTCCTAGTTTTGAAAGGCTTCGCTGTAACGCTCGTCATGTTTTGGGCAGGTCGGGTCGGATCGGGACTCAGACCCGAACCCGAACCCTTGGCGTGAAAGAGCCTGACGCGAGGGCTCTTCTCCCTCGCCTTTCCCTCTTTTCTCTCGTCTATCTCCTGGGTACTCACGGCCAGTGCAGAGAAGAAGAAGACAGAGGTGGTGCAGGCGGTGACTGGACCGGCAGCGGCGGAGGTGGCGACGGCAGCAGCGTGGGTAAGCTCTCCTCTGCTGCCCTATCTTCTCCCTCTCTCGTTATTTCTGCGGCCTTTCCCGTTACCTCTTTTTCCCCTTTCGTCTGCTCTCTCTTGCATCTCTCTCTGCCCACGCCCACTCTTTTTCTCGTCTCCTTCCCCTTTCTCATTCACGCTCACCTCACTGCTGGCCTTTTTCCCCTTTGACTGAACCCTCTCCCCTATCAATCCCCCTCTGTTTTTCTCTCTCTCTCCCTCTACTCGACCTCCCTCTCTATCCACGCTTCATGCTCTCTCCCCATTTTCTGCTTGTTTTTCTATTTTCTCCAATCGAGCACTCTCTCTCACTGATTTTCACTATCACTGTTTGATCTGATTTCAGCTTGGGGATTTGTCCTCGCCCTCGTAACAGCGATTAGAGAAGACCTTGGTGGTGGCGGCATTGGAGGATTTTAGCCATTTGGGGACCACTTGGACTCGTGAAGTGGCTGCTGGGAGGATTACAGCAGTTTAGACCTTCAAATTGGGGTGAGCAAGGCGAAATTGAACCTATTTTATGATGTATTTTTCTTTGGAACGCGTATAATTATTGTTTGAGCATGCTAGAAGGTAGAATTGATAGTTAGGGACGCATACAAGCGACCTTGCTTTTTGGGAAAAGTGTAGGATGATGGGAGAGAAGAGATGATTCGTGTTTATTATGATCTTTTATGCATGATAGGTTGTTTTCGATGCTATAGGGAAGCATGGTAGAGTTAGAGATGTTGTGGAGAAGCGTAGGACCGCCTTTGGGGAAGGCTTGGAGCACCCTTGATGTCGTGGGTGGTATGTGTAGTGGGAAGAGGGTGCGCATGTTGGGAAGACACCTCAACTAACAGAAAGTTTATGAGAAATGCGTTAAGGATGGTTTGATCGAAGCATTGGGGTTTTGACGTTGGGTGGAAACGGCAAGAAGTTGCGTAGTGGCCTATTAGAGGGTGTGTAGGTCGACACTACCCGTCGACACCCTCTTGAGGCGAGGACACGTGCCTCAAGGATTTTGTTTGGTATTTGTTTGAATTGTTTAGGTATCTAGTAGGAGTCTTACCTTTTGTTTATGTCTGCAGGTGCTCCGGGCACGTCCCGTCGACCTTGAGTTCGAAGCTCGAGGAGTTTTGAAGAATTTGGTGAGCGCACCACAGGTGATGCTAATTGATTGATTTCCTTGTGAATGAGTATACGTATGTTGCTTATATGATATGAATGGTTTAGAAAGATTATTAGTCGTTTGTTTTGAAAAGGTTTTTTTTCCGCATTTTGGGTGGGCGGATGCCTGGTGGCAGATACAAAGGCCAACAGTGGGTCGGGTATATGATAGGTAGTTAGGTATCTGATTAATGATAAGTGAATTTAAGCAGGTTAGTGACACTTGAGCCGACCCAATTAAAAAATTTATTGGGGCCGACTGGCCCATATATATATATATATATATATATATATATATATATATATATATATATATATCTTCATCCAAATATGACATTAGCAATCAGCTCACTTAAAAATTTTCGGTGAATCGCCAATAACTTCCTTAAAAAATCTTCATGTATTCACCCTGATCTCCTCGACCTCAATTGTGCATTAGAAAGCATCATAGAATGATAACTGCATATGACAGCTACGAGCCAACCGCAGATCGAGACTACTATCTGTGGTTTGGCTAAGTTTTTCAAAAGATGTGATTGATGTGATTGATGAGATGATTGTTATGAATGTGTATGTTGTTGCATATCCATTGCCATGGGCAATGATGCAAATGGATGATTTGGAGGGTAGTTGTACCCGTATGGTATGACGGCTAGCAATGACTGTTACTGTATGTATAGACCTCATGTGGAGGTAATTAGAGGTATGGGTGCACTCGTAAAGTGTACTAACCTCATGTGCTAGCCAGTCATCTTGTGAATGTGTAACTATAATGATAAGAATGAATGAATAAGAGATGAGAGGCCAATGGGATGTGGCTGTGTTTGGGAGTTGTTCCGCTTTTGCCACTGGTCTCGCCTGTTCGGAGCGCAGGCAGTGCAAGGCCCCAGGGTTCTGTTGTGTGATGTGCTTGGAGCATAGGCTCCCGCCTTCCTAACCTGGGTGTCCTAGGGAAGGTTGAGTGTCTCTCCTTGGAACTCACACATCCATGGATGAGTGTTCTACCGCTGCAGCGGATGGATGGATCCATACTATTCTGGGCCACCACGGGGGTTGTTTCTCGGCTGTAGGCCACCCGCGGTGTGCACGTGCCTGTGTTTGCACCCACAGGAACTGTTAATACATTGAAGTTAATGAAAATGTGATGTATATGATGGAATGCATGTGACTGATGTGTATGTGAATGATCTGAATGTAAGTGTTATGTTTAAGCATGCTTCGCATGTGATTGACATTGTGTTAGTGTGGCCGTCAAGTGGTCTTTACGTGTTATTCTCTGACACGACATGATGATAGATGGGTTGATATTTGTTCTTTTATTTGAGCCTTACTTGAGAAGGTTTGGCATTTTCCTGGCTTGTTGCCATACTGCGAAGGCTGAACCTTCAGTTGCTTTCTTTTTCAGGTTTTGGCGAACCCCGGGCAGCAGGTTGAGCAGATGGCTTCACTCACGTCCTACTAGGGAGGTTTTGGGTTTTGTTTGTATAGTGTCGTCTTGCTTCGTTTGTATTGATGTCTTATTTTGTTAGGCATCAATGTTAGGATTTTGAAGCATTTTTGTCATGTATAGAGATGTGATTTTGTATGAAATGACGCTGTTCTATAAATGAAAGTTCGCCCCATTGTTTTGAGTTGCTTGGCTCATTTCCTTTGAACTGTTGTGTAGTCACACCTCGATGTTTGATGTTTAGAAAAAAAAAATGGTTGTGTCAAAAGGTCGGGGTGTGACAGTTTTTGGTATCAGAGTCATGGCAAACCCCAATAGGGATGTGAGTTAAAGCCTATCTTTGAAGCCGTGTTGCCCAGGTACGCATTGTTTGTTATTGTAGTTTTGATTTTTCAAGTATGAGTACCTAATGTAATCTATGTTTTGAACTTCGTGCTAATGCACGTTGTGATTTGACCTGTGAGTTGGTCTTAGACGTGATTTGAGAATGAAGTTTCTTGTTTGTACAGATGGAATATCAACGTAGGGGTAAGAAGCGAGCTGGGCCATCTACAGAGGCACACAGAGAGCCCAATCCGGCCCATTCTGATGCGCATACTCCTCCAGATGACAGTGCGTCAGAGCCCCAGTATGCCCAGCTTGGTGCGGGTGCCCGAACCCCACCGAGGCAGACTCCGCCTGTGGATCAGCAGACTATATTGCTGACCACGTTGCAGACGCTGACCTCGTTAGTGCAATCGATGGTCGGTAATCAGAGGAGTAATGCATCTCCTAGCAGTTTGATGTATAATTTGTATATATAAATATATGTGTGTATACATAGGACTTCTTGTATTTATTTTTCTTTATTTTTCGTGCATTTTTCTGAATTTTTTTCCTTTTTTATTTTACAAAGGAAATAGCTGTTGGGAGTTCCCAACGGCTAGATTTCTAGCCATTGGGAGCTCCAACAGCCATTTCCTCTCCCTCCTTTCTTCTTTATTTCTTGTATAAATAGGGCACTTGGGACCCTTATTATTATATGGCTTTTTAGCCTCTTTTTGTATACTTTTGTCAAGATTAATACATTCTTCTTCTCCTCAAGATTGAGGTTCTTTGTGTGTGCTATTTATTGAAGTTATTGGAAGCTTCAAGAGTGTTTCTCTTGAAGCATTTGTCTTGACAAGTTTGGGCCTGATTTACATGGTATCAGAGCCACGTTTTAGCTCTTCGTCTTGCTGTCCTTCAAGGTTTGAAGTTTTCAGCACGTGTTCGTCCTTTGGAGCAGTGAAGCACTCCAAGTGTTTGATATATTGCTAGCTGCGATTTGACTCACGGAGGTGTTTTTTTCTCCTTTTGCTGGCTCTTGGAAATTACTTCCTGAAGATTTAAAGTGATCTACGTGACGGGATTGAGCACATCTTATCAAGCTTCCGTGGCTGTCAAAGTTGTGACTGTTTTCCTAGTAATATCTTCCCTCGTGGTAGCAAGCTCTTCATATTTTTGGAGCTACCCTCTTGCTGTTTTGTGGTGGCTGATTTCGTGGATTTTTCACCAATGTTGAGAGTTGTTTTGACACTACTCTTGTGGCTACATCAACTTCATCTTACAAGGTACACATTATGGATGATAGAACTTCTACTCCTCTCCCTAAACTTACTTCATCAAATTACGTTTCTTGGGCAAAAACTATGGAACATTTCATTAGAAGTAAAGGTTTATGGGGACTTGTTGATGGTTCTAAAAGTGAACCACAATTAGTCCTAACCAAAACCATAGATGGAAAAGCCCAAGAACTAGATGGAGTAGAAAAAGATAAGGTCATGAATGAATATGAAAGAAAATGAGAAGAGTGGAAGATAGGACATCACAAGATTATCACATGGATTATTGCTTGGGAATTCCTCAAGAAAACCCACACTATGAAAGATGTAGCTTACATGTGTAATCTTCAAATGAAGATTGCAAGTCTCCAACAAGGAGATAAGTCTCTTAAGGAATATGTTGGAGAAATGGAACAATTATGGGATGAACTTGCCCTATTTGAACCCGAATGGTATGATCCAAGAGACATTGGAGTAAGGGAAAAACAAATTCAAAGAGAAAAATTTTATAAATTCATTCTTGGTCTTAGACCGGAATATGATAGAGTCAAAACTTTCTTGCTCCATAGACATAAGGTGTCATCTACGAATGAAGCTATAGCGGAGCTTCAAATGAAAGAAAATAGACTCAATTTTTCTAAAGAAAAGAGTGAAAGTGTTCTTGCTACCTCAAGACCCGGCGCTCATATGAGAACTTATAGGCCTCCTCACTTTAATCGAAATTATGAGGATAAAGGCAACAAGAAGATTATATGTTTTCATTGTTAAGAAGAAGAACATACTAAACCTAGATGACCTAAATTGAGGAAATTTGATAGAAAGACAAGTATGGCTGGGACAATGTATGAAGAAAGCAATCGATTTGACATAGACAAGCTTGTAAGTGCTCTCCAACCAAAGCTTATTGATGCTCTTCAACCACTTTTCAAAGGAGGAGGGGCTTCTCCAACTTCTGGAGCAACGGTGGCATCTACATCATCAAGTAAGTACTCTTGGATATTTGATTCCGGAGCTTCATTTCATATGACCCCTTGTAGTTCACTACTTACCGAATGCACTAAGGAAGAATCGTGCCCTTTTGTTAAAACCGCCAATGGAACTCCTCTTGAAATCAAATATGTTGGGAATAGTGATCAAAATTTTAATTCAAAAATTTTCAAAATACCAAAAGTTAGATTTATTCCCAAACTTAACTTAAATCTCTTGTCGGTTTCTCAAATAACCAATCATGGATGTGATATTATCTTCTCACAAAATAAATTTTTGATACATGACCATTTTTCTAAGAGGACGATTGGGGAAGGTTCTAGGAAAAAAAATCTCTACTATGTGGATTATTTGGATCTTTCCAAACCTACTTGCAATGTAGTCAAGAAAAGTGACATTCAAATTTGGCATCAAAGATTTGGGCATTCAAGTGTAGGAAAAATGTCTTGTATCCCTTTTTTGGAAGATAAATGTAAAGGCTTTACCTTTTGGAAATAGAAATTTTGTTGCAAAAGCACCCTTTGAATTAGTGCATTCGGATGTATGGGGACCCACTCCTATTATGTCTAAAGGTGGTTTGCTTTATTATGTCATTTTTGTGGATGATTACTCTCGATATGCTTGGGTTTACTTTCTTAAACGCAAATCGGACGTATTTATGAATTTCAAAAACTTTTACAACATGATCAAAACACAATTTGTTGCAAACCTTAAAATTTTTAGAAGTGATTCTGGGGGAGAATTCATTTCAAATGAATTTGAAGAATTCCTAAAGGAAAAGGGAATTATACACCAAAAATCTTGTCCCAAAACCCCACAACAAAATGGAGTCGCCGAAAGAAAACATGGACATATTCTTGAAACAACAAGAGCTCTTCTCATATCAAAAAATGTTCCAAAAAATTTTTGGGCTGAAGCAATTCTAACATCAATCTATTTGATTAACAGAATGCCCACTAAAGTTTTAGAAAACATTTCCCCCTTTCAAAAACTTTTTAATTTGGAGCCAACTTATAAAAGATTTAAAGTCTTTGGTTGCAAATGCCACATTCTAAATGACAAAAATGACAAACTTTCATCTAAAGCTATTCAATGTGTCTTTATTGGCGATTCCGAAACTCAAAAAGGATATAGATGCTATGATATTGAAAAAGATAAGGTGTATGTTTCAAGAAATGTGATATTTTTAGAAGAAGAAAATGGCTTTAATGAAAATAAATCCAAGCATGAAGATGATTATTCTTTCTTATGGATAAATGATGATGAAGATAATGATGATGATGTTTTGCATTCTTCATATGATAATGCTTTAAATGAGGTTGATAGCACTTCTTTTGCTAGGTCACCAAGAGAAGTTATAGTCTATAGGAGAAGGTCTCAACAAAACACCCAAGATCCTCAACTTACTCTTAGGAGATCTCAAAGAGATATTCATCCACCTAAAAAATTTGTCTCCTATGAGTCTTTTTCCCCAAAACATAGGGCATGCTTATTAGCTATTCACTCCTTTGATGAACCTTCATCCTATCTCGAAGCCAAAACTAACCCACATTGGACTGAAGCCATGAACAATGAACTTAAAGCCCTTGAAGACAATAAAACTTGGGACATTGTTTCTCTTTCCATCGGAAAAAAGACAATAGGGTGTAGGTGGGTATATAAAGTCAAGACTAGAAGTGATGGGTCACTTGAAAGGTATAAAGCTAGACTTGTTGCTAAAGGATATGCTCAAGCATAGACTACGAGGAAACCCTTGCTCCTGTTGCTAGAATGACATCCGTCAGAACCCTAATGGCCGTTGCCGCCATCAAGCAATGGACCATATATCAATTGGATGTCAAAAATGCTTTTTTGAATGCTTACTTAAATGAGGAGGTTTACATGGACACACCCCCTGGACTTGCTTTACCTAAAGGCAAAGTTCTTTATCTTAGAATAGCACTGTATGGTTTGAAACAAGCTCCAAAAGCTTGGTTTGATTTGTTTAGCAATGTTATGTTTAAACAAGGTTTTAAATCATCTTTTTCTTGACACTGCTATGTTTGTTAAAAATACTGGAATAGGTACAATTGTGTTGATTTTATATGTAGATGATATGATTATTACAGGTAACGATGCCAACGGAATTATGCATGTAAAGGCTTTCCTTAAGAATGAATTTGAAATGACTGATTTGGGTAAACTAACATATTTCCTTGGTATTGAAGTTGCTTATAGTAGGAGAGGATACTTCCTCTCACAAATGAAGTTTGCCAATAACATTATAAGCAGATCAGCAATCACTGATGACAAGATAGTGGACACTCCTGAAGCTTTAGGAGTAAAGATGAAGATTGATGATGGAGAAATTTTAGAAAATCTCACCCCCTTTCGTCAATTGGTGGGCGCTCTCACATATTTATCCATCACAAGGCCTGACATATCACATGTTGTACATGTCATAAGTCAGTTTCAACAAAGACCCACTTCTGTACACATGGGGGCTGCATTGAGGATTGTTCGATATGTCAAACACACTATCACTAAGGGGCCGTTTGATGGCCAGGAAAATATATTTCTGGAAATATATTTCTGGAAATATAGGAAATAGAAAAATGGAATGGGAAAAATCTTTTCGATTCCAATTTTGGTGTGTGTTTGATTTGTTGGAAATATATTTCCAATTCTATATTTCTGAGTTTGATGGTATAGAAATATATTTCTAGATTTGAGCACATATTAAGAACAATGAGCAAATCTACTAGAAAAGACCTGAACCTATTTGAAATTCTACGAAAGGATAGTGTAGGATTGTGAGAACTCATAAACTTAAACCTTCTGAAATCCTAACTGTGCTCATTTTATGCAACTGCATTTGAGGAGGAAATCAAAATTACACATCTTCGTCCATTTTATGCAACTGCATTTGAAAGCAATTGAAGACTGATCACAGGTTGGCCATTATATAACAGCCCTTCCCATCAATGTATTTTATTTTGATTCTAGTACCAAAAGAAAGGAAGAAACCAAAATAATTATAATAATGATAATAACGCCACCAGCAATATAAGAAATTCATTGTGAATTGGCTAGAAGCAAATTCATACATTTTTTAATGTTTTAGTCCAACTGCAACAAGGCAGCTAATTTTGCTGGACTGTCTTTGGAGAACAGGGTATACGAAACAAGGACCCAACAGTTATTGACACCAGTTTTCCTTGACAATCCTTAACTTTTCCAAGACCGATTACAGACACGATTAATACACTATGGTGAAAATAGTTACTCGCTTTGAGTACAAGATCTATGACTACTGCAGAGATGTTACTCGCTTTGTTGTCAAACCAGTTGAATGTTAAGCTCCATATTGAATCCTTTCCAATGAAATCATGCTGGGAGGGGACTCCCACCCTTTATCAGAAAAGAATAGAATATGAACACAAATAATACAGAAGCATTAAAAAAAAAAAGGGATGCGTAGCATCAAAGCCAATGAAGAAACAGGTAATCCAAACACAGAGAACAACCAGACAATATAATTCAGGATACTAATAACAACCCCAAGCAATCACACCTACAGAGGATCAACCAAATTCAGATCTCCAATCTGCTTGTCTGTATTGCAGCAATCGATGGGCAATATGTGCTGAGAGCAGATTATTGTTCAGCTCTATCGATGAAGCGTCTGCTCCAAAAATTTCTACTCCACAGGCCATGACCTCCTGCCACTCAACGTCGAATTCAACCTCCTTTTCCAGACTGCATTATTAACATTGATAGACAGAAATGCACCCTCCCCACCTGTTGCATTCAATCCCCACTCTAGCATTAAAATTTTTATGAATCCTTTTATTTCACAACCACATCAGAGCCAGTGCAAAGCTGAAAATTGTTACCAACTGGCCATATCTTCAGAGAGATCCGATTCCCACACCGAAATTAAGTCCTAAGCAATAACAAATCAAGTCGAAGGAAAAAAGAGTTGAACCCCACTTTTAACAGACGGAATAGATGCTCATAATAGAAGATACATGGAAAATGAGCAAAACCCATCTTAGCAACTTAGCAACTTAGAACGGAGAAAGTCATTAAAAAAATTAAGAACAAAAATTAAGAAAGAAGAAAAAAGAAAAGCTGGAAAACCCAGCATCAAAATGAGAAGTTTAATCCACATCAACAAAACCTGGAGAACGAATTTGAGAAATGAGGATAGAAAAATACTCGTATACGCTTAATCCACAAAATCGTCTTGCCGTCGTTGATGATGCAGCCGCCCTCATGCTCCGACGCCATAGTATCTCCAATCAATGTCCTCCGACGAGGGGAGCTGGAGAATGAGAGGGCGAGAGGCTTTCGTGTGCAGGCAAGAGGGAGGCGACGAAGGGAGGCGATGTCCTCCGGAGAGGGGAGCAGGAGAGTGAGAGAGGGAGAGAGGCGATGAAGGGAGCAGGAGCGACATGAGGGAAGAGATGCGAGTGTGCCCTAACGGGTAAAAAAAAAATTCTGGAAGATCGACGGGATGATTTGTGCCTCCTCTTCTTGCCGTCCTTCTCGTTGCCCTTTGTCAGACTGCAAGAGAACTGGAAAATAAGAGATGGAGGATTTTCAGAGAGGAACGAAGACCTTCCTCCTGTGAGGCAGCAGCGGAGGATGAAGCGTCGAAGAGGAAGACGAGCGAAGCCCAACGTGCTAACGGGCAAAAAATTATTTCTGGAAACATTTTTCCACCTCTTCCGGTGGAAACATGTTTCCGGAAATTTTTTTCCGGAAACGCTTTCAACGGGCAAAAAATTATTTCTTCGTTTGATAAGGAGGGAAAATTTTTAGAATTTGAATTTTTTCTCTTCTGCTACAGTACTTTTCCACGCCATCAAACGGCCCCTAAGGGACTTTTTCTATCATCCTCATCAAACTTGAATATGATTGCCTATACTGACGCTGATTGGGGTGGAGATCCTAATAATAGGCATTCCACCACTGGTTTTTGTGTTTTTCTAGGTGACTCTCATTTCTTGGACATGCAAAAAACAACATAAAGTCTCTCTATCTTCAACCGAAGCTAAGTATCGTGCCATGGCTACCACCACGATGGAGATTGTATGGTTGAAAAGCTTATTGAAAGACATTGGAATTGACCTCAATGACCTCAATGAAACCACCAAGCTCTGCTGCGACAATAAAAGTGTCATCTACATTGCTAGCAATCATACTTTTCATGAAAGGACAAAACATATTGAAATGGATTGTCACTATGTGAGAGAGGAATATCTTAGCAGAACAATTGATCTATCTTTTGTCCCTTCTGAATATCAACTTGGAGATTTCTTCACCAAACCACTTGCTTCCGCAAGATTTCAGTTTCTTCTTGGCAAACTTTCGGTGATTACACCGTAAGTTTGAGGGGGGGTGTTAGAATTTATAATGTAAGTATACATACATGTTTTGATATCTACTATCATATATCTTAAACTCCTAGCAGTTTGATGTATGATTTGTATATATAAATATATGTGTGTATACATAGGACTTCTTGTATTTATTTTTTTTTATTTTTTCTTTATTTTTCGTGCATTTTTCTGAATTTTTTTCCTTTTTTATTTTACAAAGGAAACAGCTGTTGGGAGTTCCCAACGGCTAGATTTCTAGCCGTTGGGAGCTCCAACAGCAACAGCCATTTCCTCTCCCTCCTTTCTTCTTTATTTCTTGTATAAATAGGGCACTTGGGACCCTTATTATTATATGGCTTTTTAGCCTCTTTTTGTATACTTTTGTCAAGACTAATACATTCTTATTCTCCTCAAGATTGAGGTTTTTTGTGTGTGCTATTTATTGAAGTTATTGGAAGCTTCAAGAGTGTTTCTCTTGAAGCATTTGTCTTGACAAGTTTGGGCCTGATTTACACCTACCTCCAACCATGTAACTGTTGAGTCACTGGAGACAGCAACATAGCTGTGATTCTAACATCACAAATTTAAAGGGGTGAGATAACACTGTCAGGAAATTAAAATATACATATGGAATAATATACTGGTAATATGAATACGACATTATAGTG
This sequence comes from Nymphaea colorata, assembly GCF_008831285.2. Classification (NCBI taxonomy): domain Eukaryota; kingdom Viridiplantae; phylum Streptophyta; class Magnoliopsida; order Nymphaeales; family Nymphaeaceae; genus Nymphaea; species Nymphaea colorata. The sequence continues at coordinate 593,562 of NC_045149.1, forward strand.
TGAGGATAGAGAAGCTAACATTTCTCAGACACAATGCAACAGATCATCAAAATCAAGCATGCAAGGGTTTCGTGAAGGAAACATGTTTCGCGGAGAAACCAAGCAAGATTTATCTTCTAGTGTGAAATGCCAAAGCGCTTAGCAAAAGCCTCAGAAATACAGAACAATAATAAATTATCATCAGAATGGTGCAATTTTACCTAAATTTCAGGGTAAAAGAATGAGTTTCTGAGTTATATGATGATGACACCTTTACGAGAGGTGTACCAGCCTGAGAGTACCTGCAATCACACAGCATAATTATTAAGCAAATAAACGTTGAGGTATTCAAAAAATGAATGTTTCTGTCCGCTTGCAGGATGAAGAGGACTATACCATAAAAGAAAATTTGCCAAATCTGCATCATTTGCATCTCTCATAGCAGCAAAGAAATCTTCACAAGTTACAGCTTGCCCATCGTGTCTTTTGAAGTAGAGATCCATACCCTGGAAAAACAGATGGAGATGACTCACTAGAAAGCAAAAATAGAAGCACAATCATCTAAAATTCTGAAAAGAATCACAGAATAAAGAATATTTGAGAAAATATAAGAGATATAATTTTACAGAAATACTCCATCATCACTGAAAAATGAAGGAAAAAATGCAAGTTAAAACAGTCAATCTGATGCATGCATTCTCCTAAAGAAATTGACTGACAGAAACATATCAACATTTTGTACCATACAGGAGTCATTTACAGATTCTGCTTTTCAGACATCATTTCAAGCACAGCACGTGAAGCAGTTCTTCATGTCAAACCAAACAAGTGTGTGGTAGAAAAGGGTTTGAGGTGAAAAGGAGTCCAAGACAAACACACAGATTCGATTGCCAGTGGCAAAAATGAGAAAGTTGAGTCCATTATCACTTACATTGTTAAAGTAGAAAAAGAAAATTATCATCTACCTCCAGAAGGTATCAATGAGAAAACAAAGTTCATCTTCATTTAAAAAAAAGCAATTTAAAAGCAAAAGGGACATCGAGAACACATGCACCAATGAAAGGGAAATCTCGTGGAGAAGACTTAGATCAAAAAGCTCGAGTGAAAATTCAATGTACATCATTTGTGCCAAACTAGTCAATACAGGCATAGGCATCCATCCGTGCACCATTCCAAGGCCTCTTAACACATTATTTATAACCAGTTAAAATTATCCTAAAGTTTGTGGTAGTGAGTCTAGTGACTAATGAATCTGCTGCAGGAGCAATACAAGTCTGTATACATAGGTCATACCTTGCGGAACCCTGCGCTTCCAAGCAAGGTTTTGTACATCCTGACAACTTCAGCACCCTGACAGTTAATATGACATAGTTAGTAATCATCCATAAACAAGCTCCTCAGAAATTTAAAGAAGCTTAAAATATTAAAAATCTACAAAGCATGCAAATGTTCTGACCTTTTCATACACCTACATCATGTGATACCACGAGCATCAGTGACCACAGATTTATGAAATTACAAATAAAAGATTGATAAGAAGCCAGGTTGATTTAGAGAATGATCTCAATAGCATGAGAAGCAAAAAGAGGAAAGACAAAAGGAGATGCAGAAAAGCATACCGTCACTGCAGTTGATTTTACAATCACGAACCAAGGCCATTATCCACAGAAGCAGAGAAGCAAACCAGGGGATTAGATGGCTATGCAAGTGAACAAGAAAATATTTTCAAACCTAATGACAACAGGTAAGAAAAGAAAGCATCTTGAACCGCTGAACAAGTAATGCTTTGCAAATACTAAAATCCAATCAAAACCCCATGATTGAAGAAAATAACCACAAGTGCAACCCACCAGTATAAAAGTTGTCCATCTGCAAAAAAAAAAAATATATATTAGATGACATAAGCAGCCTTACCAAGAGCTGCAGCTTCTTTTTGGGAAACAGCAATCTGAGTTCCAAACACGTACCTTGATATATGAGTGTGGTCGTACAGGATGGGCCATAGGTCCAGCATCCTGCAAGATATTTGATTATGAAAATTGCTAAAGACCAAAGCGGAGAAATGACTAACATTATGCTTATATGCCCACTACATGATAGATCTCACATGAACAATGAATACGCTACAGAATGACATCCAAAATGAATAAATCAAGAAACAAGATAACAAATGAGCCGTCTAGACATGAGCAGGGGTGTCCTTTAAGCTTATAATAAATGTTCAAAAATTTCCCTACTCAGACTTATGAGATATTGATCATGGTTAAAAACATAACCACAAATATCATTCTCAGGTTTTTGTCGGTGAGGTTTTTCTCAGGTATTTTTTGGCAAAGTTTTTTTAGAAAAATCTCGAGAAAAATCTTGGAATTTTTTTAAATAAAAAAATAAAATGTTACGTAAAATACAAAAAATGAAAAATTAATAAGTATTGTATTGCATTTAGGAGGTCATGTTAAATACCTAAAATAAGAGGAAATAAAACAATGAAACAAAAGTTGAAAAAAATAAAAACAGAAAATGAAATAAAAATAAATGAAAAAATCACGAAAAAAATTGAGATAAATTCACTTTTCAACATTTTTTCACAATATCACGATATTTTTCCTTTTTCGATTTCTTTATTTTTCTCGTTAATATCACAACATTTTCAAAAATGTCATGATATTTGCGGTTACGCTCCAAAAAACAGAAGAAGCTTCTACATCACAAAACTAACGCTTTTATGTTTCAAGATTTTTTATAGAAATTTCGTGCAGTGTGCATGTTTTACTACATTTTGAGGCACCAATATACTGAGAGAAGAGATCATGCATGCAACCATTGTAAATCATTTTACAAAGAGAACCAGTTGATTAACACATGTAACCACTATGATAGAGAAGTTCATGAGGACTTTGTAGAAACAAAACATCACTTCACACAAACAACATAAATCATGGCTCTTAACTCGACCAAATTGCCTGAGGTTCTACATTTCCAAATGACAATATCCCTACAAGCCTCAGCAGTCTTCACCAGGGAAATCACTACAAGAGACATGAAAAAATATAAAATATAAAAACAAAGGAAATTGTTGGTCATATTTAGTCAAGCCATGGGAAGAGTGCATGCCGAGGTTAAGGAAAGGCGGCGGGTGGTGATGAGGCTAGTGACTTCTGCATCCATGTAATGGACAAGCAAGTTTAATAGTAGTTATATTCCTTTTGATTTTCACATCCTTTAACATTGCAGAAACAACATTTGATCGATAACCAATATAGAACGGCTGTAAGAAATATTGAGTGGCAGAATTTTTAACTACTACTCAGCAGAGAGGGTTATGGGATGCCAAGTAAGTTTTCAAAGACTACACGTTGCACTCTTCCAATAAATGAATGCACAAAGCACAAGAAAATGAATGTCATACTTTTTGGTTCCTTACTATTCTTCCAATGAGGAACAAGAAGCCAACCCCCCACCAAACCCTGCACATCCCACCCCACCCCCGCACCCCCCCCCCCCCAACAGCAACACTCTCTTCCCCTTGCCCTTAGCGTGGCTGCATCTTGCACAGGAGATTGCTGCCCATGAGAATCAACACAACTAGCCTTCTACCAGTCTGGTTTCTTAATATTCTTACTTGGTCTATTGCAAACAGAAGGATCCCCTGAGAATCTTGAAGGATCCTAAAATTCAGTCTACCAAGTACCAAGAGATATCAGTAATGGAAGTTATTATCAGATCTCCATGGAAGCATAGAAATTGAATATATGTAAGCAACAACTTTTATGGGCAAGTGATACACCACAGGGATATCCACAAACAAAGTATTGACATTTGAATATAAGCAACAACATTTATGGGAAAGTGATACAACATAGGGATATTCACAAACAAAGCAATATTATAAACTGAATTGCAAGAATACTCGATAGACATTGGATAAATACTTTGAAGCAACCTGATTCATCATACTGTCATAAAAAATGATCATATGGGGATATCACTTTCACATCTGCAAACACCGTTCATTTATGGCTTTCCATGCATGTCAGTGTCCACAACCTCCATTATAACAAATAGTACTTGCTCATTGGTCCAATGTGGAGTGGGAATAAACTACAAAGATATGGTGGCGCCTCCGAGGCCTTATTAGGTTGCAGAACAACACTTTGAAAGTTCATCTCAACATGCTTCAGGTCCCATCCATTTTTTTCTGGGAAGCGAAGTGTCTTTCTAATTCTTAGACAAATTTCATCCAGTTCTCTTGGAAAGAGCAATCCAACTTTTTCTCCATAATGTAAGTTTTACCCAGGTAAAGCTTTCAACAAAAAGATCTAATCAAGATGGACAAATATTTCGTAGAATCCAACAAATTTTCCTGCATTAGCAGGATAAACCCTCTCAACTTTGCACCAGAGAATTAGAAAATCTAACTGACATGAGAAGAAGGAAATTATAAAACCAAAATGAAACATCAAAAGTTGAAACCTGTGGATACTGATAAATGCGAAGCTTTGAAACATCTGAAATTCTCTTCACTGTACGGCTTCCCATATCAGAAGAAAATTCCTGCACAGTAGTAGATCAACTTAATATAATGCATGAACCTGTTTCCAGGTGCAGCTCAATGATGGAAATTAACTTATTCAAAATTCGAAAAAAAAATTAAACAGAACAAGGCCATGACACCTGATCTCTGAAGACAGTAAGACCTTCCTTCAAGCTAAGCTGGAACCAGTCACGGCAAGTTACCCTGCAATCATTGCAGCCTTCAGATTTATGAAATAGAGAATGTGGAAAGGTCAAAGTCTGTGATAGTAAAGTAATATATATAGATACACTTAAGCATACACCAGAATGCTTTGAAAGTAAATACCAGAAAATATACCATTCAAATGTTAAATCAAGCTTATGGCGTTTGATAAGAATGTCACTACCCACGTAGACTAGGACATATATGGCTTCAACATTAAATTGACACCAATTTAGAAAAGATCGTTACCTGTTTCCTGTCCAATTGTGGAAATACTGCAACATGCACCACCAACATAAAAAATCAAGATAAATAAGCAAAATTTCAAAAACAAAATAACTGAACTAGTAAACCTTTTCAGAAGAGGAAAGCTAGAATTAACCTCATGACCAATCACACCCAATATAGCAGCATAATCAGCATCAGTCGCTGTCTGTGGAGATGCCAAAACAAGTTTGGAGTTGAATATCTGTTCAAGACAACATAGCAAGAGTATCAAGAAGACCTCCATCACTCTGATTAACCTACTTCAGTAGAAGTCTACCGTGAAAAAGTACATACATTCAGGCTTTTGTTTTCCATAGCACCCCTGGAAGATGGTCCAACAAAAGGAAATTAGGGCAGTTTCTTTAAAACCGAAAGTACACAAAATTTTACAAGATGAAGAACAGCATCTAATCATCCAGAAAGCAGCCGCATACACAGGTGAAAAGAAATTTCAATAACTTTAACCCTTCATCCATCAAATGCTCACAAATACTACCCTTGATCCATCAAATGCTGATGACTCCCAAGTGCTTAATTGGCCAGTGCATCCAGTCATAATCATCAACATCGCTCTTGGCAATCACTAGGCAAGTTTTTCTAAGGAGATTTTCAAAATTTATATTTCTCAGAAAAATATTGGGAAAGTCAAACTTAAAAAACTATGTAAATAAGAGAAAATATGACATAATAGTCCTTGCAAAAATATAGAGAAACAAGTTTAAAAATTTTGGCAACATAAGGAAAAAGCAAAATAAAGAACTGACATGCTTAAAAATATGAACGAGACTTCCTGAAATGCTTGTAAAAATATTGAAAAATGTCCCAGGAAAATATCATGGTAGTCTCCTTTCTGGTGATACTGGCTTAAAACTAGCAATGCCATCAGGATATTTTCAAAATAATTGGAAATATTTATGACCATGTGTCAAGTGCAAACCCACAGATGTCACCAACACATTGGACATATTGGCCTATAATTCTGCGTTTTATTTCTTTTGCATTCATTGAATATGTTTTTTCATTTTTAATACTTTTTACTTATTTCTTTTATTTTATTTTCTAGATGCCTCTTTGTTACATAACCTTCTATCAAATTTTGCTATTTCTACTCTTGTCCTGTGATAAAATTTCCCAGAAATTCACTTTAAAGTCCATATTTTTTGTGATTTTTTTTTTTACATCACTGAACATACCTGAGATAGACATTTGTGAATACAGTCCAGCTTATATATCTTACTGTACCATGCAAATAAATGATAACATCCCATTATGGACAACAAAAAATCTGCTTCAAGTTTGGACCTAGTCACAAATATCATTCATGGAAATTTCTGGAGAAGGACTCGTCAGAAATTTTCTCAAATTTTGATTCCTCCAGGAAATCTTAAGAAATCAATAAACAATAAATGAAAACTATAAAAACATTACAAGAATATGAGCTTTTGGTCAATTTTCTGACAAAAAGAACTGAGAAACATCCTAAAGAATTTTTAAAAATAACATATAAAATATGATCTTATCTTAGTCAAAAGGATTTTTAGGAAAATATGAATCTCTCATTATTGCAATCGAAATATTTATTTTTGAGATATCTTGAAAATTCATAATATTTTCCCAACACCAAATGTTTCCTTTTTGTGGTAAAGAAGCATGATTTTTCAAAGTATTGCCAACATTTGTGATGATATTTCAAACACATGCGCAACCAAAAGCACCATACACAAACAGGTTCTGAAATCTGGATACTCACATGTTAAAATCTGGAACGGCCACAATATTGAAGAGGTCCAGGTCATACTCCAAACCAAAAACCTATTTGAAGAATAAACATAGCAAATACATTAATTCAATAGCATTGATCCATTGGAATGAAACTTATGCACCACAGAGATGGGGCACTAACTTCCTCATCCCATTTCATGGCTGCCTTCAGAGCATACATTGCATGTGCAGTTTTTGGTACATCTTCTGCACGGGTCCAAATCCTAAGAGACACTTTGCGGTCACTACATGTGACAAAAGTATCATCTCTGCTTTCTAGTTGTCCAGCAACCAACGCGAACAAGTAACTAGGTTTTTTGAAAGGATCCTCCCAAACAGCATAGTGTTTGCCACCCTAAAGCACCAGATATTTCAGGTCCAATATCTCTCAATTAAAAATCATAATGAAAAGACCATTATTCTGCCACAGGAGAATACTCACCTCAAGGTCTCCATGGTCTATCAAATTACCATTAGATAGTAAAACTGGATATAAAGATTTATCAGCCTCAATCCAGCAAGTGTATTTTGCCATGATATCTGGACGGTCCTGTAAGTCATACAAGAGATTCTTTAAGATTCTAATCATTCATTTTCCAACTTCAGAAAGATCTACAATTTACAATTACTCCACATTCATCATCACCAGGGATATAACATCACCCACATAGACATGAAATTGTGCAGAAGAATATACCACTGGCAGGCATTGAAAAAAACCTGGTAGAATGTAATCTTTCGGAAGCCCTCTGCTTCACATTGTGTACAGAAATTTCCAGAAGATTTGTATAATCCCTGCATTTAAATCCGTTGCTGTTAATAGTAAATAGACCAACTAATGATGTAAAACTTGGCACAACCAAAAAAAGCAAAGGATGCTTCACCTCCAAGGAAGTGTTATTTTGAGGATGTATCTCTGTCACAAATTCCAGAGAGAAAGTAGACTTTGGAGGTGAAATAACCGTTAGATGGCGTGAATCTAAGCAGTACTCGTCCTCCTGCAGCGATCAATCAAGCCATGAACTACTTAAAGCATGGTTTCAACTGAACTCAAGGGGGTCATTTATCAGCACTGTAGCATATTGTCTAGTTGTAAGAAGTTTTTTCTAATCTTCATCTGTTATAAACATGACAATTTTTCTCCTCATCTATTTACAGATTAAAGATGTTATTCACGTGTCCAGAAAGGAATTCAGATGGAAGCCTATATCACAAAAGCTGCTCACCATGTCAACAACAAAATATGGAAGAAAACCCTTTTCTCCAAAAGCACAGTACAAGATGGAATTAACAGAAAATTTTCTGATATTGTTTATAAGGTTAGCAGCCTACCAAAAAAATTGCAGGCCTATTTTGCTGAAACATCATAAGAAAACAAAAAGACCTTGGCATATCATGACCATCATAGCATTAATTCTGTTGACTCAAAAGGATAAATGACACAATAAATGACACAAAAAAACAGGATACCTTCAACTCTTTGCCATCAATTTTGATGGATAACAGCTTAAGATCTTGGCCATCCAAAACCAACGGACAGGAGACACCTGCTTGTCACTCATTAAAAACCAACATGTGAATGCGCACTTCAAATTGCAGTGGGGGAAAAAAAAAGTACATGGTTAGAAGTTAAATAACTAAACCCACATCTGAGATCACCATATATGCCTGCTTAACCATGCAAGCAACATTGACAAAGAAACAAAAAATAACTACCCAACACCAAGTAAAATACCTTCAAGTCTGTGCAAAACGGATATTTTTGAGGTCACAATCGTCTTCTCCTCGCCTAATGAAAACTTCAAATCAACCTAATATTTCATACAATATATACATATATCACATTATATGTTAAGAACAACATATAAATAGTTCAAACTGAACTCCAGCAAAACTTTTAATATAGACAACAAGACAACAAAAAAGCAATATGTACAAATGCAACAAACTAATTTTGAGGTCACAATCTGAAATATGCATTGCTTGAAACCAAAATATACAGAGAGGGCAGCACACCACTAAAGTGTGTAAGACTACATAAAGCTTCTGACTGAAAGTACATGCAGTAGAGATATAGTACCTCGATACAGGTACTGGTGCAGCCATGCTGGTTGGGAGCAATTTCAAAGAACTTGAGTGCAGAGAAACAGGTACAATACAGTCACAAATAATGTCTTGGACTTTTAAACGCGAGGTTATTCTCGGGTATAATACGGCGAGCATGAAAAAAGCGGGAAGAAAAAGGAAAAAATATAGTAAATTTTTTAAAATTTTTAAAAAGATGAGGGAAAAATAAAATAAAATAAGTGAGAAAACAATAACGCAAACATCACAAGATAAGTAGATTTGCAACAAATAAAAAATGAAAAAAAAAACTGTTTGGCATTAAAAAAACTGAAAAAATGAAAAAGGTGAAAAAAACGTGTTAAAACGCATTAAAAACGTGTTTTTTTCGTTTTTAAAGTTTTTTCCAAAAAACGCATTTCTTTTAAGTTTTAAACGGCCATTTAATTTATCGCTTTTTTTTCGAAAAAAAACGCGTTTTTTGTGACTATTATAAATATAGGGAGAGTCGATCCATCCACGAAAATCATGGCCAGATCAACTTCCAATATTTGGGACCATTCAATCTCTTTTAATCGGACGGTCCTAAACTGTTCATCCCTTCCCTTCTTTCTCTCTCTCTCTCTTTTTTATCCCCACCCCCACCCAACCCATTTCATCTCTCCTTTTTTTCACAATCAAACACCCTCACATTGATCTCAGGTATGCCCTGGCACCTCTCTCTCTTTATCTCTATCTCTCTCATGGTTGCCCAATGCGGATTCCCCTTTCTGTGCTGGACATCCACCATGGCCAATGCCCAGAAGAAAGTGGCACCTACAATGGCCAACACCCACCAAAAAGTCACGTCAGCCATGGCCGACCCATTTTGTGCTGCCGAGTGCCGACCATGGCTGAAGTCCAGCATGGCAGACTCCTAGGCTCGACCATGGCCGATGCATAGCAGAATGCTGATGTTTGTCATAAACATCTGGAGGCGGCAGCAGCAGTCCCCTTGCGCTGCATGTTAGCCACTGCAGCCCCCTTGCGCTGCATATTGGTAAACTCAGTTGACCAACTCTAGCACCCAAGTCAGCTCAGGTCAGATAAATGGGTCATGATTCAATGTTTGACCCCTATAAATTCGAGCTCTAAAGGAACCAGGTTTGGATCATTCCAATCATCGGACTGCTGAGTTGGATCGAGATACCCTGAGTTTGGTTTGATCCGATGCAATTATTGGCAATTCATACTGCATTGAAGACTCAGTTTTCCACTTAAAAGTGGTTAATTCACATACATATAAACCTGCACTGAAGGCTATGGCCCCTTTAAACTCAGATGGAAGCCAAGGTTTGATGGCCAGAAGTCTTACTTTCGGCCACCATGTCCAAGGTCATCGGTGCTGGAAATCTGCCATTCTACAAATCTGTTATGGGTCTCTCTGTCTCTCTCCCTCTCTCTCGTGCTTAAGCCTTCATGCATTAAGTTGTTCCCAGCAAATACCATTTGAGCACCATCTGATTTAAGTTTGAATCCAGTACTTATGCTTGACTAATTTCATGAGAGACATGCTCCATTTCACATGTTTGCCACTCTTTCTTTTATGGTTTTAACTGCAATCTTGTTAATTCATTTAGCTCTGATTCTAGGCAAAACTTCTTTCTTGTTGGATGTTATAATTGCTATTTATTTTGTAGTTGTGCAGCAGTAATTTGTATTCAATGCTCACAAACTATGGTTATTTGATTGTGTATACCTGATAATTACTTGTTCTTCTATAAATATGTTCAACTTCTTAATCAATTTGTAGTAAAAACTAAAAAGTATACTACGAAAATTTATGACCTGACTTGGCCAAGTTACTCAGTCAGCTAGCTGTAGCCAAGTTACTCAGTCCGCTAGCTGACCTGGCAACTCAAAGGTCAGCCAATCTGAGTCCAATTCACAGTTCACCCACTATGGCAAGAATGAAATCAAACAACAGTTTTCAGATCATACCGTATCAAAGAAGTAATCAGGCTTCTTATAATCCTTCAAAAAGATCTCTTTGGGCCCCACCATCTTGGACTCTTCAGCTGGAACTGGAAGGGTTTGTGTTGCAGTGGAATAAGCTACAGTGCAATTTTTCCTCCTACCTTTTTGGGTACCCTGATACGACAAATGTATATACATATATAAATTTCTTTTAAGTCAACCAAGAAAAGCAAAGCAAAATTTAATGTACTTTACAGTGCAAGGGGAAAAGCTGGAAAGAGCATAGATGTGAACCAACAGCACACCCAATCATACCTGAAGGTTGACATTGCATATGCAAAGACTCTTAAACAGCTAAGTCACATGGTTCACCAAAACAATAGCCACACTCAGTCCAAACAACAGGGTGGAGGTGCAGCTGCTGCAACTAACATGTTTTCTTTTTGTAGGATCATCAATGGAGTGATAGTTTCTAATTGTTGATTTTGTTGTTTCTGGACAATATATTTACGCATGGCTGCACCCACACTCAAGATTTTGGAAATGAAATTCACAGTGTGACAGATGAGATGCAACCTCCCACAAAGATATGAACCCTTATTCAATTCACTAACTTGGAAATAGTAGAATATCATTAATATCTTGACATTTTATTAAAATGATACAAAATGACCTCCTCCCCTCCCAAGACCCACACACATAAATCCCATTGTGTAGAAAATTTTACGATTCCATGCCTCGTATGCAAGTAATATTTTAAGGTATAGGCAAATCAGGCAATACAAGTGTGGTTTGATAGATTATGCAAAAGTGGGAAGCGGATCGACTTCATGAACCATAAAAGTTCCATCAACTCTTAGATGTTAATTTAAATTTCCTGAGGATGACACCATCATTCTACTGCTTTAAGGCAGATAATAGGTCCAAAAGAAGATATAAAGACTGTCAAAACCAAGAGAGCAGTAGTAGACCCAGCCCTAATGCCCAGCGAAGAAGTAGATGACAGTATCAGACATATGTGGGAGGAAGTGGTGAACCAGTTGTGACGTCACTTTTTGCCTCAAAAGGTATTAGTATTCTCATTCCAATGCAACATGCCTGATGAGGACATGTTATCAGACCATAAAATGCCTATTTATCTATTTTTATCATTTGAATTTGGATGTCCACTTTTAGCAATAAGAAATGACTGTTTCTAGAAAATCAGGGCAACAGAAAAACAACACCAAGATATCCCTCTATTGTCTCATAGATAGCATATAACACCACAACAAAGAGAAAATAAGGGGAAAAAGGAAACCTCAATTTTGTAACTTTTCAAACGGTTGTCATGCAGCAACAGCTGTGTGGATTGTTGAAAACTGTTAGTTGCTATTTAAAGGATACGGGAAACCTATGTAACACGGGTACTGCTCTGAAGGAGCAGTACCGGCACCGTACCGGTACGATATCGGTATGGGTACGGGTATGACCTCGTTTACGTCTCAGGTACGCCGTTGACTGTATCGGGTACGTTCAATGTACACGAGGATAAATCCGTCCACTTTTGGACTCGGTCAAAGTTGACCGAGTCCAAAAGCATCCATCACACGTTTTAAAAATCCATTTCTTTCCCTCTCTCATGCACAATACCTTCATCTCGCCTCTCCCCTCCCGCTCCTCTTGCCCTCTCGCCCCTCTCCTCTCTCTCACCCCTCGCCCTCTTGCCCTCACTCTTGCCCTCTTGCCATGTGCCCTCTCTCTCGCCCTGTGCACAGCAGAAGAAGACACCTCGTGAGGAAGAACACCAGGTCCATTTCATTCCCACCGCATGTATTTTCCTCGGTCTTTCCCCTTCTTTCTAGGCCTCTGTTTTTTATCATGGGGCTGCATTTCGTCTGACCGATCAGAGATATACTGTTGTTGGTATATATATCTATTATATCCATTATTGTCATGTTGTTTCTCTCTCTGCTCTCAACCGGCAATTTTTTCAGCAGTCGGCATCGGCTGATGGTGGCATTACTGGAGTCAAGGAGGAAATCCACACCATGAACAGTTGGAACAGCCATGGAACTTGGAAGTAGGCTACCAGTCCCTTGGAACTCCCAAAGGACAGATTTTTTTTTCTTGGAATTCTTGTCCCACCCAAGAGTTTCTAAAATGAAAGCTGATATATTTTGTATGTTAATTACTTTCATGCTTTGTTTAGTAGTATCTATAAATTTTGGATCATGATTTAATGATTTATAAATATGCTATTTTGTTTGTAATTTATATATATATATGTGTGTGTGTGTGTGTGTGTGTGTGTGTGTGTGTGTACGGTTGTACCCCCGCACCCAAGTTTTTGGAAAATAATCCATACCCGTACCCGTACCTATGTGACATAGCCGGAAACCTGGTTATATCTAAGTTTGGATGTCAATCTTAATTGAAAATGGGTTATGTGGATTGTTTGTTGGATGTCCAGCATTGACAAAACTCAGTTGTTAGACAAAATTAGTTTCTAACCCAGTCTTGGAAACTTGAGAGGGGAAAAGCCTTTCACCCTCTACGTAAGTCTTTTCAGGGGTAGAGAAGGGTCATGCTTTACACCCCCTACCTGCATCTTCATGTGAGGGCCCATAATACATGACACCCTCCCCCCTCATTTCCCCTTGCCTTTGCCAGTTATGGTGGCAGAAAGGTTATTCTTTCTTCATCTGTTCTTGGCCAGCTGCTGGTCAGGATGATCCTGGACAGCTGATGTTAATCCATCTATACTTAAAGAAAGACATAATATAATAAAAAAGACTAACAATACATAATAGTATACATATAAGTACATAACCATACTAACGTATACATATAACAGGTATCACAATACTACATATTATATAATAGGCTAACAGTATATACATACAATAGGTTGATGCAATAATATATAACAGGTGAACAGACTGTACATAACAGTATATAGTTATAACATGTATTGCAATACATATAACAGGAATAACAAATTGTGTTACAATACAATTTAACATAATAGTATATACATATAAGTTTATAACAGGTATAACAAATTAACAATACATATAACTATATGATATAAGTATGTAACATACCGTACTAATGTCTACATATAACAGGTATGAGGTATCCCAATACTATATAACAGACTTAGTGACTAACAGTATATACATATAACAGCATAATCGACATAACAATACATAAAAATATGTAATCAGTACGATATAAAGGACCTAACAATATATACTCAATTAAGAAACTTTAATTGAAAGGAAATGTGACTTTTCACTTTCACATGGACTAAGTATGTTGGAGCCCAAGCCAGCCTAGGTGAGCTTAGGCCCCAGGCTAGGCACCAACACATATCCCATTGCGTAAGTGGTGGACTTAGGCGACAGGTGTGGACTCACGTTTAGTCACGCCTAGGCGAGGCCTTAACAACATAGAACAGGTGTGAGGTATCCCAATACTATATAATAGACTAAGTGACTGATAGTACATATATATAACAGCTATGTCACATAAGTACGGGTGCGGGTGCCGGTGCCGGTACGGGTACGGGTACGGGTACGAATCATTTTTCAAAAACTTGGGTACGGGGGTACGGCCGTACACACATATATAAATAAATAAATAAATATATACATATATATATATATATATCAAAAAAATTACAAACAAAATAGCATATTCATAAATCATTAAATCATGATCTAAAATTTGTAGATACTACGAATTTCAAGACAAAAAATCTGTCCTTTGGGAATTCCAAGGGGCGAAAAGGCGAGGAATGAGAGGGGCAAGGGGGGAGAGGTGAGAGGATGAGAAAGGCAAGAGGGGTGAAAGAGGCGAGAAGGCAAGGGGCGAGAGGGGTGAGGGGGGTGAGACAAGAGGGCAAAGGCATCGTGCGAGAGAGAGGGAAAAAAATGGTTTTTTAAAACGTGCAATGGACGATTTTGGACTCGGTCAACTTTGACCGTACCCGACACGGTCAACGCCGCACCCATACCCGTACCAGTGTCGTACCGGTACGGTACTGGTACTGCTCCTTTGGAGCAGTACCCGTGTTACATAGTATAACAGTATATATATAACAACATAATCAACATAACATTGCATAAAAGTATGTAATCAATACGACAGAAAGTACATAACAATATATAGTATATAGACAATTAAGAAACTTTAATTGAAATGCAATGTGACTTTTCACTTTCCCATGGAACAGGCGTGTTGGAGACTAGGCCAGCCTAGGCGAGCTTAAGTGCCAGCCTAGGCGTGCTTAAGTGCCAGCCTAGGCACCAACACATATCCCATCACCTAAGTGTTGGCGGGTGTGGACTCACGCTTAGTGCACACCTAGGTGAGGCCTTAACAACATAGTCTACATTTAACCATTCCACAGCTATAGACTGGACAAAATGTGGGCCCACTAAGGTTACCTGACATGGGCAATCTTAGCCAACTCATTTCCTGGACACCATTCAAAAGGAAATGGGTATGCAAACTTTTCATTTTCGTTTTTTCTCTCTTTAACAGCAAACCATTGGTCAGCCAAAGGACCATAGTGCAAAGTTCCAAACCAACTAATGGTGAATCAGGAAATTGGCTGTCCTTTATCGAACTCTAGATTATCGGATGACTTGATCAGTTTCCTACCATCCACCAGCCTGAGAATGCCAGTCCGATTCTAGCTGACAATTTTCCGGCAGGTAGGTGGCTGAAAATGGCTGGCATTTTGTTATTAAATTTTTCCTTTTTTTTTTTATCAAAGCCTAAATATTTCACATCCAAACAAGAAAGAACTTGGGTTTTGACCAAGTCTTTGATTATAAGCAAAATTAACTATCTTATAACGAGGTTTTGGCCACCTACCATCTAAACAGGACGTCAGGTTGGAATGCAGCAATAAACTTGATTTTCATATAGTGAACAGCTAGCTATTATACAATTCCAGTTGCAGCATGTAGTTTACTTTCTTATTGTGGTCATCTTCTTCAAATGGAACTATGACAACAGATGAGCACACACTATAGTAACACATGCACTTTCAGAATTATCTATCCGCGATATGGAGTAAATTTTTCAGGTTAAGATAAATGATTAATGACTTAAGGACAACTTGAAACAAATTGGAAAAATATGCATATAATAGAAAATGATTTCCACAGACAACGTACTTAGAAACATTAGCTTTCTAAGCCAGATATTGAGTCCCTTTTCAAATTTTTAATCAACACTAGAAATACACACAAACCATAAAAACCTTTGGACCAGCTTCTTCTCATTCAAAACTGGTTCTGAATTTCAATAAGACAAATTTAAAATATCAACACCAAGAAAATTTTGACAGCTTCCTAGATGAAATCAGGTGTCACCTAGAATTCTAATGATACAGAAATGTTCAAATTCAGCAACATTAGATAAAAAGAAATTTCTGATTAAAATAAAAGTAAGACGAGTAATTTTGCAATTTCAATCAAATCGACTGCGCCTAACAAATCATACAGCATTAGTATGTCAGATACTAATTGACACACTAAAAAGTAAGAAGAAAAATGCAAACAAGAAGGATTGATTCAACTTACAGCTAAGGTGAATATACACTGGCTTCTTTTCCAATGTGCAGCCTGCAAACAAATCCCTAATGAACAATCATGAAAGTCATACATTCTAGGCGTCAAATTAAAACATAGTCGCCAAAACTGTTCTCAGAAATTTCTCCAAAAGATTAGATTTATTTCATTTGTTTTTACTGAAAAAATCTCAAAAACTCAAAAAAAAGAAAATAAAAAATAGAGGATAAAAATAATAAATTATGAGTTTTTTACTGTTTTTACTTTTTATTATAAAAGTATTGGCAAACATTCATAAAGGTTTTTAAGATTATACAATGACGAAACAATTAAACACCAAAAATGTATATAAAAAATCAACATGACTATTGTGACAGTATTGCCACGTTTATTTTCAGGCAATTTTGAAAAAAATATTGTGATATTTTGTGGTTCTTTTCATTCAGAGGCATGTAGCAATAAGAACAGTGACATTTTCATAATGTTTTTAAACTTATATGCCTACAAATATCAAAAATACCCTTTGCAATAAAAGAAACATTGAAGAACAAAATCAAATATAGAAATACGTCACCTCCTTGATGTTGTTAAACCTGCAGCTATGAAGATTTCTCACTGATTTGCATGCAAAACTACTGTTTTTTGTTGTATGAACCTATCAAATTAAAAATGACAAGTCAGTGAAAAAACCCATTAAGGTTCTTCATGACGATGCTACCAAAATAACAAGATAACAAAAGCAAGTAACTAATCGAATTTTCAGAGTGGCAAGCAGTGAAATTCATCACTCGTAGAATCCAGCAGACAACAAATTTTTTATCATTTTACAAAATAACAATGATTTTTTTAATGAGTTGGTAAATGGTGATTCATGCCAGTTTCATTAACTTCACGAACAATGCCAAGCATAGTGAGTAGCACAATCAGCTGTCTATAGTCAGTAGCACGATCAGCTATCCATGGTTCAGTAAATTGAAGAAAATGAAATAAGACAAGAGGCAACTTGACTATCCAGCTACCTTTGGAGTGACTCTAGGCCTAAGTTTCTTCCAATATGAAACTTTCTTTTCTCCCAAGCATGGCGAAAGAAAGTGGCACAAGTTAGCAGTCAATGACAAAAATATGTTGAATTCTAGAGTCATATAAATTGTAACTTGTAAGAGAAAGCATTGATCAGCACAAACTTGAGTCTTCATGTCCATCTCACAAATGCCTAGGTTATTTATTCCACAACCTAGAGGTTCAAATATCAAGCTAAGCTAATAATAATTGTTATAAAGATTATGTTATTGTCAATAGCAATGCAAAAGAATAGGTAACTTCACCAAATATAAGCGACTAAAATCAAGATTATTAATGAAATTATTCATTTGAAGGATAACAGAGTCTTACAATAAATCTGCACCATGTAAGGAAATTAACCAAATGCATGCAATAGATGTGCAACAGAGGTGGCAGAGGGGCAGAGAGAGAGAGAGAGAGAGACGGGTTTGGGGGGGTGGGGTGTGTGGGGGGAAGGGTAGATAAACAGTATCTAAACAGAAGACGATTTCACCATAGGTGGCTTACCTAAATAAAACCATAAGCGGCCTATTTAAACAAAAAGCCATCTCGATATAGGTGTGCTTATCTACCATAAAAGGCAGTTTCTTATAGGTGGCACACATACCAAGTCTTGATTGGTAAAAGATCTAGTTGCTCGCTTGTTATGACGGGGGAATGCCACTTTTTGCACCTCCCTGCGGGACTCGTAGACATGCCATGACATTCCGGCACTGACACGTACAACCAGTACTTTGTCTTCTATATAAATCTAGATAAAGTTTAAAAGATGCCTTTTTTATTGTTAAAGAAATCGAAACTGCATGATTTGACTAAAAGCAAAAAAGGAAAAACTCTCCTCGTTTTCTACCAAAAAGCTTAAACACCCACGTCATGCGTGCATATATCCACATATCACTGTGACGGAAATCTGGTCCACTCAACAGTATCCTACACTGCTGTAGTTCTGGCTCTTTAAAACCAAGAAGTCCTCATTGACATGCAAAACCGTCGTAACTACAAGACTCGAGCCTGATGAAAACTCACATTCAGAAAAACATCACCAGTAATAATTTGATGCCTACCGTAAATGATCTTACAACTACACCTCCCTAGGCACCAAAGCGTCCAGAAGCTTAACCAACATCATATTCTATTGAACCTCTGTTTAGCTATGATAGTGTTAGAGCTCTTTTGCACAAAAGAAAAATATAAACGAAGAAGGGAAATAGAAGAAAACCACATGAAGACAAGCATTCAATCAGACAAAAAAAAACGAGAGTGGAAAAATAAACAAACATAAGCAACTGAACAAGTACTTGGCGCGCGATATCGAATCGAAAATCACAAACTGGAAGCCCGCAATGCATTCTTCAATCACATGTAAACCAACCATCCATCGATTGAGATGTCGCAGCAAAGAGAAAAGAAAAAGCAGTTAACCCAACCCGATTCGATGCAAAACGAAAAAACGAAGTAATCACATGAAACGAAGGGAATAACTCCCAAATCCTTCTCTCTGCCAAGAAACCCGAGCCTCGATGCGACAGAAACATCCGTGCCATCTACTCAAACCCTTATAATAACGATCATAACGGAGAAAACATCGATGACCAAGTTGAAGAAAAGCAACACTCAACAACGGACAACCGAGTTCGGGATTGCAGGAGCGACGGAACCCAGAGAGAAATGGGAAAAGGAAGATAAGATAATCGATATAAATACCCATGTAAATATGGTGGCGGGAGATTTTTCTGTCTTTTTTCAGATAAAACCGAACAAATAAATAGGCTAGGAAACAAATGCCAGGAAGACTGCGAAAGGGCAAAAAAGAAACATGATTACCTTGGTTGGGGAGAAAGAAAGTGGGAGAGAGGAAGATCAGACGATGGACGTCCGATAACAGAAATCTGCACGACGGGCACGAGAGGGAGAGGGAGAGGGAGTGGGAGAGGTGACGTGACCGGATAAGTAACGTCGAAAAATATCTACGCGCCGTTATTTTTTTGGTGAATGACCAATGAGGCTTTTGTTACTATAAAAACTAATAAAAAAAACCGTCCTTTTCGTCTTTGCCAGCTTTCATTTCGTGAATTCGCATTAAATCTGTTGGCTACTGAATTGTGATCCCCATGTGGCTTGAAACTTTGAAGATGACATCTGGCTTTTTGGCTTATTAACCTGATGCTCTGCTCTTCTCCTATTTCTTTTCACCGGTAGGTTACTAAGAGAGCCTAAAACATACTAATGACTGCCAGGCCTCTAAACATACCACAACACGAACTTAAGTTCGTACTCTCGCCTACAAGTGGATGACTGGCATTTAGGAGTGAAAGATGAGGGTGGTCTATTCAGCAGAAAGCCGCTTGTGAGCCTGGAAGATGTAGAAACACAATTTAACAAGTTAACGTAAATATAACTGTACAACCCGAAGGAGAACTTGATGCTTGGACGTCAAGCACGTGTTGCCTCGCCTGCCAGCTTTTCTTCAGTTGAAGTGCTGCCCCGCTTTTCCTGCCTAGATTCAAATTTTGGACATCTAGGCAGTCTAGTTGGCCTATACACTTTTTACATCAGAATTTTGTATCATCCTATGGGATATTGGACGATCAATCCGTTGTGTCACACACACTTCTGTTGCACGGGCTCGGTCAACCATGTTTTAGATCTTTCAATAACTTTGCCCTAAGTATCCCCTCGAAGGGATCAGTCTTACTCGCAACCATTGAATCTCTGTCATTCACTAAATACCCAATAACTTGGTTGGCCTTTATCTCTAAGTTCTGATAGGTGTACGCTGCAGACTATGCCAACTTTAGACAATGTCAAGTCTGTCCTGGCTAAAAGGCATCAAGTTTCATGCCGACACCAATCTGCCTAACTCAAGAATCACTTCGAAGGGAGGCTAAGGCTAACTGGCTCGGCACGGTGGCCTAAGCAACAAGACTACATGTTAGGCCTCGTATGGTTGAGCTAAGTGGCTGCATGCAAAGGGCACCATCCACCTGCTGAATGGCAGTCAGTTTTGTTACTTGTCCTCAAAATGTGTAAATATTGTCTAAGGCTTAGGGAGGGATGCACCCTTCCCTTTGCTAGGAACGAATTCCCAAAGTCAAACGAAAAGTTTGGATGATATTTTCTTCTAACTTACTTTTGTGAAAACTTGATTTAAGTTTTTTTTTATTGAGTTTCTAAAACATGGTTTATTTGTTTGGGTAAGATATCAATACCTGGTTTTTACGAATAACCTAAGGGGGTTTAGGTTCTTCACTCCCTTTTATAAAACCAGGTTTGTCAAATTTGGACTTTTTTTTTCTTTATTTGAACCCTTCCTTGATGGAACTCAAACACTTCAAAACCTGGTTTTTGAGGTAAACGTCCAAAACCTGGTTTAAGGATGTCATTCAGACGTCCCTTAGGATTTTTGACTTGTATGTATTTGCCTTTGTTTTGATTTCTTCTTGTAAGACATTAGTAGTACATCGAGAAGAGCTAGTACTAACCAAGTTATTGGTACCGCTTGTTCAAGAGGTTTCCATTTCATGCTTAAGCAATCAATTCCTTCCAAAACAGGTTGCTCAAGGTGTATTTGATAAACATATGGATCTTTTTCTGGCAATTCAGCTTTTTTCAAACAAAAGAGAAGTGCCTTTTAGTAGATTTTGAGAAGAAAAAACAGAAAAAAAGTTTAAACCAAAAAGATCAAATTGTTTTATATGGAATTTTTTGTGCTCAATAGGGCGTCATCTCCTTTATGCATCTTTGCTTGCTTCCTCCTATTTGCTCGAATTGGTAAATCAGGTTATAGAAGCCCTCATGTCTCTCTCTCTTCGTCAACTAAAACTGTGCCTGATTCAAACCTGTGCTACTAGAATCTATCTAGGAATCACAAGCGGCCAGGTTGTTTGTGTTTTGCTTTTTCTTGTTTGCTTTTTGTTTTTCTTAGTAATTGTTTTTTACTGTATTGTCATGATTTCCAATATTATCTTTGTTGCCTATTTGTTATTGTAGTTTTTTATTTCAAAACTTGTTTAGCACCAATTTTTTGTACTGAAGGCTATGAATCATAGCCATCCTTACACATGTAAGTTGATGGAAGCATCTTTGTACGATTGATTTTGTAGATGGTTGTCTGAATGTTTTGGCATTGTAGTAAAAGAAGAACCATAATCAAAGAAACATATACCAGATACCATTAAACTTGACATTTCTTTCGTAGGCTTCAATACATTGTTAGATGACAGCAATGCAAGTTTTGGTTGTTCTGCTTTGAAGTCGAAGTTTCATTCACATGTGCAAGTAGCTTCTTTCTTGCAAATCATCTTGATTTGTACATACATGATTGTGGTTTACTTTTTCCATGGTTTATGACTCTTTGAGACATCTCTTGTTAAATAAAGTTGTGTTTTTCTTTTTCATTGGTGAAACTTGAAATTTTTTCTAGTTTAAGGTATACCAAGTTACTTCTAGTTGCATGTTTATTGGGTTTTTGGCATCTACAAGTTCATGTAGGTTTCTTGTGAGCTACCATCTAATAGCTCATGTAACAAAGTTAATGATTTGATATTTATTTGGATTTACTTTGTTATGTTATTTTTGATATATTCCCAATTATGTGGCATTTTATACTTTTTTTTACTTTGGATCTAGACATTTAGCAGGCTTGTTCATATTATGGTTTATTCTAATATTGCGGTGTGAGCATATGTTTTATTTCCCAATAGGCATTTGCTAGGAATGTGTAATTAAGCATCATAATTCTCAACAATCAAGTATGATGTAGTTGGAAGATATCTAGAGAATTTTGAACTTTTCATATTGCTAATATGGTTTATTGTTGTCTGGAGTTTACATAAGTAGGCACAATTTCCTTGTGTAGTGTAAACACATTTAGTAGCAACTTGTAGTGTCTGATTCAATTTTGTTGACACACTGTACTTAATTATTGTTATAAATGCATTACTCTAGATGTCATTCAAATTACATGTGTTAAATTTGTAGTTCATGTCTCTATCAACATAGTTGTTTCTTATGTTATTTATGACTATATAATAAATTGTATTTGTTGTCTCATATTTACTATAAGTTTAGATATTAGAAGTTTATCATATTTGAGGACGAAGAATATGACTTAAAACAATGAACAAGTGAACTATTTAGTACAACACCTATTGAAGCAAACTTATATACCTAGCATGACATCAAGAGGTAGTCACAAGAGAAGCACATATACAGATATTAAAAGGAAAATTATTGAAAGTACTGCCCGATATTCACAAAGGACAAAATTAAGAATAAATTAAAAATGTAAATGAAGTTTGACAATCTCTAAGAAATTTGCAATACAAGTGGATTAAGATAATACCCAAACAAAAAGTATATGGAAGTTAATCTAAAGGTATGGACAACTATATCTACGTAACTGTATGATATTTGCGTTATTTTTGTGTTATGAATGAAGTTTTACCTCAATGTTTGACTACAGAGTATATTGCACAGATACCCAGATAGAAGGAAATACAAGAACACAAAGTAAAGGAGCTATAACGAATGCCTTGAGATATTCAGGTTGTCCAATGCCACTGGTAGGACCAGAGACACATGCAACAACATGTTCATGAATTAACTAATGATAAGAGCCCAATAATTCCACATATTTTGGCCTCAAATTTGATGAGAATCAATCATTCCCACACATGCTAAATGTTGAAAGTCTTAAGATTGCCTAAATTAATTCCCTTCAAATTCAAGTATCTCAAGTGCCTTCAACATTAAATAGTAGAAACATGCACAAAGCAAGAAAAAGGAAATTGGGTTAAAATGAAGGCTATTTTTGCACTCTCAAGCATCATTGTTAATAATGTGCAAACAATTGCCGAATGTCCCAAGTGTTATCAACTTTCACTTCAAAAAATTAGTATTTTACAGACATCCAAAAAAAACATTGGTAAATGTGCAACAAACATCGACAAAATCTTTATCGATGTTTCCTTCAGACATTAGTGAACAAAAAGTCAGTAATAGTATTAGCGGCCACTATAAAAATGTTAGTGCCACCGACATTTGTAAGAATTTTTATCGATACTTGGCTGGACGTCAATCAAAAGTATATCGATGTTTGCCTTGATGTTGATAAATCTTTAATCAATGTTTAGTTTAACATCAGTAATAATCTTTATTGATGCATTTCCATGTATCAATAAAGAGTTGTAAATCTTTATTTTTTTAATTGACAATTGAAATAAGCTTCAAAAATCAGAAATATATCTAGAAATATAAACCTACTTATAATAAAGCAATATAAGTGCTTACATGTCCATAACTAAACACACACACACACACACACACATATATATATATATATATATATTGAAGTTACAATTACATATTAAATGAGGTTACGTACGTATCCTCAATGCTATAACCTAAAACCAATCATCGCTGAGGTAAAAATGGTGTAAAGTTTGGTGATGTTGGCATGCTTAAAATGAACATTAAGAAAACAAGTTAGAATGATTAAGAATGAAGTTTAACAAATATAACTCATAACTGAAAGTTAAACTTTACGTAACTGGAATTGCATGGCTGTTGTGCTATAAATTGAGTAATATTAACTTGAAATTCATGAAATTGGGACTTGGGCTTGGAAAGTTTATCCTTTAGTACGATATTTTCTTCTTTTGGAGCACATATCATGCTTATGTTAGAGGATGAACCAACTTGAGAATGACTGACACTAATCGCCATCATTCATACTCAACCATGTCTCTCTTGCCCCATCGTCCTAGAGTAGACATCATTACTTTTTAGTGTATCTTCTGTCCCTTGAGGCAACCTTGGAAGTTATTTTTTTATTTGATCATACAAAATATAATGATATATATCATGGATTCAAATTTGCAACTGCTAAGATAGAAGAATGTAATTATTTGATTGACACTTACAATGACACTATTGGTTTTTGGGTTTGAGTAATTCGGGTTCCTATTAGTTCTAGCATCAATGAACTACTCAACATGTGATAGATGCTTTGAACATTCCCTAAATTGTACTTTGCAACACAATTTATAAGTTGATATTAATATGTTTAGTTATAGAATATACAAACCATGAAAACATTTACCTCACTATGTGTGCTTGTTGTATGCAAATATTTTTATTTAGCATGTGGTTGTGCACTTTTTTTTTACTAATTTCTTAAAACACGAAAACACATATATTTTTTATGTTGTCCTTATGTGGAAAACCCTGTAATATACATAATATATTCATATGTTTGACTTCTCTTCAACAAATAATTTGTAATGGACTTTCAATGATCTTATGGATATTGTATTAGTTGACCATTGCATTACTATGAAGAGGTGCAAGTAGTTTGAATATTTTTCTACACTTATGCCTTCAATACCTGTACATGTGTGCATATCCATGCATAACCACTTATACAGGTGTCTTGTTTCTTCATATGAGAATTTATAATTCTTCTTTTTTCATCAAATAAAGTAGATATCAGTATAAACCTTTGTATTTCATAATATTTATTTATGAAAATATTACATGCCTATACACACTGCCAAATATCTATCTTGAATGATGATGGTAGTTTAGAAAAATTGTAACATACTAGCGACATAACAAAATGATATGCCTGTGTATCGATGTATGTCATCAAATGTTGAGTTTCTTCCACTACGTTGGGCCAACAAGTTCATTATTATTTTGTACTTCAAGCCATTTCTTAAATTGGCTGTAACTAGAGCTCGAGCGATCCTACATGTATTTCTACTTGGAGGCTCTACAAATAAATTAGATAATGTTAATACATATTAACAACAATATGTTGATAGACTAACCAACTATGAAGTTGATCATATTTGTTACTAGAAGGACGTGCATCATATGTTTGATCTTCACTACCTGCAACTTCCTGCTCGATGGTTTTGTATTTATCATCTATCTCATTGTCAGTCTCGTATGTTGGTGGAATAACACGCCTTCTCCTACATGTTCTCATCATATGTAAAACGTGAACAAAATATATACTAGTTATTAACCAATGTTGCATATTCATTATACCTAACCCAATCAATTTCATTGTCGATGTTGTCAGCTTGACTACTTGATGAGTTTTGTACATATATATCACATCTGTTATATGTCTTAGTATGTTGTCTAATTTCTAGGTTTTGATTTAATGACAACATGCCAATTATTGTCTACTGGATCATCCACATAAAAAGCTTATTAATGCTAAGGCGCTAAAACAAATGGTTCATCCACATCTGTAGCTTGTGTTAATACATGTGAACCCAAGTTCATCAACTTTAATGTCCCTTTGACATGCACTCAAGACATCATATCATTTGCATCTGAATATAACATACTCTAATTTCTCATAGTAATTGACCTTCATGTTTAGTGATGTATCGATAATATTCAACTTCACCAACATTAGGGGTATGTGCATTAACAAGAATGTGAGTATGTGCATCAACAAGAACACCACTATTTTGGTATTTCATGTATGTATCTTTATCCCTTGTAAGTATGTGCATCAACAAGAACACCACTATTCTAGTATTTCATGTATGTATCTTTATCCCTTGTACGAAATTTGAGACAATTAAGCAATATCTTCTAGTATATGTTGATTTCCTTGATCTTGTTTTTCTATTATATAACATGACATACAAAATATATAAATATCACAAATAATGTAAATGGCTAAGAGTTATGTAAATATATGTGAAGTTTACATGCTTTTCAAACAAATCTTAAAACTTTGTTTTGTGGAGACGTTGCACGTCATTGGAATTCTTGAAACATTGTTTTGTAGTCAATCATAAGTGTTGCCTATAACAAAAAAAGTTTTACGTTATAGCATCAATATATATTATATAAATAATGTATTATACATAAGTGACGTTTATGATATTCTTACGTAATATATGGTAGAACAACCTTGCGATTAAATAGTATATAAGTATGCATTTGCTAGAGAGTTAAGGTGTTACCAACTCTGATGTACCTAATGGGCACCCCACTCTCTCTACACTAGATTCATCTTCTAGATGAACAATAGTATTTTTAGCATTCCTTTTAGGTCTATTCATTCTTAATTTTATATCCTGGTATATGTTAAACATAATGTCATATTTCATTCATCTTGCATTCCATATGCATTTGCATACCGTTCTTTCATTTCATATTCATGCATCTAGACTAAACTAATATTGCATAAGGGTGTGCGTGCCATCCTTTATCACATGCATGACTCTAGGGATCCTCGATAGGAGCCATCGTTGCATGGGTCCCACATGGCATGCATATAGTGAATATGTCTTCATTTTAGACAGACTATTCCTTGCGTCGTATTACTTAGGCTTAGTTATTTCATTCATGCATTTATAGCTCATGTACGCACCATCTAGTACATAAATTCATGCGACATATAGTGCATTGTACATGCACTGTATGCATTATGTTAGGATTTTAACATGTTAATGTGTTTCGGGGTTTATGTGTTAAATCTGGGTTTCTTAGTATCATAGACTAGGACTTACTTGGATATTGTTCTTTCAATCTTGAGCTAGGGTTGTATGTTTACTATAGTTAATGTTTGGTTTTAAGGTGTATTTTGAGTGGGAATTAAGTAGATGCATCTTATGTAATGTACAAATTGCAACAACCTTGAAGCGCTTATTTATGTCGAAAACCAAAATTTTCAACCAACTTTAATGCTTCATTTGATGTAGTTTTCTGATGAATTTTAACTTCCAAATTTCACATTGTCTTGGCCCTTAGGTCCACCTTCACCAAACCAATTTTTACTAAGTTTAGACTTGATCTGATAAGGTTCTGGAAGGCATCCTAAATTTTAGTTTATGTTATTTTTAAATTTGTAAGCAAGCAAAATTTTACCCCTCCACACACAATAGGGGAGGCCGTATTACATGCAAGTGGGGATTTTGAAAAATAGTTTGAAAAGCTTTAACTTACCTTCATTTAAAAATCCAGGTCCAAAATAAGGAGATGAGATCCATCCTATTGGTACAAGGTCCAACTATTCTTAGCACCTTTTACCATGGGTGATCATACCATGATTAAATTTGTGTCCCTTAAATTTAAATGATCTAAACAATACTTAAAGAGTGCAACCTTCAATATGTAAAGTTGGTGCATTTAGAAATGGCGTTAAGTTACCAATAAAAATTTATTTTGATATAAGGTTTTTGCAAAAATTTCTGAAATTGACTAGGTGCATTTCAATTGGTATTAGAGACATAGTACATTTTCTACAATTGGAGTCCCATTCAAAAGTCTGGGCACCAATTTTGTAATCTCTTAGAAGATAGTGGTGTGTGTACGCATTCATATCATCCCATGGGTGCAAATATGCATGCACATCTTATATGTGTCATCTTACAAATTCTTAGAGAGATCAGATTATACTAAAAGGTCTGATTCACTTAGGTCAAGAATCGAGTTGGATTTAAATGAGGATTTGACCAGACTTGGATTGAATCAAGAACATGCCATTAGGTAGAGTTCATATTGGGGGTCTAATCTGATCCGGATGTTGTTGAATATGGATACAGACTTCAAATTACCATTTTAATCTGATCTGAACTCGGATTGTTGGATCCAGATCTGAGGTTTCCACCAAATTACCATTTTAATCTGATCTGAACTCGGATTGTTGGATCCAGATCTGAAGTTTCCACCATCAGCCGGATTAGGATAGGGTGTCAAATCCAGATTTGGACCTAAGGATTGGATCAAATATCTGATTCAATCTGGTTCAAGATGTTTAATATGTATTTGGACCTAATGTTTACATCATAATATGGATTTAGGTCTAATATTTGGATCAGAGGCCCGATCTGATCTGGTCTACTATGGGATTGGACCTAAAGTTTGGATTCAAGGTATAATCTAATCGGGTCTAAGATATAGAATATGGAGTTGGACCTAAGTTTGGATTAGATGTCGGATCTGACCTGGTTTAGGATGTTGAATATGGCTTTAGTTTTAAGGTTTAGGTCTGAGGTCTGATTTGATTCGATTTAGGATGTTGACTTCCAAGCGAAGGTTTGGGTCAAGGGTGATCAGGTTTACAATGTTCGATTTGGGTCTAATCTAATCTAGTATGGAATATTATATTTGGATCTGATTTCGTTAAGCACGAAAGTTACATTTGGCATGGTTAGTTTTAAATATAATTTTAAAATCTTGATTATATTCAAGATCAAATTTTGAAAAAGAAAATTTGATCTTGGTTTAAGTATGTGGATCAGACGAAATAGACTTAGGCTAGAAAGCACCTAAGTATTTTCCCGCATGGGACCATGAGCTCATTAAGGAAGAACACAAACCAAGCTTATGTTAAAAGAGAATTTATTTTAAAGGCCAAGTCCATAACCTTAGAGACTTTTTTGAAGTTTGCAAGATAGGTTGTCCGATAAGGGTGCCCAACCCAACCCATACTGGTTTTTATGAAAAGACTTAGAGTATAAAAGGGGAATGATTTAAAAAATCTAATTTTATATTTTAAATTATGGATCGGAACTAGAAGCTTTGGAAAATTAGAAATGGTTTTAAAGCCCTTAAAGTTTTGACAAGACAGTTAATGTTGCCTTGAAGAGAGGGAGGGAGCTTTAATATTTCGTGATTTTGAAAATGGTTTCCACAACAACTGGAAAGATTTTAAGAATAATTTAAAACATAAAGAACGATTATTAAATAGAAGTGAAATTCATCATGAATATCTATTAAGGAGGGGAAGCCATCTAACTAAATTTCTTAACTACCGGATAGGGTGACATACTCGAACTAGCATTCTGCTCCAAACTGCCATATAGGAACAGTAACTAGCTTGTTGGGTGCCCTCTACCTAATTGAACAACTTCTAGCACTAAGATACTGACTGAAATCTCCCTCTTATGCCTGTGTAGAATTACATAATTGATGTATCAAGTCTCAGAGATCATCAGCTTAATGTCGTTACTTGAAACCCTGCCATACATGACAACAATGCACAGGTACTTGTGTCGTGTGGGCCTAAAGAGTAGAAAACTAAGACCCACTAGACAGAACCTCTAATTAAAAGAACCCCATATTAGTCCCTATCCCATGCGAGCAACCAATCAGGGTCTACACGAGTATCCATAACACAAGAGAATACAAAATCCATCGAGATTGGAACTATACGGGATACACGTTAGCACGAGTTGCAACCCAAGGGCCCATGAGCATGCAAAATGTATCCCACATGTGTTTGACATGGATAGACAAAAGCGGCATTAAAATGGTGTACAGAATTGAAAATCAGGCATAAAAGAAAATAAAAGGACTCTTTATCAACAAAAACTGAAAGTGAACAAAATCACCAGAATGAAGGACAAAGGCGAGATATTCAAAGCAGTAAAACAACGTAAAGGAGGAAGACTAGGAAAATAGAGAGATTAATGCTTTTACTAACCACAAAAAACGCTTTATAGAAAATAATAGACCGCGAGATCACTATCACAATATTGAGGAACATGGGTTTAAATAGGGAACCATAGGTCGTAACACCCACAAGATTATGGGCACCCAGCTACAAATACATGAACTAAGAAAAATATTAAGTCATATTATAAGTAATCCTTAAAATAAGTACAATCGAAATTGAGAAAATATTGGTTGATATTCACTTATGAGACAACCAAACCACAAAGGGGATTCAAAAACGATTTCGTAAGTATAAAATGGCAGAAATGAGCATAAAAATGGGATATAATGTAGATTAGTTATATGAAGACTTTAAGATCTATCATAAAGAAGCCTAAATCCCGATTAATTTAAATGAACCATAAACAAATGAAGGACAAAATCATCAACAAAAGGTATTCAAATCACAGTAAGGAGATCAATCAAATAAGTTAAACATGTGGTCTAAAGTCAATAAAATAGAGTTAAAAGTGGGAGAAACAGGTGAGAGAAGTACACAGAAGGAAGATATCTAAACATTTGTTCACTAGCAACAATAATGAGAAACAAGGCAACCGGACCAAATTCAGGGCATCACAAAGAGTTTATTAGACAGTTGAAGAAATTGAAAGGGGGAGAATCACAAAATCAAAGACAACAATCAACCACATAAAATATATAGAAAGAAGGCTCGCCATGTAATCAGCTGACGAGGATGACAATTATAGGCAATGTCATAGTGTCGGATCCGGCCAGTGCACAGAAGGGGACAAGGTAATATATATAGATCAAAAGGGAAGAATTACTAAGCAATTAAATAAAAGATGGGAAAAGAGGGTTTCAGACTGTGTGGATCCTAGTAGTCGGAGATGAAGGCAAGATCAAAGCGGCTATACAAATAAAGAGAGGGAAACCGAGGGCTTGCCTATGTGGATCTTGGTTGTTGGAGACGAATGCCGGAAAAAAGCACAACGATCACCATCTTCCGGCAGAGACAAGAAACCAAAAATTTAAACAAGGATAACAAGACATGCAAAGAAGATACAGAAATAAAGAAAGGGAAACCGAGGGCTCACACGTGTGGGTCCCGGAACATCGAAAATGAAGACTAGAAAAGGCATAGCGGCCACTGGATCCAAGCAGAGACAAGAAACCAAAAATCAGAGGGATAACATGACAAGCAAAGAGGATATAGAAATAAAGAGAGAGATGAAGGCCAGAAAAAGTACAGTGGCCATCGGATTTTGGCAGAGACAAGAAACCAAAAATCAATCAAAAGAAGGATAACAAGACAAGTAAAGAGACTACAGAAATAGACGGAAACCAAGGATTCACCTATGTAGGCCCTAGTCGATGCAGACCAACGCCAAAAAAACCGTAGCGGCCACTGGATCTGTCAGAGATGAGAAACATAAGCTGAGAAAGAAAACAAAGAGAGGAAGAAGAGCAACGAACCTAATTGAAGACTCACCGAGGCATGATATATATTGGCATCAGTGGCGGAGCCAGGACAGTCCACCTCTGGATCCGGGTAGGGCTAAACTGAATTTAAATTTAAAAAATACATAGTGATTAAAAAATAATATTTTTTTCAATATAAAAGTTTTTTTTTTCATTGGCCAGGGTGGGGCCATGGCCTAGGCACCCCCCCTCCCTCCGCCCCTGATTGGCATCATGTGGTCATAGCCGTCTGTGGTTGCTGATAGCATAACATTGACGACAATTATGGGGACTAGGACTTGCAAACTGATGGTGACAAAGCAGAAATGGTAGATGACAAGGTCACAAGTAGGAAACACCAACGGATGCCATGCCTTTTTTCCGTCTCTCTCTTTCTCGATTTATTTCTAGCAAGCTCTGAGTCTAAGCGAAGAGTACTAGATGGTCACCGCAGGGCCAGGGTCCAAGCCCAGCCTGGCAACAATACGATATAGAATTTATCACAACGCTAGGCTCACTCCAAACCAAAGTCTAAAAGTTTGGTTCAGGCGGACCCTACTAGGGCTTAGTTGAACCCAACTGAAATTCAGGTGAGTGGAACTGGCAATTCGAATGAATCACAGTCGAATTAAGTCGCATATATCATGATACGCTAGATCGAATAAGGTGCAGGTAGATCATTTAAAGATCACATTTTGAAGCCAATTTAGTGTTCTCTTGAGAAATTAAGTGGGTTTGAGACTTTGCTCTAATTCAATTCCTACCTAACTAGAACTCCATCTCATCTTGCTTAAGTTCTTTTAGAGATGTGCTTGTGATCATTTGTGATTTCATAAGTGAATGTATGGATGCATTGACCCTACATGATTAGGAGTAAATAATTCATTCTTACCATAACATTCATCTAAAAGCATTTATACCATCGCATGTATCTAAGTTTCTCATTTTATATTTTTCATAAATATTTTTGATAAAAAAAATTTTGAAAATGGAATGAGTTGTAGACCATCAAACATGATTCCAATATTAGGTCATTACTGAGTTTTAGTCTTGGTGAAGTCGTCAAATGAAAAGATCTTGAGAGAAAAATATTTAGAAAATAAAAAAGAGAAAAAACTTTAATCCGAAAGGAATAGGAAAAAAGAGAGAAAGAAAGAGATTTTAAAATCATAAAATAAAGATTTTTTAAAAGAAAGAGAGAGAGGTATGTATACATATACATACTTATATATATATATATATATATGAATTATGAATGTTTGTGAAAAGAAAGTATTAAATTGAATGGAAAGGGATAGGAAGATTTTAAAAAAAGAAAGAGAGGTTTTAGAAAGAGAGAGAAAGTAGAACACACGTATATATATATTCATTTATATATATATGTGTATAAGAATTTGTGAAAGAATATGTTAAATAATAAAGAGAGAAAGATAAAGAGAAATAGTCATGTGTACATCTACGTATATAACATGTATATACACATATGCTTTCATGAAAGTTGAAATCAAGAAATAACTTGAAAATATCGGACTTCAATTTTCTATGTAGGCCGGATAGAACTTAGGCTCATGCAAGAGCCTAGGCTAAGTCTCCATGACCTCATTAAAGTGAGTTCTAGCTTTTGAAAGTCTTTTGAAAAACATGATTTTAAATATTTTGATACATAAACATAAAACCATTATTATTTTGCTTGTTACAAAAGAATATATTTCTCCCACCATTAGGTATGAAAGAATATCAAGCAACATAATAAAGCACTTATTGGGGGTCCCTAATTGGGTGATTAAAAAAGAAACTAAATGTGAGAATGACATGAAGAAGAATTTTAACATGTACATATTCTTGAAGGGCTTTTTTGAGTTGGATAAATCCCAACCTTAAAATCAACATAATAATGAAGAAAAATCTCAAATCAAACACTCATTTTTACCTTGCATTTGTTCATTAATTAAAGAAAATTAATCTATCACACATGGACATCATTTTAAGCATAAGCGATGAATAAAACAACATAACAAACATATTTTTGAAAATAAATGAAGAAATGAAATTTATTTCACTTTGCTCATACTCCCGATGTACTCAAAAGCAGCTTTCGACTTTTGATAAAAAATCTTTAGAGCTTTCTTGCACGACCATGAGGAAGTGACAAGCGGCAATGAAAATAAAAATAAAAAAAGAATGACTACATACCCCTAATATAGATGATTTTATCAATGGGTCTCATTCTTCAGATGATCCTAGGGTTGCCTTCGGTGAAGCTCTAAAATGATGAAGATGTTCCTCCAAAGAGATCTTCTTATGCTTCAAGAGTTAGAACTTGGAAAAGCTAGCTACCATGGTTGGAGAAGAAGAAGAGAAGAAAGAAATGGAAAGAAAACTAAAGAAAACTCTACATTCTATTGGTTCCCCAAGGGTTAGCTTATGTTTAAGAGGGAATATTATGAGGGTATTTATGAGGTGTTTTGAAGCCAAAAGTCAAAATTTGATTTTTTTTTAATTTAACAACATTTTTATGAGAATTGTAAGTATTTTTAATTTTTCTTTTAAATAGGTTTTGACTAAGTGGGATTGGCCATTAGTACTGCCAATACCCCTTTGAGGTGTGGGTAAGGCTAAAGACAGAAAAATAAAATGAATAAATATATAAATAAATAAATAATAAAAAACTTTGTTTATTTAAGAAGCATAAAACCATTTTTTATTTAAAATGTGTATAAAAATGGTTTTTGTTAGAATGTGTGGCCGACTCTGTTTTGAGTGACTCCCGGCTCGTTTTAAATTTAGATTGGGTTTAACTGGTCGCCAACTTGTTCTGGTGAGTGATTTAAGCTCAAAAGCACATCTTAGCATGAGAACAAAACATAAAACAAAAGGAACGACCATACCCATGCGCGGGGCGCTCAATAACATCAAATTTTGTTGTTTTGGTCTCGATTTTGGATTTTGAGTTTGAAATTCTCGATTTAGATCTAAACTTGGGTTTCAGATCTAATTTGGATCGAGAGTTGGATTTTGGGTTTTGAATTTGAATTTTGTGTTTGAATTCAAACAAGGGTTTAGAGACGAATTTGTTTTAGGTCTAGGATTGGGCTTAGGGTCTAAAAATTTAAATACAAATAATTGAGAATTTTGTTTGGGTGAAAATAAAATAGTCTTTTTGAAAAAAATTGGGGTGATAAGGAAGTGCATGTATGCTTGCGAATCTCTATTCACACCATCCTGGGTCCTTGGCAACCATGTGCATGGTTGAAGGACAATCGCGTGCGAATCTGTAGAATTTGGGTTTTTATTGAAAGCTAGATTTTAGGAGAAAGGGACCGCCCATTGGTGTGAGGATCGATTGCTCTTGCCACCTTTAATAGGGGTAATCGATCCAAGGTCTAGTTTTTCTCAGTCTTTGACAAGTTATTTTTCCTAGATGCATGTGCATGGATTGGATTTTAGAATTCTTTTTGAACAAGAATGAGAATATTTCAAAATCTTGGAAATTGAAAGATTGAAAATTTGTGTGGGATCTTTGGATTAATCTCAAATTGTAGTAATTGATCTTTGATTCGGTCCAAAAATTGGAATTTGAGAAATTGAGAATTTTAATCTTGGCTAGGAAATTGAATTTTTGAATGGAATTAGGATTTGAAATTAAATTTCTAATAGAATTGGGATTGAAATTGAAAGGATTGAATTTGGATATTGAAATCGGATTTTTGAAGAATTGGGATAGGATTTTGAAATTGAAATATTGAGTTGGATATTGAAAATTGGAGATTGAGACTAGATCTTGTAAATTCTTGTGTTGGAACTTGTTTTTGAAACCAATGGTTGGTTTTAGAAAATTGAATTTGGATCTTACAAATTGAAATTTCTAAGTTTGGAATGGCCGGAAATGGACCAGCATTTTGAACTTGATTTTTTGGGAAAAACTTGATTTCATTGGTTGATGATTTTGGAAATTGGAATTTAGGATTGTTTTGTTTTGGGCAACTTGATTTTGGGAACTTTGATCATGAAATTTGTCGGGTTTGGGTTTGAAATGTGATTTCGTTTTGGAGAAAATCCAATCATAGATTTGAAATTAATTTTGAAAATATAGGTTTTTGTAATCATTTTAGAAATTTGGTGTTTTTTGCAACAAAATAAGTGAGGCGTTTAAGTTTTTTTTGTCGCAATATGACTTGGTCATGGTACCAACTCAGACTTGACTCACTTAGATTTTGTGAAAGTAAGCAGGTGCATTGGTGAAGTGAGTGTATATGCATGCATGAAATAAACTGTATGTTTATTAATGCTTCATTTGATTTCTCTTCATGCATAATTTAATTTGGATCTCGACGTTATTCTTAATATCAAGAAAAGTTTTTTAGAGATAATGTCAATGGGCTTAAGTTTTAGAAAATTTGGTTTTTAAATATGAGTTCCAAAATGAATTGGGACGAGCTTCAATGATCCAAACTTATTGTTTGGAATTTTTGGATTCTTGAGAAAAACTTCTCTTTGGGTGAGGAAAGTTTATGAATTCCTTTAGGATTGAGCATTGGCTCTTGGCTTCAAAATAGAATTGGTTTCAATAAGTTGATCTCAACTTGTTTTTTGGCATAAGATATTGGTAAAGTCAGGATTTTTGTATCAAAACCTAATATTTGAAAATTCTAGAAATTGGGTCTAAGGAAATTTTAGAAACTTCTCTAGATTGGCATTTTGTAAGATTAATTTTTTAATTGAAAATGGATTGGCTTTAGATATAAATGATTTGAAAATGGTGGGATCTTGGAAAATTCATTTTCCCAAATGATTCTTGATTCTATGGGTTTTGGATTTGGTTCAAACACCTGTTTTGGATCTAGGAGATTCTTTTGAAACCCAACTAGATGACTTTGTAAATAATTGATTTTTAAAATCATTGATATTTCTGAAAATTTCAGAAATGAGATAAGTTTTAAATGAGCCCATTTGGATTGATTTGTTTCACTTTCAGATGGATCATGCTCATGGATTGAGTAGATCCAATCTTTGATGGAATCATTTTGTGAGATTGTGAGATCCAATCCATCAAACATCTATGCTTCATCTCTGTGTGTGTGTGTGTGTGTGCATTGCATTCATTCATTCAAATGCATATATGAAAGGATGACATTTTTGCTCAAACCATTGTAGTATTTTCTCGACACTTATTTTTCATGTTTTGACAGTCTTGCTTGGGCTAACTCAGTCTTTTGCTCTCCGATGAATATTAATAAGTTCTTGTTTTACTAATAGGGGTCAACATAAATGACTTCTCCTAGACTTCAACTCCCTTTGTTTCCATGAACTCTCTTTCTGCCTTATAATATGGTCCTATCAAAATTTTCATCTTTCGATGATCATCAAATCATTGGCTGAATTTTTTTTGTCATTTTGGAGTAATTTAAATCATTTTAGTACTTGCAAAATATAACATAGAAACTTGTCAGTCATGTTTATCAGACTTGTAATGTTTGTAATACTTTTGTGCAGCGAGACATGAAAATGTGCACCAAAATGCAAAATCTAGTGTTGAGATACATGTACTTGTGTGTACCAAAGTGAAAAATTTTATGCAATAGTACATTTACTTGTGTGCATCAAGACATGAACATGTGCACCAAAGTGCGAAATCTTCTGTTGAGATATGTGTACTTGTGTCTACTGCAGTGAAAAATTTTATGCAATAGTACACTTACTTGTGTGTGCTGAAGTGTGAAAACTTGACTTATGTGCGCTATAACATGAAATCTTATGCCGAAACACGTTTACTAGGGTTTACTGAAATGAAAAATCTTATATTAAAGCACGTTTGCTTGTGTGAACCAAAGCACAAAATCTTACACCAAAATAGAAAGCCTTATGTACGATGAAACACAAAAATTTATGCATTAATATGTTACTTGTACGCATTGAAATACAAAATCTTATGTTAAGGCACATTTACTTGTGTCTGCCAAACCACGAAATTTTATACCAGAGCATGCCATTATAAAACTTGTCTGCACCGAGATGCAAAAAGGGTGTGCCAAAGCATGGAATCATTTTAAGAACTTGTGAAATTTAGGTGTTTCAAAGTGTGAAATCATGTGTAAAAACATGAAACTTTAGAAACTTGTGTGGAATTGGAAAACATGAATGCATCAATGTGCGAAATTAGAAAATGTGCGTATAAAATTTGAAACCTATATGCACTAAGGTGGAAAATGGGAAAACTTGTGTCTGATGTGCGAAATTGAAAAACTTGTAGGTACCAAGATGAAAACTTTGAAGAGTCTGTGAAATGGAAAAACTCATGAACATTGATGTGTGAAATTTGGAAATTTATATGCACCAAAGTACAAAAATGGGAAACATATGTGTATCAAAGTGTGAAATTTAAACCCCTATATCAAATGCTTGGAAACTTGAGTTTTATAAAAAATCAGAAAATTTGGAAAATTGAAGACTTATGGACTGATTGCCTTTGGATTGGAAAGGTTTGAAAGTTTTCTTGTTAAAAAACCTTTTGTGACTATTTTCTTGTATTGGAATGCAACTGCAGTATTCTTAGTATGAGAAAACACCCAGTATAAAGGGCGGTGGAGAGAATGTATGAGATCATAAGAAATGTCTGACCACCAAGGAATAAATTGCACGCAAGAATACAAAGATGTTTGAATATAAAAGAAGAATAAACTTCTATTACCCAATACATTGTAGAGGGAACCCCACTATCCCTATAGTGTATGGAAAAATAAAAAAAAAAGCAATAATAGTTCAACTTAGGCCCCAACATTTTCCTCAAGCATCACTTCTTCCACCAGAAGCCCATTGTGATGCAACCTTATATGAGGTGCTTGAGAGGAATACAATCCTCAGTATTGTGGCCAAAACTTTTGTGAAACTTATAGAATTGATTACTGTTTTTTTTTTTCCTTTGTTGCTAGAGGGTCAGCCACCTTAGGGAGTTTACAAAGCCCTTTCTCTGTGAAGTTATTCCAAAATTTCCTCCCTCTTTTGCTCATGGGTGAACTTTCTGTTATTCGTCCAACCTAGATATTTCTTATTGCCGCCGATTGGTAAAGATACCTTAATTGCTTGTTCACATTTTTGTCCAATAGTGGCTAGCTCTGCACAGTGCTGACTTGTGGGTTCTTGACCACAAAGACAGTGTGTACTTGTGATTTGTTCAGCTGATTTGCCAACTTCTGATTTGAGATAAACATTTCTGATGGCTGTCACGATCTTCTCTGCTTTCTTTGTTGAATCATACAAATTCTTTACTTACGCTATATGATATGATGCCAAAGATGCTCCTATAATCCTTCAAAATCATAGTGAGTATATGGACCTCAGCCATTGAGGTTCTAAGTTTGAGGATTGCTGTCCGCCACTTCTGCATGTAATCATAAGTAGATTCCTAGGTTATTGCCGAAGGTTTATGAGGGTATCTATTGTTGGAACAATAAAAATTCAACTCATACATATATTTTTGTGAAGACATTAACCACCTCATCAAAATCCTTCATTTGTGTAGGGTCAGTCTCTATGAATCACTGAGCACCGTTCTCCTGAAGGCTTCATCAAAAGCAAATGAATAAGGCCTCGTTGTTATTTCTGAATTTTCTACACTCGGCAAAAGAAATTGGACCGGTGGGTTTGAGGTTTGTGTATCCTTGAATTTATTGAACTTGTGTGGCAATCCATCAAGGTCCATGTCATTTATCCCTTTATAGGAATCTCTTCGTGAGTGAACTTTTTCATCCCTTTTCTCAATTTAATGACAGTCTTTTCCATTTTCTTTGACTCTGAATTATATGGGATATTGTGTCCTACTTGTAGATGTCTCAGGGTTCTTCTCTTTGTTGAACCTTTAGAGGTCTTGTGGCCATGTTCTCCAATGGGTCCACCTTATTCTTTTATCATATGTTGTATAATTTTTTGAATGGCTATTATTAATGCTGAATTGACTTCATGTCCCTTTGTTTCTGGAATCTCTAGCTCTCTTTTCTCATCTGCTTGTGATTTTGTACATAGGGACATGATGAATACTTGTGGTGTCTTGCTTTTGATGGATGACAATGAGTCCCAAAATAAAAAGGGAAATCATGATGAGAGAATGGTATTATGACTGGATAAAATATATAAGGATATACATTCAAGAAATTAAAAATAAAATAGGGAGGTGGCCAGACTTTATTAAGAGACTGTGCTTGCCAAGGTCGACCTTTCAATTTGGACATTGACAAGCACGAGATCCTAGGGGACGACACAAAGACCTGTAATGCTAAAGGGTTTTGACATAGGAAAAATAAAGGTTTCTTTGAAATTCTGACCCAATTTTTTGATGAAACTATCATGTGTGACTTAGGTGAAATGCAATTGATACGTAAAGCAGCATAATCAAACATACATGCGTAAAACAATTAGACAACATTTCCTAATAACACAGCTCCATCATGCAAATTTTGCAATCAGCTTGGTATCCAAAACTAGATGTCTATTGATATGAAATTTGCGGTGGTTCCATATGTCAGATATGCCTATATAGATGGACAAAAAATCTAGAGTACATGGCGTAGATTTCTCCAAGTGGCTTTTCAGAGTTATGGATCTTCGTTTTCCTTGATCACTCACCAATATACAGAGCTATTGCCTCGGTATGGGTGAAGGGATGGTCAATACCCGCCTCTAGTAGATTGTTTCTGTTGTTGAAGCACCTCAAGCTAATGCATACAAGGAGTATTGACTATGACATATAGGTAAATGGAAATTTTAAAATATGCATGCACACACACAATCAGTTAGCTCTAGTTCAATAAGGCATAAGATGAAGGTTAAAAACAAAGAGATGCAAACATTGTATCAAACAACTCCTAAATTGAGAAGGATAGTATGCAATCCTATATCTATATGAGCATAAAAAATCAATCTCAATGTTAAGTCCTAATACACATAAAAAATATACATTCATCAATCATGAAGATAACTAAGTAGCTCTAGGGGTGGGGTGACACCTAAAGCATAGAAATTTGGAATAATTTTTTGTAGTTAGATAGTAATAGGTCCCATCACGGTCACCACTTCTGTTTACATGTAAAATTTTATTTTACATGCAAACCATATAAATGAGATAAATTACCTATACTCGCTTTTGTTTCCTCAAGCAGGATTCCAAGAGACAAGACCTGACCTATCTATACCTTTACTAGAAGTAACTAGATGAATGACTAGATCAACACGTTCCAATTCCCAAGTTTAAATGTTGTCTAAGTCCCAAGAAAGCAAATATGCCATAATTTGAAATCATGCATGTTTTAAAATATAAGTAGATATTAGAAATGGACTGATGAACAAGAAACAATTAATTTATGTTTGTTCATGTTTGGATAATCAAAGATTCATGCAAAATGACATACTAAATCTAATATTATGCATGAAAAATTAAGTTATGTAGATTTGGAGTCTAGTCAATACTAGCACTCAAGTGAGGGATGTGGAACTATTTTTGAGATCTAAATCCAAGAATTTATGATCATGGCCCGAAAGATTCCACACAATTCTTGTTCTAAGTTCAAAATAGAAAATACCATGAAAATCCAAAATATATAACATGGTATTGAAATTCAGAATTCACAATTTAATCTTCAAGCTTTGGAATCCAATAAATCTTGTCTATAATCCACATTAAACTAAGGATTATCCAAATTTACCTACCATTAGGGTTTGAAATCCTCAGCCTGGTTCGATTCAATGGGGATCAACACAGGGTTTTATAATTCATCGATCAATATTCAAAATCCAAAGCTTGAGATTTAAAAGTCAAAGTCTAATATCAAGGATCCAAAACCTAGAGGTTTCCGATCCAAAATCTAAGATCTAAAATTTGAGACCCGAAATCTAATTCTTGAGATCTAGTGGCGTATGGGTTTTAATACCATGATTAGGATTTTTCTGAACCTATAGTTAAATCCAATCCCCATTTGAACAAAAAATCTAGGATTTGAATGGCTACATGCTAGCTTGGTCAACGGGCTAGGTCTGGCAATTGGACTAGGTTGGACCTATCTAGGGTGAGCCTAATTGGGGTAAATGGTGTTGATCATAACTAGGGTTCATAACTAGGGTTTTGGAGAGGTAACATCTCAAAGATGTCGCTTCATGATCCTATGTTTAACATGAAATTGGCTAAGTCATAGTTTTAGGATTTGGATTTGAATAGTGGACTATAAGACCATTCTGAGCTAGGTCTTAAAGGACTTGACTAGGGCTAGACTGCACGCCTACTAGGGCTTTTGAAATCATCTGGAAAGTTGATTTTGAAATAGTTTTGAAGAAACTTACATTTTAGAAAGTGATCATGAATAAGGACTGGACCGAGCAAAAGTGTTCACATGCTAAGGCTAATGCCACAGGGTTTGCTACTAGACTGACTAGTCTACTTTTAGACAGGGGAAGCATATGGCTATAAGGTGTTCTAAAAACATTGTGCGATGCATGACTAATGAAAGAAGGGAAGAAACATGGTCTATATGCATGATTTAAGAGGTAAACTAATTAAGTAAAGACAATGAATTAAAAGAAGGAAGGGATTGGAGGGGAATACCTAACCCCTGTGCTTAGCCTAAAAACATTAATTTAAATTTATCCTACGAAACTAAATAAGGTAAACTATAGTATTACTAAAGCAAATAATGAAAACCTAGGAGATAAGCAAGAAATAAACTATACATGTAGAAAAAGCAGAAAGCAGAAAGAAAAACCCAAAACATGAAATATCCTACGAACCACTCTAGATGGTAATCTTAATGTGGCCGATTTACCCTCTTTTGCAAGCTAAAAGCAGAAAGAAAAACCCAAAACATGTAGAAAAAGAAAAGAAAAATAGGAAAAACACTAAATTGCAAATAAGAAAAGAAAGAGTAAGGGAAAAAGAAATTACTAGAACCTAGAGACCTGACCGACCCCGCTTCCATGATATGTACCGAGCCTGGTTGGGTGTTGGTTGAGTGCTAATGCAGCACAAACCAAAACTTAGACCAAAGACACAAAAATATTTAACTTGAAAAGAGCCAAGCTTTTTACGCACCAAACTAGAAAATTACCAAGTTTATTGAGCTTTTATAGCAGCTCAAATTCATGGAGAGAAAGGGGGGTACAAGCTTCCAATTATAATGGCTGAGGAGATTTCTCTCCCAAGGTCAGTATGAGACTAAACTTTTCTCCTCTCTTCTACACTCAAAAACACACAGACGTTAAAATTGTGTTTTCAACAGGAAAATATCTACACTCTAAATTCTAATCCGGATTCTATCTCAAGAAAAGCATCATGTGTAAGAAAAGTGCTAATCGATCCATGATAAAAGATTTGGATTGACGTTAAGTACGAATAACGAACAATGCATGAATATGGAGAAGAGAAAACACACACTGAAAGCATAGTTTAAAATAGGTATACGAGAGAAAAATGTTCATTCAAAACATGTATGGAACGATTTTGATTTTGTTTGCACCAGAGTGCACATCAAAGGTTTTGCATGATTCATGTTCCATCGTATGAACTAAAATTAAGCAGAGAGTGAGAAAATGATGGCCAATTCTTAAAATATAATGTGCATTAAGCTAACAAGTGGATCCTGGTTGTGGGATTTGATATTGGGACCTAGATCCAAGTCTGGATTTGAAGGATACTCTAGAAGATGAATTGGGATATGATATGAAAATTTAGATCATGATCTCATACTGAGATTTGAAACTTGAAATGATGGACCAGATCTATGAAAATTTATTACAGATCTGAAATTTGGATATGATATTTAGATATGAAAATGACACTTGGACATGGATTTAAAATTAAGATCTGAAAATGGCATGAGCCTTGACCTACCTCGACCTGCAGTAGGTGGGTTCTGGCTGGTTTACTTGTGCTAGACCTGGGTTCGGCTCAGCTTTGAAAATGTTCTCAGACCTCGATTGGCTGTTGGTTTACTTGGAAACGTTAGTTCAGTGAAAACTTGAAGTGGCTTGAGCCTAGGCTTGAGCATACTGGTTCATGTGAAAAATATGTGCATAGTCAAATGACCAAAATTTCCCTTGCAAGGAAATTAAAATCGGAGGGTCATGTAGGTGTGGCCTCACTAGGATGTGCGTAGGGTAAAGGTAAGGCATCCTATTAAATTTGGCGAAAAAATGACTTCATTTACCCTTTCAAACTTAAACATTCAAATTTTACAAGTAGTAAGATAGCCCTTTTCTGATGCCTGAGCAACGGCAAAATGGAAGATCTGAGCCATCTTCATCTGATCCAAAGATAGAAATTCTCTCTTTAAGTGTTGTTGGTTGCAACCATGTAAGAAATTCATTAGCTAATTGATCAGCTCAGAAGATTGAGATACACTGAAACCAAGTGTCTGGAACTGGATTAAACTTAGTAAATCCATAAAATGAAAATTGAACCCAA
The DNA here is from genome assembly GCF_008831285.2 of Nymphaea colorata. Lineage (NCBI taxonomy): Eukaryota > Viridiplantae > Streptophyta > Magnoliopsida > Nymphaeales > Nymphaeaceae > Nymphaea > Nymphaea colorata. Next base: position 637,288 of record NC_045149.1, read on the forward strand.
ATCTGGGTGAAAAAACTGAAATCAAAGTTCAAAATACTTAGGTTAGATGTCAAAGAACGTTATCCCAGCTTGGCGATATTTAACATGGTCAAGATTGTGAGAATTATAGCTCAGACCTACTAGAGCTAATAACAAAGTGTTACCATGATTTAGGACACAGTTCTAGAACTTAAATTTGGATTATGGAATTGAAAATAACTGAAGAAATACTTTGTATGCATTGAGTGGAGCTATATTTAACCTGATTTGGATTTATATGGTCTTGTTGTTCTAGAATTGATAGGTGTGTTGTTTTAGTAAGCAGATAGAAATAGAGTGAGGTGAGGGAGTTGTCTCTAATGACTCCTAAGGTCTTGTGAAGTTGAGAAATAGCTTAATCAAATGTTAGTCATTCTCAAAAAACTTGGTGAAACTACTTGCTTTCTAGGTTAGTGACATGACACAAGGGCAAAATGGTCATTTTAACAGTTAGGTGATCTAGGTCTAGGTGTTCAATGCTGATGTAAAATATACCAACGTGGTTCTGTAATGACCTTTTTTTAGTGTTTGGTCTTTGAAAACCAATTTGAAAATCTCATGATGAAAGGTAAAATGATCTTTTGGACCTGATGCAAATTGGTGTGTTCACAGCAAGGATTCGATGAGTCACAAGTTGGACATTGACTAGACTAATCTAACATGAGTCTGAAGTCGGACATTGACTCAAAGAATCTTATACAATCAGACATCGAATCATCAAATTGAACATGATTTGACTAGCTCAAACATTATCAAAATGGTTCAATTACTGATTGATCAATTTATGGGTTCAAGGCTGGTTCAACCAGTTAGGAGGCCAATTTTGACCAGTTTGGGGCTCATCCAACTGATTCAGTAATCAATTCAATTGATATAGAGCTGTTTCAACCGATTTAGAGTCTTGTTCAGTCAATTTTAGAGGTTGTTTCGATCAATATGCTAATTTGGACACAAATCTGGTTGATTGGAGAACAAGAAAAAGAAGCCTAATCAGTGACATTTTGCACCGCTATAGATCTATTCCAGCAATTATTTTAGCCATTAAGTTCACCGGCCATTTCTGCTACAGACTTTATAGTGAATTTTGTGTATATCCATACTATACTGGTGTATCTTATCACTGCTATAAAGCAATACCAGTGCATTTACCACTGGTTTAGTTATCATAAGCAAACCAGAATATAGTGTTTATGCAAGTGACTGACATTTTCCTAATTTTCGTATGTATTACAATAATTAGTATTGGAATGAACCAAAATAATATAATGTTCCTCTTTCGACCATCTTGATCATTATCAAGGGGCTCAACAATGCCTGACTATATAGGGTAATATTTCTTTCTCTCAATTGAAGAAATAATTGGAAAATAAAAAGCAAGTACAAAAATGAGTAATAACCCCCAGTGGAGACTAGTACGATTCAATTCAACATCTTTACCATGTCTAATAGTTATAACAAGAAAAGCATATAAAAAAATTTCCATCTAAACCAAAAGAGGAAATATAGTGAAAGCATTAAAATACCTCGCTGAGAACGTCAAAACTAAACTCGAACAATGTGATTGATGATTTACTACATAGCTCCAATGTATTTGCACTCATTTCATGGTGACTTATGGGAGCAGAAAGCAGGCATCAATAAGGATTGTTTGACATTTCTATGGGATTGAATCAACAACAAAAAATTGATCACATGAACATTACAATTGAGCCACAATTTTCTAATAGAAATAAACCTTTAAGTGAACGTTTTTCATAAATTGCCGTAGATACATACCTTATACAAGAACAACAAATGTTACCTGACTATCCATCATGTTTTTCAATTTAACGCCAAACTGAAAATATAGTGCCTGCAATTGGGCGAGTAAAAGAAAATTGGAGATTATATATATATATAGCAAAAGATGAATTATTGCATGGGCTAGTTGAGGGTGCTATTCAACTTGTTTTGATGAGCAAGTATAGTCACAATACCGATGTGGATATAGCAGTCATGAAGCCTAAGTCGACATAAAGCATAAGTTGACGATTGCCCAAAAATTTCATGTGTTCATGTTTACTATAAAAGCCTATAACTTATGCTTTAAAAGACAAGATGAAATCTGATTTAGTTTCCAACTAAAATATTAAAACAATACTATATTAGGTTATGGTTTTGTTTGATGCTATAATTCATGTCATTTTTGTCGTCATTGCCTGAATGCTTTAGGCGCTTATCCAGGTATGTTTTCACATGGCATGTTATTTATTTGTGGTATTTTTTTTATACCATTTCAGATGATAATATTTCCAGATTTCTATATGTTTGTAAATTAAGTGGTTTAGTCAGGGACAAAACTCGAGCATGAAAAATTTCCCGATGAAGCTTACGCCAACTTCTTAGGCCAAGAAGAAGTAGGTTCTTCTAACATACTTCAAGACATTCCCAAAAATCTTGAGAATCATATTGTGCTAATCTACAAGTCATTTAATTAAATCAAATCAATAAATAAAAATTTGTTGACATAGATACCAAACATTTTGTTCACCATACTTGCATTCTTGTAATTTTTTTTTTCTATCAAGAACGTTAAAATGTCAAATAAAAAAGGAACAAATTCATAATCATAGAAGAAAGTTATTTGACTAATTCGTAATAAAAGCAAACAGTATCGTTGATTCATACCCACTCATACAGGAGGTTCATTAGATGAAGTTTTCTGATACAAACTACCAAAGAGTCATATTGGGAGCACCGATGGCCAGCTAAAGCCTCAGGTGATTTACTGGTTGCACTTGTAAATAAATATGATTGGATGGACCAGTCAACTGTTCCTACTCATATGTGTGTACATTCCTTATAGGAGCAAGCATTATGTCAATTTATAAAGTTGAATATCCTAGTGTTTATGTGTTAAACTCTAGGTTTCTTGGTTAAAGAAACCAATTTAATAATCTACAAATTAAAATCTGAAAGCTGTTGGAATCATTTCGTTCCAGCTAGAAAAGTCTTGATTAGAGATGACATAATTAAATATGTTGACTATTGATCATAAAACAATGGAAGAAGCTAGTAATGCTAACAAGCTAAACTGGACTACCTGAAGATTCTTATGCACTGCTACTGGTAGGCTTCTTGTACCATTCTTTCTGCCAACTGAAGCAGTATTGGCAATTGTCTACATGCGACAAGTGTTGGGAGTGCTTGAACCTTAACACATGCACCTTTTACTTCTGTACTGTGACCATTGTTTGTTTTCTTACTCTGCGTTGCTGGCGATCCTTTTGATGGCTGCATAGAGTCTGGAAGGCACTCAAACAGAAGATGAGGCTGAACAACCTCACTAGAATTGCAGAAGAAAATAATTTCGGAATGCTGCTATAAACTAAAAAAATATTATTTAAAGACAGGGAAACAAAAAAGCAATGAACAGAAAGGTTGGTTCAATGGGTATAAAAATCAAACAAAAGAAGGAACCATGAAGATTTTAAGGCCATGCATGATCATGATTCTTTACAGTAGCATATGCACAAATAACTAAAGCTAAAGCACAATAAATAAAGGAACATCTTCTGTAAGTCATTTCTGCTGATTAAAGCCTGGTGAAATGTTGGTGGTTTTATCATGGTAAAAAAACATTAATGTAAAGGAAGAACCATCAGCGTGAGAGAATTAAGTGATGTCCATAGGCCATAATCAAGAACCTTTGGCATGTAAAATGACACTTGACCTCATGTTCACTGGCATTAATTAACCACAAGCCTTGGACATCATGAAGAAGATCACATAAAAGTAACCAGTGATATGCAGTTGTTAAAAAAAAAAAAAAAGACTCAAGCCGAACGGAGATGCTAGGCAAACCAAATCCACTGGTTGTGATTAGGTGCACCTATAAGAAAACAACAGCTGTTTAAAAAATTTTCTCCAAGCTTCTGAATGGCTGTAGCTATTGATATGGTGACTGGGTAAGAGCATTGAGTTATCTTTTCTTCTTACTGTCTAACAAGCATGGTTTTATCAGCGCGCAAAGCATTGTTTCTTTTGCAGAAGTAGTGGTTTATGGTTCCTAATTTTCTGTATCATAATATTTTCCCAATAAGGGTTGGGGGAGCAGATCTATTATTGGAAGTAACAGTAACTGCCCAAGTGAAGCTGCACCTTTTACTACGCCCCAATTGTTGAGGTACCCTTATAAGATCCCTGGTGGATGCTGAATTGGGGAAGATTTGCATGGGACATGAGGTCCCTCAAACGTGCTCCCTACAACTGTTCTCAGCTGATTCACATGCAATGCACCTATACTCCAAATATTATTTGGTCATTTCCATATGCAGTTTTTGAACTTTCATTCCCATTCTCTTATTTTGGATCGAAAAGGACACTCTTATCCACCTTGATTACATCTTAATCTACAAGATATTGAGTCATTGGAATTAATATATGTGAGAGATTTTCCAAAACCTCTAACCATCCATATTTTCATGTATAGAAACTTATAGGAAATGATGTTTTCTTAGAAAAAAAATGGAAACAATAAATATTGTTTCGATGTATAAGCTGAGAAACTTGTGCCACTGAATTTCAAATCCTCAGAAAATCTTATTTGTGATGAAAAATAATTTTTAACTCATAGGTTTAATTTCTCATATAGACATATGTGGTTTCATAAAGGTTACTTAATTGTATACATACTCATCTAATCTCGTCACCTAGTGAAAGATATGAAAGTTGCAACCTGATCATTCATAGCAAAATGATTTTCCAATATTATAAAAGAAATTCAACTCAGATCCTATTTGAGCAACACCTAATCAATTGGAACTGCATGAATACATGTTTTCCAATTTGAGAAAAGAATTGCTTGATGGGATCCAAGATTGACAACCTATTCATTAATTAGTTTAGTTTAATTACTTTGTATTTACAGCGAACATGAAGATCATCAAGGCCCATATCACCAGTTTCTTCATACATAGAAAGCAAATCTCTTGGTTTTGTCTATATGACAACTTTCCAATCTTTGTTTAAAGGGTCTTCAGCATAGAAAACTTTGTGAACTTAAAATGCCAGAACAAAAGGTTCATCTTGCATACATTTGTGAGTACTATTAACAAGTGTGAATCTGAACTCATCCTTTTTCATATCTTGTAGTCCAAGAATATCAAACCATTCACATTTAAAAAACACAAATCTGAATTATTCATAATATTGCAACTCAATTATATCTTCAATAACACCATAGTAAGTGACATTTCCTATTCTAGGTCGAGTTGTTAAGATTGTATGATTTGGATCGGGTCAACCAGACCCGACCCATCTTCTCCACACGCCCAATCATAATGGGCAGTGGCATACTTGTATTTTTTAACATTGTTTTGTGTACTTTGTTGTATACCAAATCAGTATATAATGAAATCAAGAGGCAGACGTTAGGGTTGCTGCTCTTTTTCTTTTCTTCCTCTCTCTTGTACGTGCAGCCCGTTCCTCTTCTCCTTTTGCATCTAACTTCATCCGATGGTTGGGCATTAGATATCAAAATCTTACATGGTATCAAAGTAGGTTTTGCCATTGAGAATGTTCAGTAAGAATCTCTAATTTCAACTCTAGTCTTTGTTTTCCTAATCCCTAGATATCTGCTCTAACCCTAATTTCTACCGTCTGCCCTAATCTGAAATTTCTGCCCTAATCCCAGGTATCTGCCCTAATCCCTAAATTTCTACCCTAATCTCTACAGCATGCCCTAATCCCCAACTTTCTACATTAATCCCCAAATTTCATCCCCAACTTTATGCCCTAATTCCCAAATTTTTGCCTATCTCTATCTTGTGCCCTAATCTCCAACCTTCTGATTACTGCAAGTATGAATCACAACCGAAATTCCAACATCTTGTCGTCCAATTTTCTCTCTCAACTCATCTCACAAAAGCTAAACCATACCAACTACTTGACATGAAAATGTCAAATAGTCTCGTTCACCAAGAGTCATCGTCTCTATGGACATCTCAATGACACTACACCTGCGCCACCTAACTGGGTCATGCAAGAGGTGAAGAATGCTGCAGGGCAAGTTCAAGAAACCGTTGTAGAAGTCAATCCTGAATATGAGACGTGGATGACACATGATGAATCTCTTGTTGCCTATATCACCTCCACATTATCAGAGGAAGTTCTGATGGGTGTTGATGATGATAACACTTGACTTGTGGAATGTTCTCGCTACCATGTATTCTCAACTATCAGAAGCCAGATTTCTACAACTCAAGAGGCAATTTCAAGATATTAAGCATAGAACACGTTTAGTCTTGGAGTACATACATGAAATCAAAAATGTCAGCGATCAGCTTGCAATCATAAGGCATCCAGTCAGCGACAAGGACAAGGTACAACAAGCTTTGAGTGGATTGGGGTTTGAATTTGATGTTTCCTGCACTACTTTAGAAGTATTGCCTATTCTTCCCTCTTTTGAAGATCTAAAAACGAAATTGATTCAACATGAAACGAGTCATGTACAACGACAAAAATTAGTGCATTCTAGCAGTCACAATGTGTTGGTCACTGAACCCATACTTTTCATGGTAGTCATCAAAGAGTTTGGAACTCACAAGCAGGGATGGGGAAATGTATTCTTCCTACACCTAACAAAAATACACATGCAAATGTACCACGAAGAATACTTACTTGTTTCTATTGCAATAAGAAATGATATGTGAAGTCAGAATGTTGGCATAATTCTCAAAACAAGGGAAATCAGGTCAAGCGTGACAATAGGGCAGTAGGGTCGACTGTATCGAACATGATTGCAACATCGAACATTTCTCCTGATGTGCAGTAGATTTTAGTGACAACTTTGTCTAAAGTTAATCTCAGGCAAAATGAGGAAGAACAATGGTACGTGGATTTTGGTGTGGTAGCTCATGTGAGTGGTGATGCAGGTAAGCTTTCTAGTGTTCTCCCTTATTTAGCTAAAGGCTCAAATGTTACAGGAGATGGTCTCCATCACAAAATATCACACATTGAAAATGCACACATATCCATGGTTCATTCCTCCATACCTTTAATGAATGTTCTTGTTGTTCCAAATGTCAAGAAAAATATCATTTCCGTGTCAAAGCTTATCGATGACACCCATTCGTCTGTTGAGTTTACTCCTTCTCTGTTTATGTCAAGGATGCTCGAACCAACAAGACATTCATTGAAGGTGTTCGCAAAGGAGACATGTACGTCATTGAAGAAGCTCCAAAGGTGTCCAAGTTTTGTGTTTCAGATTTATCCTTTCCCAGTCATAGTGAAGTCAACATAAGAGAGTATGATAAACCATCCATTTGGCATTGTCGTCTAGCCCATTGTAGTCGGTCTTTCATTCAAAGTCTTGTTGCAGATAGACTATGTAACGTTCGATGTCTTTCAGGTGGGCCGGCTCGGGTCCAGATCCGGACCCGAACCCAAGTGCGTGAGAAGCCTAACGCGAGGGCCCATCTCCCTCGCGTCTCCCTCTTCTTCCTCGTCGCTTTTCTTTCCTCTGTTTCGACCGTGTGAGACCAGGAGGAGGACGAGGGTGCAGTGGCAACGCTTGGGCCGGCAGAGGAAGGAACGGCGGTGGCGGCGGCGTTCGGGTAAGCCCTCAACCTCTCCCTAACTCTTCCTTCTTCTCCTCCTCCCTCTCCCACTTTTTTGCCGTCTCCCCTCTCTGCCGCACGGCCTCCTCTTGCGCAGCCTCTCCCCTTCCGTTTCTTTTTTGTTGTTTCTCTCCCTCTCCTGTCTGCTCGAGCTCTCACTCCCACACTCTCTCATCCTCTCTGCTGCACCCAATCCCTTTTTTTCCACCCGTTTTCTTGCTGTTTTTGACTGTTTTGGGGCTGTTGGTTTGAATTTCAATGGGGAACACATCATTTTCCCCTCATACCAATGAAGTGAAAGCATTGGTGGTGGAGGCAGCGATCAATCGTTGACATTGGAGCTCAATCGAACTCTTGAAGTGGTTGTCGGGAGCATTACGAGAGTTTGAATTCTAAGATTGGGGTGAGAAAGGCCTAATCGAGCTTAGATTGTTGTAAATTTTCTATTGGAGTACGTATAATTATTGTTTGAGCATGCTAGAATTAGAATTTGATGTTTAGGGATGCATGTTAGCGACTTTGTTTTTTTGGAAAAGTTTAGGATTATGTTGGAGAAGCGATGATTCATGTATATATTGATCTTTTAAGCGTGAGGTGTTGATTTACGAAGCAATAGGGAAGCATGGTAGAGATTGTGATGTTGTGGGGAAGATTTAAAACCGTCTTAGTGAGCATGTGACACATGATTTTGTGAACGGGTGTATTTTGGAGTCCGAGGGGAAAACATACGTAAGTTGGATGTAACTATGGGGTTGACGCCTCGACTAAAGAAAGCAAATGAGAATTGGGTTGTGATAGATTGATCGAAACGGTGAATTTTGACGTTTGGTGGCAATGTGAAGAGGTTAGGAGGAGGTCTATTGGAGGGCTTGTAGGTCGATACTATCCGTCGACACCTTCTTGAGGCAATGACATGTGCCTCAATGATTTTGTTTTATGTTTGTTTGGATCGTAAAGGTAACTAGTAGAAATTTTATCATGTGGTTATGTCTGCATGTACACCGGGCATGTTATGTAGACCTTGAGCGATCAGTTTCGAAGCTCGAGGCATTTTGAAGAGTTTTGTAGGCGCACGACAGGTATGGCAGCATTCCAGGCAAAGCCATGCCTGGGCAAATGTGTGAATGTGTGTTCCTAGGATCGAGGGATCCTATGATTTTGATGTGATTGATGGATTGTTTTGTGAACGAATGTGTGTATGCATGCAAATAGTTTGATACATGATATGATTTGTTTTGAAAGACTATTATAAGCATATATTTTGAAAATGTTACGCATTTGCATGTGCATGCTAGAATTGATAACTGTTTGGGATAGATGAGGTGGGGTATCGAGTCGAGTGTCTCCTCGACCACAATTGTGCATTAGAAAGCATCCTAGAATGATAATGACATAGGACATCTACGAGCCAATCACAGATCAAGACGACTCTCTGTGGTTTGGCTAAGTTTTTCAAAGAGGTAATTTTTGTGATAATTGATGTGAAGGTTGTGTTTTGTTGCATACACATTACCGCGGGTAATGAAGCAAATGAATGAATTGGAGGGTAATTGTACCCGTATTATATGACGCTAGCTATGTCTGTTAAATGTTATATGTAGACCCCGTGTGGAGGAAATTGGAGGTGTGGGTGCACTCGTGAAGTGAACCAACCTCATGACCTAGCCAGTCATTTTATGAATGTGCATTTGTAATGATAATAATGTAAGAATAAGAGATAACAGGCCAGCGAGTTGTGGCAATGTGTTTAGGAGACGTCCCGCTTTCGCACTGGTCTCGCCTATTCAGAGTGCAGGCGGTGCAAGGCCCCAGGGTACTATTGTTTGTTGTGCTTGGAGCATTGGGCTCCCGCCTACCCAACCTGGGTGTCTTAGGGAAGGCTGAGTATCTCTCCGTGGAATTCACACACCCATGGATGAGTGCTCTACCACTGCTACAGATGGATGGATCCATATCATTATGGGCTACCATGGGGGTTGTCTCTCGGCTATGGGCCGCCCATGGTGTGCACGTGTCTGTGTTTGCACCCACAGGAACTGTCAATTCACTAAAGCTAATGTAAATGAAAGTATGTGAATGAAATGTGTGTGAACGAATGAATGTGATTGATGGACATGTGAATGATATGAATGAAATGAAATGTTTAAGCATGCCTTGCATGTGAATGAGATTGTGTTACTGTGGCTCTTGAGTGGCCTTTACATGTCATGGTCTATGTTAGGTGTTTTCTTGGCAAATGATGTGGCTATGCCCTGACACGACATGATGATAGATTATTTTTATGATTGTTCTCAGATTTGAGCCCTACCTAAGAGGGTTTGAAATTTTCTTGGCTTGTTGCCATACTGTGAAGCTAAGCCTTCTGTTGTTTCATTTTTCAGGTTTTGGTAGACCAGGTGCAGCAGGTTGAGCAGATGGATTCAGTCACGTCCTACTAGGGAGGTTTTGGGTCTTTTGTAGTGCCGGTGCATCTTATTTTGATTGTATTGATGTCTTGTTTTTGTTAGACATCAAGTATATGTTTTGGGGCATTTTTGTCATACACTTAGATGTCATTTTGTATGAATCAAAATTGTTACATGAATGAAAGTTCGCCCCATTGTTTTGAATGACATAGCTCCCTCTTTTGAGTTGTTGTGTCGTCACACTTCAATGCTTTATGTTAGAAAAACAAAATGTGTTTGAGGGTCAAAAAGGTTGGGGTGTGACAGCTTTGGTATTAGAGCTATGGAAAACCCCACTATGGATGTGAGTTAAAGCCTATCTTTGAAGCCGTGTTGCCTAAGTATGCATTTATTTGATTAAATTATTATTGTAGTTTGATTTTACAAGTATAAGTACATAATGTGATCGATGTTTTGAACTTTGTGCTTATGCACGTTTATGATTGGATTTGCAAGTTTGGTCATATACTTGATTTGAGAACAAGGGTTCTTGTTTGTACAGATGGATTATCAACGTAGGGTTAAGAAGCGTGCTGAGCCTTCTACAGAGGCACAAAGAGAGCCAAGTTCGGCCCATTTTGATGCACGTACCCCAGTGGATGACAGTACATCAGGGCAACAGAATGCCGTGTGGGTACCCAAACCCCACTGAGACAGACTCCACCTGTGGATCAGCAGACTATACTACTGACAACGTTGCAGACACTGACCACCCTTATACAGTCGATGGTCAGTAATAAGAGGAGCCATACATCCCCTACTAGAGACACCAGTGTGCCACTTCGGGAGAAGGCAACGACGGTATCGTACCAACGGTTTATGGCAATGCAGCTGCCTATCTTTACAGGAGAAGGCAATCCAGACAAGGCAAAAGAATGGATTGAGGAAGTTGAACACATCTTTGGGCTTCTGAAGATGCCAGAAGAAGACAAAGTGAATTATGGCTCTTATCTGTTGAAGGGTGATGCCAAGAATTGGTGGCAATCGACTAATGAGATCCGGTTTGTGAGCCAACTGTCAATCTCTTAGAAACAGTTTAGAGATTCGTTCTTCAGCACTTACTTTCCAGTGCATGCTAGAGACAAGAAAATGCAAGAGTTTCTTAATTTGCAGCAGAATTAGTTGAGCCTAGACGAATACATTACGAAATATCGACACTTGGAGGTGTATTACCTGCACCTTTACACTACAGATGAGGCCAGAGCAGGAAAGTTTGTGCGCGGGCTGCGGGATGGACTGTGAAGCAAAGTCTTGACAAACAGACCTCGTGACTTGGACAAGGCGGTCACCATGGCAAAATGCATAGAAGAGGACTAGGCAATGACACAGAAGGATCACCACAAGAAGGCAGACCAGCAATCACACGGTGGGCGAAAGTAGGTCAAGCACCAACCCTTTGCAGGCAGGGCAAGGCCTTATGAGAGGCGTGATGACAAAATGTTCAGACGAAACCAGCCAACCTGTAGTGAGGCCACACATGGGTTAGTGGCCACTCCGAGTTCACCAAGCTGCCCAACTTGCTCACGTGTGCACCCCGAAAAGCCATGTTATCGAGTGACCGGGGCGTGTTTACATTGTGGAGGGATGGAGCACTTCATCAAAGATTGCCCCATAAGACAAGAAAAAGAATTGAAGAAGCTTGAGGCCGGTCCTTCTAGTGCACGACAGATGACGGGACGTGTCTATGCGACTACTGTGGAGGAGCTTCAGGCACACGACCTTGTTGAAGGTATTTTACTTATTGGTTCTCATATTGCTAAAGTGTTGTTTGATGCAGGGGTGACTCATTCATTTATATCTAGTCGATTTACGACTTCACTAGAAGTGTCAGCTAGGAAGATGCCGTATGTTTTAAAAGTTGTCAGCCCTATGCATGCTCAAGAGTCGTGTAGCAAGTATCTACCTGATGTGGACGTGGAGATCCATCAACATCACTTACCTGTATAGTTGGTGATCATGAGTCTTAGCGAGTTCGATGTGATTTTGGTCATGGATTGGTTATATGCGCATTATGCTAATATAGATTGCAGGAAGAAGCAGATACGATTGTTGGCTGATGAGATGCAACTTGTGGAATTCCATGCTCGTAAAGCTAGTCGAACCGACAAGATAACGGTGTCTGCTTTGAAAGCTAAACATTTGATAGAAAATGAAAGTGTTGCTTTCTTGGTCAATGTGTTGACCAATAAGACCGAACCGGTGAGGTTACAAGATGTTGCCGTGGTGAGTGAGTACCCTAATGTGTTTCCTGAGGAACTGTCAAGTTTGCCTCCAACACGAGAAGTGGAATTCAAGATAGAGTTATCACCAGGGACAGCTCCTATCTCTAAGGCACCATACCGAATGGCACCAGCAGAGTTAGAAGAATTGAAGAAGCAATTGCAAGAGCTCTTAGACAAGAGCTTCATTCCGACCTAGTGTGTCACTGTGGGGAGCACCAGTGTTGTTTGTTAAGAAGAAAGATAGGACGATGCGCTTGTGCATAGATTACTATATGTTGAATCAAGTCACCATCAAGAATAAGTATCTGCTTCATAGGATTGAAGACTTGTTTGATCAATTCAAGAATGCAAGGGTATTCTCCAAGATCGATTTGAGGACAGGTTATCATCAACTCTTGATACGGGAGGAAGATGTTGCTAAGATTGTTTTTCGAACTAGATATTAGCACTATGAATTTAGGGTCATGCCCTTTGGGTCGACCAATGCTCCTGCAACGTTTATAGACCTCATGAATCGGGTTTTCCAAGACTACCTGGATCGATTTGTTATTGGTTTTGTTGATAATATTTTGGTGTACTCAGAGAGTGAGGCAGAGCATAGAGATCACTTGAGAAGTGTGTTGGGTCTTTTGCGCAAGCATAAGCTTTATGCCAAATACTCAAAATGTGAATTTTGGCTAGAAAAGGTCAACTTTCTGGGTCATGTAATCTCGAAAGGATGGAGTTTCCATAGATCCGGCTAAGGTGTCGTGTCGGCTATACAGAACTGGAGGACGCCTTGCAGTGTAACTGATGTTAGAAGCTTTTTGGGATTGGTAGGATACTATCGGAGGTTCATACAAGACTTTTCGAAAATAGCTACGCCCATGACTAAGCTATTAAGAAAAGGAGTTTGTTTGAAATGAAGAGTGCGAGAAGAGTTTCCAAACTTTGAAGGACAAGCTTACTATGGCCCCTATTCTGACGCTTCCATCGGGACATTCTGAATTTGTGGTGTACACGGATGCATCAGGAATCGGTTTTGGTTCTGTATTGATGCAACATGGCCGTGTAGTGGCTTATGCATCAAGACAGTTGAAAGCACACGAGTAACACTATCCCACTCATGATTTGGAGTTGGGAGCGGTTGTGTTCGCATTGAAAATGTGGAGACACTATCTCTATGGGACAACATTTGAGGTGTTTACAGATTACAAGTCATTGAAATATATATTCTCCCAAAAGGATCTAAATATGAGGCAATGAAGATGGATTTAATACTTAAAAGATTATGATTTCACGATATCATATCATCCAGGCAAGGCGAATGTGGTGGCTGATGCTTTGAGCAGAGCAATGTTGTGCAGTATGTTGACTCGTTCATGGATATTGTTGCAAGATGTGATAGCATGGCAACCTTACCTTTGTGGTGAGGACAAAGCAACAATGACGGCTTTGATACGACATCTTTTTTTGGATGAGCTTAAATTGAAGCAAAAGAAAGATCCCGATTTTGCTAAGAACATGGAAGAATGTAAGAAGGTAGATTCTCTTTGGCATCAAGACGAAGATGGTTCATTGTGGTTTCGACGAATATTATGGGTCCCTAGAGATGAAGGGGTTAAGCGTCAGTTGCTTGATGAAGCTCATAAATCTAAGTTTTCTATACACCCTGGCAGCAAAAAGATGTTTTAGGATATGAAAAGAAATTTTTGGTGGCCTGGAATAAAGCGTGAAATTACAGAATATGTAGCAAAGTGCTTATTTTGCCAGCGAGTCAAAGCAGAGCATCAACGGCCAGGGGGCTTGTTGCAAAGAATTGATATCCCACTGTGGAAATGGGAAGACATTACGATGTATTTTATGGTTGGTTTACCTCACACCAGAAGACAACATGATGCTATATGGGTGATTGTTGATCGACTTACGAAGTTCGCTCATTTTCTGCCAATAAGAATCAGTCAGTCTTTAGAAAGTCTCGTAGAATTATATATTGGCGAGATAGTGAGATTGCATGGAGTGCCAAAGTCTATCATTGCGGATCGAGATCCACATTTTACCTCTAGGTTTTGTGGACAATTGCAAAAGGCATTGGGCACTAAGCTTAAGTTGAACACAGCGTTCCACCCCCAAATTGATGGGAAATCTGAGAGGACCATTCAAATCTTAGACGATATGTTGCGTGCATGTGTCTTATAGTGGAAAGGAGAATGAGACAAACATGTGAAATTGATAGAATTTGCGTATAATAACAGTTACCATTCTAGTATTGAGATGACACCTTTTGAGGCTTTGTATGGAAGGCTGTACAGATCGCCAGCTTGTTGGACCAATTTGGACGATGACAAGATTGAAATCCCTTTAGTATTACAACACTACACCGACCAAGTGCAACTGATAAACAAAAAGTTGTTGACTGCTAAGAGTAGACAGAAAAGCTATGCTGACATTCGATGTAGAGAGTTAGCTTTTGAGGTTGGTGATCATGTGTTCTTGAAGATTTCACCTAATAAAGGTGTTTTTCGATTTGATGTTAAGTGAAAGTTGAGCCCGAGGTTCATTGGACCTTTTGAAATCTTAAAGAAGATTGGAGAGGTGGCATACCGATTGGCACTACCACCTAATTTGAGTCATGTTCTTGATGTTTTCCATCTTTCCCTGCTTCGAAAGTACGTACCTGATCCTACGCATGTAATTGATTTTCAAGGTATTCAGGTGCAAGATGATTTGACAATGGAAGAAAAGCCTATTAGAATTATGGATCAAAGAGTGCAAGTGCTTCATACGAAGAGAATTCCTTTAGTAAGGGTGGAATGGTAACACCATGGGTCGAAGGAGAACACATGGGAACTTGAGGAGGATATGAGAAAGAAGTATCCGCATCTGTTCTTGAGTTCAGGTATGATCTAATTTCGAGGACGAAATTTTATTTAAGGAGGGTAGGATGTAACACTCGATGTCTTTCAGGCGGGCCGGGTCGGGTCTAGATCCGGACCCGAACCCAAGTGCGTGAGGAGCCCGACGTGAGCTCCCTTCTCTCTCGCATCTCTCTCTTTTTCCTCGTCGCTTTTCTTTCCTCTGTTTCGACCATGTGAGATCAGGAGGAGGACAAAGGTGCAGTGGCGAGAGGAAGGAACGACGGCGGCGGCGTTCGGGTAAGCCCTCAACCTCTCCCTAACTCTTCCTTCTTCCTTCTCCTCCTCCTCCCTCTTCCACTGTTTTGCCATCTCCCCTCTCTGTTGCACGGCCTCCTCTTGCGCAGCCTCTCCCCTTCCATTTTTTTTTTGTTGTTTATCTCCCTCTCCTCCACTGCTCGAGCTCTCACTCCCACACTCTCTCGTCCTCTCTGCTGCACCCTCTCCCTTTTTCCCGCCCGTTTTCTTTTTGTTTTTGACTGTTTTTGGGCTGTTGGTTTGGATTTCAGTAGGGAACAGATCATTTTCCCCTCATACCAGTGAAGTGAAAGCATTGGTGTTGGAGGCAGCGATCAATCGTTGACGTTGGAGCTCAATCGAACTCTTGAAGTGGCTGCTGGGACCACTACAACAGTTTGAATTTCAAGATTGGGGGTGAGAAAAGCCTAATTGAGCTTAGATTGTTGTAAATTTTCTTTTGGAGCACGTATAATTATTGTTTGAGCATGCTAAAATTAGAATTTGAGGTTTAGGGATGCATGTTAGTGACTTTGCTTTTTGGAGAAAGTTTAGGATTATGTTGGAGAAGCGATGATTCATGTATATATTGATCTTTTAAGCTTGAGGTGTTGATTTTTGAAGCAATAAAGAAGCATAGTAGAGATTGTGATGTTATGGAGAAGATTTAGAACCATTTTATTGAGCACGTGACTTTTGTGAACGAGTGAATTTTGGAGTCCGAGGGGAAAGCATACGTAAGTTGGATGTGACTATGGAGTTGACACCTCGACTAAAGAAAGCAAATGAGAATTGGGTTGTGATGGATTGATCGAAACAGTGAATTTTGACGTTTGGTGGCAACGTCAAGAGGTTAGGAGGAGGCCTATTGGAGGGCTTGTAGGTCGACACTACCCATCGACAACTTCTTGAGGCGATGACATGTGCTTCAATGATTTTGTTTTATGTTTGTTTGGATCGTAAAGGTAACTAGTAGAAATTTTATCATGTGGTTATGTCTGCATGTACACCGGGCACGTTATGTAGACCTTGAGCGATCAGTTTCGAAGCTCGAGGCATTTTGAAGAGTTTTGTAGGCGCACGACAGGTATGGCAGCATTCCAGGCAAAGCCATGCCTGGGCAAATGTGTGAATGTGTGTTCCTAGGATCGTGGGATCCTAGGATTTTGATGTGATTGATGGATTGTTTTGTGAACGAATGTGTGTATGCATGCATATGGTTTGATACATGATATGATTTTTTTTGAAAGGCTATTAGAAGCACATGTTTTGAAAATGTTACGCATTTGCATGTGCATGTTAGAATTGATAACTGTTTAGGATAGATGAGGTGGGGTATCGAGTCGAGTGTCTCATTGACCCCAATTGTGCATTAGAAAGCATCCTAGAATGATAACTGTATAGGACAACTACGAGCCAATCACAGACCGAGGCTATACTCTATGGTTTGGCTAAGTTTTTCAAAGAGGTGATTGTTGTGATAATTGATATGAAGGTTGTGTTTTGTTGTATACACATTACCGTGGGCAATGATGCAAATGAATGAATTGGAGGGTAATTGTACCCGTATTGTATGATGGCTAGCTATGTCTGTTAAATGTTATATGTAAACCTCGTGTGGAGGCAATTGGAGGTGTGGGTGCACTCGTGAAGTGAACCAACCTCATGAGCTCCTAAGTCATTTTGTGAATGTGCATTTGTAATGATAATAATGTAAGAATAAGAGATAAGAGATCAGTGGGTTGTGACAATGTGTTTGGGAGACGTCTCGCTTTCGCCACTGGTCTCACCTGTTCAGAACGCAGGCGGTGCAAGGCTCCAGGGTACTGTTGTGTGTTGTGCTTGGAGCGTTGGGCTCTTGTCTTCCCAACCTGGGTGTCCTAGGGAAGGCTGAGTATCTTTCCATGGAATTCACACGCCCATAGATGAGTGCTCTACCACTGCAGTGGATAAATAGATCGATACCATTATGGGCCACCACGGGGGTTGTCTCTCGGCTATGGGCCACCCATGGTATGCATGTGCCGGTGTTTGCACCCACAGGAACTGTCAATTCACTAAAGCTAATGAAAATGAAAGTAAGTAAATGAAATGTGTGTGAACGAATGTATGTGGATGGGCATGTGAATGATATGAATGAAATGGAATGTTTAAGCATGCCTTGCATGTGATTGAGATTGTGTTAATGTGGCTCTTGAGTGACCTTTACATGTCGTGGTCTATGTTAGGGGTTTTCATGGCAAATGATGTGGCTATGCCCTGACACGACATGATGATAGATTGTTTTTATGATTGCTCTCAGATTTGAGCCCTACCTAAGAGGGCTTGGAATTTTCCTGGCTTGTTACCATACTGCGAAGGCTAAGCCTTCTGTTGTTTCATTTTTCAGGTTTTGGTGGAGCAGGGGCAGCAGGTTAAGCAGATGGCTTCACTCACATCCTACTAGGGAGGTTTTGGGTCTTTTGTAGCGCCGACGCGTCTTATTTTGATTGTATTGATGTCTTGTTTTTGTTAGACATCAATTGTTTTGAAGCATTTTTGTCATACACTTAGATGTGATTTTATATGAATCAAAATTGTTATATGAATGAAAGTTCGCCCCATTGTTTTGAATGGTATAGCTCCCTCTTTTGAATTGTTGTGTCGTCACACTTCAATGCTTTATGTTAGAAAAAAAAATGTGTTTGAGGGTTAAAAAGGTTGGGGTGTGACAGACTATTACAAAAGTCCAGCCTAAGTCCAATAAATGAGTCTAGCATGTGCTCAAGTTGTCATACTTGTAAGAGCCATGCTCTTCCTTTTCAATCAATAAATAGGAGAGCGTTGAAGTTATTCGATACCATATATTCTAATGTTTTAGGGGCCTGCTCCTATTTCTTCTTCTTCTGGGAGTAGATATTATGTTGTTTTTATTGATTCTTATTCTAGTTACACTTGGATTCACTTCATGAAAAACAAATAAGAGGTTTTCCGCTTGTTCACCTAATTCCATGCGTTGGTCCAAAACAAATACTCGAGTAATATCATGCATTTCTAATGTGATGGTGGTGGTGAATTCACTTCAAATGAATTCACTGAGTATTTACTAAATCATGGGATCATTAGACAGATTTCCTATCCACACACACCACAATAGAATGACATTGCTGAAAAAAAGCATAGACATATAGTTGAAAGTGCACTAAGTATGATGCATAACACAAATGTGTCCATGAATTTATGGATTGAAGCTTTTCATACTACTATTCATGTCATTAATCAATAGCCATGATCTCTACTTGAGGAAAAATCTCCTTTCTTTGTTCTACATCAAGAACAACCAAATTATGATGAGTTACGTGTTTTTGGATGCATTTGTTATGTTCATGTTGATGTTTCTTTGAGAAATAAATTCCAAGATCGAGTTGTCATGTGTAGATTTGTGGGTTATGCAGAAAATTATAAAGGCTATCGCTGCTACAATCCAAAGTCTAGACGTGTGCACATTTCACGACATGTTGTTTTTTTATGAGCTCAGGTTGAAGGATTTAAAGGAGACATAGAACACCCAATGCAAGAAATGACGTTTATGATACATAGCTGAATGCTGAAATATTTGACCAAGGAGCTGACATACACCAGACATAGTTGAGAGGATTATTGATGAGTTTGAGACTGCCACAAACATTCAGATGGAAGACACATCTTCATCTACTCAATCCAGCAACACGACTTCTCCTAATCATTTTTCAGGAGTAGTGCATACTCGACGATTAGTTCCAGCCACTGCTCCAGAAATTGCCACTACTTGTCCACATAGATCAGAATGTGTGCGGCACCCCATTGATAGATGGGTAAGTTATGATAATTTCTCTTTGGATTTTCAGCTTTTCATGACAGAATTGAGCAAAATGATGAAGCCAAAATGCTATGAGCACACATGAAAAAACAAATATTGGGTTGAGGCCATGAATAAAGAAATGAAAGCCTTAAGTGAATGTCAAACTTGGGAGATTCTTCATCGTCCAGATGGTGAGAATGTAGTGGGCTCAAAATGGGTTTACAAACTCAAGTACAAACCTGATGGAAACATTGATAGATATAAGGCTAGACTTGTGGCTAGAGGCTTCTGTCCAGTCATCAAGATGGGAACAATCTAGGTTATCATATCTCTTACAGTTTCATATGGATGAACTTTGTATCAGTTGGATGTTAAAAATGCTTTTCTTCATGGATTTCTTAAAGAAGAGATATACATAAAACAACCCCTAGGTTATGCTACAAATGATCACGCCAAATGGGTGTGCAAGTTACAAAAATTGCTGTATGGGCTTAAGCAAGCATCTTGTTCTTAGTTCGATAGATTTTCCCTTGATATACAGTAGACTGGTTTCCGCAGAAGTTCACTTGATCACTCCTTATTCATATATCATTCAGGTGAAGTTACCACTTGGCCGCTCATATATGTGGATAACATAGTTCTTACTGGAAATTCTTCATCTCATATATCCCATGTAAAGGAGGCATTGAAACAAGAATTCAAGATGAAAAACGTTGGCGAATTACGGTACTTCTTGGGCATAGAACTTGATAGAAACAGCGACACATTAACTCTTATGCAACATAAATATACTCTTGATATTCTAGACAGAGTAGGTATGACAAATTGCAAGCCCATAAATACACGTAATGTTCTCAACACATAATTGAATGCCTCTGATGGGAGTGATGCATACTCAAATCTTAGTTTCTATCGGAGTATAGTTGGCATGTTGCAATATCTTATTTTTACATGCCTAGACATAGTATATGCAGTGAATCAAGTATCTCAGTTTATGCACACACCAAAGGCATATGAATGCTACAAAACCCATTTTGCATTACCTTAAGGCTACTCTTGGGGATGGACTTGTCTGCAAAATGGGTTTTGTAGCATTCATATGCCTTTGGTGTGTGCATATGCTAGATCTAGCACTAATGTAGATTGGGCAAGTGATCTAGCACTAACATTAGTGCTAGATCTAGCATATGCACACTATTTCTTTATAATAAAGTACAATTGATTAATTGAAGGCATTTGACTATAAAAAGGGTTGATTGATGACAATTAAATAATATGCATTGATGCGCCTGTCTCAATGTATTATCATCCAAAAGACAACATCAGTCTTTACCAAAATAGGTCCCTTTCTTGAATCTATAATCTCACCTTAAAGTACAATTGATTAATTGAAGACATTTGCCTATAAAATGGGTTGATCAGTTGACAACTAAATAATATGCATTGATGCGCCTGTCTGAATGTATTATCATCCAAAAGACAACATCAGTCTTTCCCAAAATAAGTCCCTTTCTTGATTTCATAATCTCACCTTCATTAACTTCTATTGTAACATCATCATTCCTGTGTTCATGATTTGCTCATGTTTCTATATTGTGCAAGTATTGAGCACAAAAGTCCATACATTCTTCAGCTAGATATCTTTCAGCAATAGAACCTTCAGAATGGCTCTTATTTTGAACATAAGATTTCAATCTGCTTAGATATCTACCCCCATAAAGGACTATCATTATCAACTATAAATAAATTTTGTAAAAAAAAAATAAAGTACTTCTAAGATACTAGTAATACATTTCAATAGGATAAGCGCCACCTAGTAAAACCTCATTTGCTAGATGAATTGTAAGATGCACATGACATCAAAAAATGCAGGGGGAAAGATCCTTTCTAAGTGGCACAAAATGAAAGCAATTCTTTTTTTTCAACTCTTTCAGTTCCTCTTCATGCAAACCATTGAACACAACTGTTTGAAGAAACTACATAACTCTATAATCACTGAGCTTACATTTTTTGGCAATGATTTGTGTATGGCCAGTGGAAGAAGCTGGTGCATCAAAATGTGACAGTCATGTGACTTAATCCCTAAAAGTTTGTGTCCTTTTACATGAGCACATCAAGAAATATTTGCTGAGTAACTATCTGGAACTTTGATATTTTTCAATACTTTGCAAAAAATAGTTTTTTTTGCTTTTGTGCATTGAGTGGAAAACAGGCGTCAAACATACTTTATCAATGCCTTCAAATTGCACTGGATGAAGTGAATGTCTTATAGACATATCTTGCACATCAATCGAGCATACACTGTGCCTTTTGATTTTCCATCAATATTAAACAGTGTCCCAATTAAGTTGTCACATACATTTTCTTTCAATATACATCACATCTAAATTATGTCACAATATGTTATGCTCCCAATAAGGCAACTGAAAAAATATGCTCTTCTTCCTCCAATTATAAGGCAATATGGGAATCCAATGTCCGAAGGAAGTTCTAATATTTTGAACTTAATGTAGTATCCTAGATCAAGAAAGAACCACAGGAGCATGGCTTACCTCGATGGTTTCATCAAAAGAACGTGCATGTTGTTGATATCGATGAGTTATTCATAACTATGATCTATATCCCATATAAAAATATTTGTTAGAACCTGTTAAACAATAAGAAGAAGTTTCCTTACAATGAGAAGGACAATCTAATCAACCTTTAGTACTCCATCCTGATAAATTTGCATATGTTGGAAAATAATTGGTAGTCCATAGTAATGTTGCATGCAAGATAAATGTTCCAGTTTTTGATATGCATATGTGGTAATGCCAACTCCTTACAATTGTTTTAACTCTTCTATTAGTGGCTGCAAGTAAATATCGATATCTTGTCCAAGTACCATAAATGAGTAGTGAAAGCATAAAACATGGTTGCTTCATGCACATCCATGGGGGTAAATTGTATAAAAATAAAATAACTGGCTATGTGCTATGAGTCATTGTCTTGAAAGGGTTGAAGCCATCACTTGCTAATCACATTCCAAAATTGCGAGGATCTAAAGCAAATTGCATGTGACGTTCATTAAAAGTTTTTCATGCCAACGAGTCATGCCATCTCATATGATGTGTATCTTAGATGACATAAAAAGTAGTAGGAGTCTCGGGATCAAAGAAAAGTGTCAAAGAACATTTGCAGGAACTTTGCTTTGCCAAAATGATCTAGCTTTCCATCTTGATGTACCCCAAATATCACATGCTTTCTTTGACTATAGCATCATTCCAATATAACATACAGTGTTTGGGACATGCATCAAACTTTTTACAATCGAGACGTAAGTCTCTAATAATTTTCTTCATCACATAATAAGATTTTGGGAGCTGCACTCCCTTTGGAAATGCTTCTCTTTATATTTCTGGCAACATAAAAAAATGATTTATTACTCCATCCGTTGTCGCATTTTATCTAAAAAGAGCCGTACTATGAAAGCTAACTTTGTAAATCATTTGCAACCTGGGTATATTTCCTGCTCAACATCTTCCAACAATTTATTAAATGACTCAAAAACCAAATTAGACGAAGCTGTAGAACTATGTTCTTCACCAAACTGAACATCTAAATTATGTGTTCTATATATATCATCTAATAATTCATCATCATCTGACTCATGCAGTATATTATCCCCATTAGTTGTAGACGAAGATCAAGCTTCTCCATGGAAGTACCATTATGACATACTAGATGTTCAGAGACAGTAGTGAAAGATCAATACATAATATTGTAGCACTTTAAGCATGGACATTTAATCATTCTTTTCACTGCTTATCTTATTAGAAATGGCAAATTCAATGAATTGTTTTGTTCCAGTAACATATTCAACACTTGACATATTCCAATGCATGGATATTGTTAATCATTGAAACAATTTTTCATGTTTTAATCTAAAAAAACAATAAGTTTAGTTTGCTCATCTAACTTTTATCTGCCATGAATCTAACCTTCTTCCAACTTAATCCTTCATCTGTTAATGTAAAAATCAATTAATGAACCTACATTGTTTCAAAATTAGGCCAACTATTTAGTCAAGCTGCTACTAAATGATGACAACTAATGAATCAATTAATGAACCTCATTTGTTCCATAATTGACTTATAACAACCATTTATGTCACATAAACCATCAGAAAAATATATGTATATCGATGCAATGAAAATACAGGCAAAATGAAAAGAAATATGCCTAAATGTCTGTGATGCTTAGTAATCTGTTTTCCAAGGTTAATAGAAAACTGTCCTTTTCAAATATTTTATATGAAAGACATCAAACACTTAAATGAAACTTTCAGAAAGGTGAGTGTACTTGTGTATACGATGCAAAACCTGTAAAAACTCATAAAAGAAGCTACCTTACTGCAGCCTAACGTACACAACAAATTGGCAAGATCTTTAGTAGGTTGTCTGATGTAAAAGGTGGCATGCTTCCTTCTAAGTTCAAAACTAAAGTTTCTTCTTTGACCATTGAAACAAGTGTGTGTTTGGAAATACAAAATTGCATAAA
The DNA here is from genome assembly GCF_008831285.2 of Nymphaea colorata. NCBI lineage: Eukaryota > Viridiplantae > Streptophyta > Magnoliopsida > Nymphaeales > Nymphaeaceae > Nymphaea > Nymphaea colorata. The sequence goes on from NC_045149.1 coordinate 661,060, forward strand.
TAACAATTTAAAGGACAAATTGCTAGGATCAGACTGTCTCATGGCAAACTGAAAAAGGAAAACTCTAAGTTCAGATTCAACTGTTAAGCCACATCAAGTGTCAGATGTAATAAGCCTGACCAACAAATTTATTATAAGTACCTTTGATTTAACAAGACGAGCAGGTGGTAAACCATCATTATGGTTGGCTACATTGTATCAAATCATTTTTAAGATTCTTGAAGGCAGTCAAATATACACATGGATAAAAAGTCACATTAAAATTACAACAACAAAAGCTCCCCAAAAAAGCAATTATCATGATGCTACCCTATTGGAAAAACTTGCTTAAACTATATGATGCATGGAAGACAGTTATATGACACATTGGATTTGGATATGAACCCTAGATATATATACCACAGAATGTTAATCAAATGTTGAAATTGAAGAAAAGAATGACACACATTAACTATTGGAGACATTTATTTAAGACTATACAAATCCAAACTCACAGATCTTTCAAGGAAGGAAATCTCCCCAAGAGATCTGGGATTCTGCCCATTCAAGCTATTGTTATTCAACTCACTGCAAAGTCAGAGAAATCAAAGCTGATATTCTATGAAACTTTGACAATTATGCAAGAGAAAGCCAAGCATAACCATGTGTTACATTATCTCAACTGCAATCAGGCTGCTGAAGTCTAGAAGGGTGCTGTTCAAGGCTGATCTGATAAGATGCCTAAACAAGCAAAGGAAAATGAGGAAGATACTCAAAACTGTCTTAAGACCAGAATATTAATCTTCTATGTAAAATCCAAAAGATAAAACTTTATCATACAAGTTAAAATCCTGACCATTTGGTTGTTTGAGTTTCTCAGTGGTATTGTCCTTGACAGTAGTGGCTGAAGCCTTCCTCCATATAAAAATGAAGAACAGTGCTAGCTTTAATGTCATGGAACAGAGATTCTGAAGTTAATTTCAGTGGGTCTCAAAATTTGAGGGCTCAAGATCGAAGATGATCAAACGGCCGGTGAGAACTTTCCACGGTGAGGCCTCTTTCCACTTCAAAGAGGGTGAGGTTCCTACTTGCAGCTCTCCCATCATCATGAACAAACCAATGAGATAAGAAAAGATGGCACAAAGGCATGTACTTGGTTTATGTCCAAATGCCTCATTTACAAGAAACATTACAAAAATGGTGTATAAATAAATGGCAGTGCCTATTTAACAGACTTGTCATTTTTCCAAGAAATAGCAATGGAGATTGTAGTTTCACATGGTGGATTTCCACTCTCTAGTAGATCTTTCACCATGAAATGTTGGTTAATTTGGAGTTTTTTTCCCTTTCATTTTTAACACAATGAAACTACAGTCAGAACATGAGACTTAGTGGCACTATTGCCCCTCTGGTTTTACCATGGCCTTCAAGGTTTGTGCCCTCATTTGTATGTCGAGGACAAAGCTTCAGCCACTACTGCAAGGACAATTCTTGAACCATGTTATCACTTGATTTACCTTTTGACTTTGATCACAAGAGAATGAAAAAAATCATTTCAACACATGGGAATATTGTGCGCACACCAGAGTGAAATAAATGGAATTCCCTTTGCTAGCTTTGTGAATAACTCCAATCAACAATCTTCCTAACAATAGAGCATGGTTTCACTATCAGAGTGGTTCGAAGGTTTTACATGCAGGTTCGAAAAAAAAAAGGAAGTTTATCCTGTGGTCCATATTGAACAAACTTAGATCATATGTATGTACATACATTATAAGAAGACAAGTTTTTTCGTAGATTATGTGTTACAAAAACACATGTTTAAAAAATGCAGTATTTTACATGGTAAATGCTGTAATAAAACAAAATTTTAAAAGATACAGTATTTTACTTGCTAAATGCTGTATAAACAGCATTTTAGCTCTTATCACAATTTTGTACTTTAGTTTCAAGAAAACATTAGTGGGGAGCTTATAACTCCCACTGAAAAATTTGGATGAGCCATATAGGTTGCTTTGTAAAATAAACAAAAAAAATTCATTTTTTTCTTAATAGGAGGAACGACTAAAAGTATACACAAGAAGTTTCACCCTGACACTGATTGTACTTATGCTTAAAGTTTTTTTTCCCTATTTCAGTAAGACAAGACTCCAAATATAAATTTGAGGAAGGGACACATCTACCATATTTTATACAAAATTTAAGGATGACATACTTCAAAATTACTCTTGAATTGCCATTAAGTGTTGAAGGCACTAATCTATTAAATTGATTGTCAGCCAGCTGGTTTATACAGTATATTGAAATTATGAGCAGCTCAAAATTGACAAACTGAATCAAGTGCTAAAATCCTTAGTTTCAGAGATATGGTTGCTGCAAATATATAAATTAACTTCTTAGATAGAAGGCTGCAACTTAAAGAAAGTTATGACGGTTCTGTACTTATAAATGCTGCAGATCGGAAAGTTTTCCAAGGAATTCAGAAATACTTCCACTCAAGCTGTTGTTGTGCAAATCGCTACCAAACAAGAAAAAGAACAAAGTTTATATGTATACGTACGAGTGATTAACAATGAAAGCTCAAATTTACTTGTTGCAACTGAGCTTTGTAAGATCGCAGCAGTGGCACATGTAGGGGAAAAGAACAAGAGATCTATCCATCTTGTGCAATGAAACACGAATCAAACAACCTCATGATAAAAAAAAAGTGTTATTTTTACAGTAATGTAAGGGACATCATTTCCTTGTAACCAAAGAACTAGATGGCCTGACAAGACCAGCATGGACCAGTTCTCTGAAAACAATGAAAGCAGCTCGTCTTATGAATCACAATAATAAGTTAACTTTTCAGCTTTCCTTACAGTGACAAGTAAATGCAAGGGAGTAGGAAACTATGATGACAGACAAATGTTAACTAGAAACAACATGTTTCACACCCCAACCATTTGACCCTCAAACAAATTTATTTTCTAAACATAAAGCATTGAGGTGCGACTACACAACAATTCAAAAAGGAGGGAGCTATGTCATTCGAAACAATGGGGCAAACTTTCATTTATATAACAATTTCAATTCATACAAAATTACATCTATGTGTATGATAAAAATGCCCCAAACCACAACTTTGATGCCTAACAAAAATAAGACATCAAAGAGACCAAACCATGATGCGCTGGTACTACCCAAGACCCAAAACCTCCCTAGTAGGATGTGAGTGAAGTCATTTGATCAACCTGCTGTCCCGGGTCTGCCAAAACCTAAAAAAAAGAAACAACTGAAGGCTTTAGCCATCACAGTATGACAACAAGCCAGGAAAATCCAAAACCCTCTTAGGTAGCGCTCAAATATGAGATAATCACAATCATAACAACAAATTATCATCATGTCGTGATAGGGCATAGTCACATCATTTTCCATGAAGGCCCCTCACATAGACCACGACATATAAAGGCCACTCAATGACCACAATAACACAATTTCAATTCACATGCACAACATTCATACACATTTCATTCACATACTTTCATTTTCATTAGTTTTAGTGAATTGACAGTTCCTATGGGTGCAAACACAGACATTTGCACACCATGGGCAGACTACAGCCGAGAGACAACCTCCGTGGTGGCCCATAATAGTATGGATCCATTCCCGCTGCAGCGGTAGAGCACTCATTCATGGGTGTGTGAATTCCAAGGAGAGATACTCAGCATTCCCTAGGATACCCAGGTTGGGAAGGCATGAGCTCAACGCTCTAAGCACATCACACAATAGTACCCTGGGGCCTTGTACCGTCTGCGCTCCGAACAGGCGAGACCAGTGGCGATGACGGGTCAACTCCCAAACACATAGCCACATCCCACTGGCCTCTCATATCTTATTCTTTTATTATTATCATTGTAATAGCACATTCACAAAATGACTGGCTAACTCATGAGGTTGGTACACTTTACGAGTGCACCCACACCTCCAATTGCCTCCACACGAGGGCCATACATATCATTACATTCTTAGCTAATTCTTCATACTATACAAGTAAAATAACCCTCCAATTCATTCATTTGCATCATTGCCCGTGGCAATGCATATACAACAAATCACAACATTCATATTCAAAGCACTCACATCTTATCAAACACATCATTCACATCTTTCAAAACTTAGCCAAATCCCGGAGAGTAGTCTCGATCCGTGATGGCTCGTAGCTGTCCTATGCAATTATCATTCTATGATGCTCTCTAATGCACAATCGAGGTGGAAGAGACACTCGTCTCGACACCCCACTTCTTCTGTCCTAAACAGTTATCAATTCTAGCATGCACATGCAAATGCGTAGCAATTTTCAAAACGAGCTTCTAATAGCTTTCCAAAACAAAACTTATCACATGACAAATCATTCACAAAATGACTGGCTAGCTCATGAGGTTGGTTCACTTCACAAGTGCACCCACACCTCCAATTGCCTCTACACGAGGGCTACACATAATATTAACAATCTTAGCTAGCCGTCATAACAATACGGGTATAACTACCCCTCAATTCATTCAATTGCATCATTGCCCATGGCAATGCATATGCAACAAATCACAACATTCACAATTACACATTAGTCATGTCTTTCAAAACATAGCCGAACTATGAAGAGTAGTCTCGATCCGTGATTGGCTCATAGTTTTCCTAGACAATTATCATTCTATGATGCTTTTTAATGCACGACTAAGGTCGAGGAGACACTCGACTTGATACCCCACCTCATCTACCCTAAGCAGTTATCAATTCTAGCATGCACATGCAATGCATAACATTCTCGAAACAAGCTTCTAAAAGCTTTTCAAAACAAATCTTTTCATATATCAAATCATTTGCATGCATACATACATTCACTCACAAAACAATCATTCAATCACATTACAATCTTATGATCCCACGATCCTAGGAACACACATTCACACGTTGACCCTAGGCAAGGATTTGCCTGGAATGCCGCCATACCTATTGCGCGTCCACTAAACACCTCAAACTACAACCCACATTGCTCAAGGCTTACTTGACGTGCCCAGTGTACCTGCAAACATATTCAAATGGTAAGTTCTCTACTCGTTTCGCTTTACAATGTATACAAGTAGAAAATATAACCAGTGAGGCATGTCATTGCCTCAAGAGTGTGTTAACGGGTAGTGTTGACCCACAAAGCCTTCCAATAGGCCACTTCCCATCTCCTTGAGGTTGTCACCAAACGTCAAAACTTAAGGCTTCGATCAATCTATCACTAACACAATTCTCACTCACTTTCTTTAGTTGAGGTGTCTTCTTCAAAATCAAGCTTCCCAACTCACGTATTCTTACACAACTAACGCTACAAAACACACATTCACAGTAGCATGTGCCACTTGTTCACTAAGACGGTTCTAAATATTCTCAACCACAACAAATCTCTAACATGCTCTCAAATAGCTTTGAAAATCAATCCATCACACTAAAGAGATAGTTATACACTTCCTTCATGAAAAAAAAGAGTCATAACCTTTCCCCAAAATAGCAACATCACTAAGATGGATTCGAAATCATCAAATCATGAGTCTAGCATGCTCAAATAATAATTATACATGCTCCAACAAGAAATATTCGACAATTTAGGTTCTATTAAGCCTCGCTCACCCCAAATTTAGTGTCCAAACTGCCACAATGCTCCCGGCTGCCACCTCCAATGGTCGATTGAGCGTCAACACCAAAGATTGCAAACTACATTCACAACCAACGCCTTCACTTCACTGGTATGAAGGAAAAATGCATCCCCAAACTGCAAATCGACCAAACAGCCACAAAAGAGTCAAAATCGACAAAAAGGGAGTTCAAGAGAGGGGTCTGTCATTAGAAGAGGCCCACGGTAGTTGTGTGTGAGGCTGAAAATGAGTGAGAGAGGACGCTGATAGAGAGGAGAGACTAAGATAGAGGGTTCAGATAAAAGGGGAGAGACAAGAGAGGGCAGCAGAGGAGAGGGACTGTGCGGGTGAGAGATGGCGGGAAGGGGAAGGAGAGAGTGAGGTGCGTAGACAGAGAGGGTGAGAGAGTGTGGGAGAGGCGGAGGGAGGGGCATAGCACGGGAGAGTGGGCATGCAAGGGAGGAGGAGAAGAAGGAAGAAGGTGAAAGAAGAAGAAAGAGGTAGAGAGAGAGGTTGGGAGGGCATACCGGAGCACTGTATCCACTGCCGTCCTTCCTCCACCGGCCCAGAGGTCTCCGCAGCCACATCCTCTACTGTCTGCTGTTCCTCCCGCCACCTGTTTCTTCTTGCGATGTCTCAGAGGAAGGAACGAAGAGAATGACGAGGGAGAAGAACTCCCTCACGTCAGGCTTCCACGCGGGTGGGTTCGGGTCCGGGTTTGGACCCGATCCGGCCCGCCTGCCAAAAAAGTCGAGCGTTACAACATGCACTCTCTGTTTATGAACAAAATAGCTCCTTGAAATAAAATTCAGTTTCATTTCTCAAAATTTTAGAATAGAGCTCTTGAAAAATGCATGGTTTGTACAACTCTAGCGCTCGCTGTTTAGCATAAAAGTCCAAGCTAACCTCAAAGAGTGGACACAGAAAACTCACCATTGTAAAATATCTTCTGCAAACTTAGTAACAATTGCCAAATTTAATCATTTGAATAGCCATATATCTGCCACCCATTGTAAATTGAGCAACAACAAAGTGACTTTCAATATGCTCAGCTGCTTCAAGGACTATAAACCACCTGAAACCTAACCTGCTCACTGTTTACACTTTGGGAAAGACTCTTAATTTAGCTCAGCTACTTGGTCCTTCCATCAATGGTTAAAATTAATGATCAAATTTTGGTGTCTTACTTTTGGCCAAAAACCTAAATGAACATGGTGGATCAAGGCTCCTGGCTGCTTGCTTTGTCTGGGTGGCTCTTTGTTCAGCAGTAGCAGCTTTGAAAGGTGGCACTTGTTTTTAATAACTTCAGTTCATCGACCGAACTTGTTCCCAGATTTATCTGGGAAACAAAATCTTTAATTAGTAAAGGTTTAATATCTGCAAGACTAGTAGCACTTGGAATCATTCAAAATCCAATAGTCCTGAGATGCATTAAGGAACTTCAACAGCCAACAACCATAAAAGAACCAGGAAATGCTCAAGCAATCAAGAAAAATAATAAGGTATTACTTCTACTTTTCAGAAACCTATTTTGACAATTCAATCATTCCACAAACGCACTTCAAAAGAATGATAAAAAATCAAAATCATGAAACTAACATATTTCACGAACTACTGAACAATCTCGCCTCTGCAATTGAACAAAAGAGGGAAAATTCCAAGTGACACATATCGAAAAGCACAACACCCCAACAGATACACAAATGTTCAGGGCTGAATGAACGGTGCAATGTTAGAAAGAGAGAGAGAGAGAGAGAGCACTTGTACAAACGGAGAAGATGATTGAGGATAATCACTTGGTGAATAATAGGATTGAAGAGGAGGATTCATGATAAGGATCAAGGTGATTTGGTTACTCAACGCATCTACCACCACCAAATCTGTTGGTGATACCAAATTTGTTGGTGAGAAAGACGAAAATTATTGTAAAGAAAATCATTTCAAAAGGAAAGATAATCATGACTGCAAATGGCAAGGCTCAACAATGGCTTGTGCCAAACAGCTTGTAAAAAAACTATAAGAGGGTGATAATGAAACCTCTCCTGAAATCAAGAAAACATGAGAGAAATATTTCTCTATGGACGTAGACTCACCCTGAGATGAACCACATAAATCTTGAGTTCTTGTTCTCTCTTATGGTATCAGAGCAGTTAGCAGAGGCCTACAGAAGCATCTGCTATCCATGGCTGAAAACAGAGATAGCAACACCGGTAACAACAGGCAGTCTATCTTTTATCAAAACACAGGTCTGTCATTTCCTGCTCTTCCTGCTTCTGCAAATTTACATTACTTGCTGTTAGTGAAGCTTGCATCAGACAACTATCTTATATGGGAACCACAGTCCACCCCTCCCTTGAAAAGTTACAACTTAATGGGATTTATTGATGGAACACATCCCTATCCACCTGAGTGGATTGAAGAAATTGGTAGAACAAAAAATCATAACACAAAATATGATAAGTGGGTTAGATTGGATCAACTCCTTTGAGTTGGATATTGTCTTCTTTGACAGATCCTATATGCAGTCAAGTACTGGTATTTTCTTCCTCTTGTGGAATTTGGAATACACTCAAGCACATATATGCTGCTCAACTGAAAGGGCAACTACAAAATCTAAGGAAGGATCAGAAACAATTTCTAAATATTTTTGCAGGGCTAAAAATATTGCCCATCAGCTATCATTGGTGTCCAAAAAACTTGACGAAGATGATTTACCAAATAGTGAGTATGGTTCATTTAAAACTGCTATTACTACCAAATCTGGTTCTATAACTTTGGAAGGTCTTCTTGCTATGGTGTTGATACATGAAAGCCAAATGGATGACGTTTAATCTTCTCCCACTAAAAATGCTATGGTGAATATTACCATTAAAAAATTCAAAGAGGAGGTAGCAACCAATTCAAGAATACTTGTGGTCGTGGAAGAGGACAAAACCGAACTGACAAAAATCAATTTGCAGTCTGCTTTGCATGTGGAAAGAATGGACATCTAGCTGCCAATTGTCGGACTATTTGCCAAGCTTGTTGACAGACTGGTCGTGGGGCTTTAAGGTGTAATATTTATAATTTTCAGAAAAATGCAGACTTGACCACCATTGAAACGAACGCTGCAGACTTATATACAATTGATCAAGGTGGATGGTATTCGGATTCAGGCGCCACACACACCATGTGATGCTTGGTTTTAATAACCTTTCCATTTGCAAATGGTTACATTAGAGGAGACTAGGTCCATTGGCAATGGGAAAGGACTTAACGTTGAAAACACTGGCACGACCACTTTCACTTCTACTTTTGAATTTATTCTGAAAAATATTTTACATGTCCCAACTACTACCAAGAATCTACTTTCTGTCGACAAGTTTCTTAAGGGCAATCAAGTGTTTCTTGAATTTCATTCTTATTCTTGCTATGTTAAGGACGCCAAGACAGGCCAAGTTCTTCTCAAGGGTAGGAGTGAGCATGGCCTCTACAAGCTGGATTTAGGAACAAAAGAACAAGAATCAGAACCTACAGCCTTGATTGGCGAATGAGCTTTACATGGACGATGGCACAATCGACTTGGCCACCCTTCCATGAAGTTGGTGTAGCATATTTTGCAAAAAAATTAGTCTTCCTGCTTTTTCCAGTAAAATTGACATGGTGTTTGAGGCATGTCAAATGGGTAAGAGTCATATTCTACCCTTTTTTACTTCCATTCATGAAATAAGAAGACCCTTAGACCTTATTTAATCAGACGTTCAGGGGCTAGCCCCATTAGCATCAATGCATGGATATTTCTATTATGTTAAATTTTTTGATGGATATTCTCACATCATTTGGCTGTTTGTTCTTAAAAGAAAGTCTGATGTCTTGTGCCCGAACCAGCCCTGGTCTGGGCCCCCACCGGCGGCCTGGCCCGAGGCCCGGCCCTACTTGCCTATCTTCAAGAATTTTCAAACATTTGTGGAAAAACAGTTTGGCTGGTCAATTAAAGCTTTTCAAAGTGATTGTGGAAGAAAATATAGAGCTTGGTCAACATACTTAAAAACTTGTGGTGTAGACCAGTGCATATCATGCCCTTGCACTCACCAACAAAAAGGTAGACTAGAAAGAAAATATCGGCATATTGTGGAGACTGGTCTCACCTTATTAGCCCTTGCTCATTTACCCCACAAATATTGGGACTTTGCCTTCCTTACTGCAGCCTACCTCTTTAATAGGCTACGTTCACCAATCACGAAGATGAAAAGCACATACCACCTATTTTCATACAATTTCCAAATTACAAATTCCTGAAGACCTTTGGGTGTGCATGCTACCCACACTTACGCCCATACAACTCCAACAAACTTCAGCTCTGTAGCACCAAATGTGTGTTTTTGGGGTATAGTACAACACACAGGGAATACTTTTGCCTAGACTCAATCAAGTCCCGGCTTTACATTTGTGGGAATGTTGTGTTTGATGAAGGCACCTTATCAACTACATTTCAGCTGGTCCTACACTCAGCCAGACCAAGCCCATACCAATCTCTATCCCGTCCTACACTTTAATGAACCATACGCATGAAGAACATCCCCCTTCCCTGGCCCCGAACCCATTAACCACTCCCTCTTCACCTACGCCACCCTGACCCTAGCCACCTCCATCACCACCACCCCCACCACCATCCACTAAGAGTCTAAGACCCATCCCCTGGTACCCGATCTCAAACCGTCTCTCCCAAACCTAACCCACGCTATTCTATACCTCTCGCCCTTCTTACCAAAGTACCACCTGAACAAGAACCTAAGACCTTCTCTTAAGCTACAAAACTTCCCCATTGACAGCATACAATGCCTGCAGAATATTATGCATTAGTGAAAAATCAAACTTGGATATTGGTTCCACCTACTCCATCACACACCATTGTTGGCAACAAATGGGTCTACAAAATCAAACGGAAAGCCGATTGTAGCATTGACAAGTACAAGGCTCGGCTCGTTGCAAAGGTCTATACACAAGAATCAGACATCGACTATTTTGAGACATTCAGGCCTGTTCTCAAGCCTACCACCATTCACATCATTCTTACTGTTATTGTTTCTCACATATGGGTTGTTCACCTGTTAGACGTCAATAACGCTTTTTTGAAGAGGGTTATTATATGAAGACGTGAACATGGACCAACCTAAAGGGTTTATTGATTTCATTATCTTACTTACGTTTGCAAGCTTCGAAAGGCTCTCTGTGGCTTCAAACAAGCACTGAGAGCATGGTTTCACAAACTTAGTTCCTTCTTACTACGGAATGGATTCATTGCCTCCCGAGTTGATATTTCCCTCTTTATTAAATTATCTGGGTCATAGTGGTCTTTATACTTATATATGTTGATGACATTTTAATTATGAACAATTATTCCTCTGCCATAACCGCTCTCATATAGCAATTGGGGCATGAGTTCTCTATCAAAGACCTTGGGGGACACTTTTTCTTGGGCATCGAAGCAAAACTCTTTGTTCAAAGCTTGTTTTTCACGCGACAGCAATATTTGCTTGATTTGCTTCAAACCAATGGCATGCTGGACTCCAAGCCTATTTCATCGAGTGAAAAACTATCAAATCATATTGGCGATGTCTTGGCCAATCCAACTCAGTATCGGCAAGTGGTTGGCACCTTATATTATGCT